>NC_081410.1:235733698-236080365 GCF_030272615.1 Cryptomeria japonica | reverse complement strand
CCTATTCTCATGCATTTACAAACACATTTTACGCCATTTAGGGTTTATCATTATTGGTTTTTTGAGCAAAATCAGCTAACACATGGTTCCTTCAATCCACATTTTGGGTGTTTTTCACCCCACAAATCTGCATTCTCCTAAATCATTTCCCCTTCTCTCACCTAGGCGTGGAGTTTGGGATAAGATTTAAGCTATTTAATGATCCATCAATGATGCATTGAATACCCTGTTTTTCCTCCACGTGATTCTTTTGGTTGCAAATTGGAAGGGTTTAATGCCATGAATCTTTGACAAGATGAATAGTTTTTGCTTTCCATGCTAAGGTGTTGGGATTTGAGAAATATTTGACCTCTTCTTGTGCCTCCAAGTTTGCATTTTGCTGCCACGTTTTCCATATAAGACATTCTTGCAAAAACGTGATAAGGGTTTGGCATTATGAATTGCTTCTATTGATTGATTTTGCTTCTTCATTCCAAGAATTGTTGCATTATTGGAGAAGCATTTTGCATTTTCAAGAAAGGTATGTTCTCTTTCCTTTCTTTTCTTCATTTTATTATTTTCTTGTTTTCTTAATTTTCGTTCTTAAATGCATTTTTTTTTTGCCATGTGTTGTTCTTCCCCCAAAAACTGGTTTTTGTGAGAGGATTCTTCCCTTGGTGTGCAATTTTTGAATTGCATTGTTCTTCCCTGAAAATTCCCTCTTTACTTGTATTCGGGATTTTTAATCTCGATTACAAGTTCACTGGAAATTCTTGTTCTTTCCCTACGGATAAGGAATTTAACCATTTTTGGTTAAAATTCCAAGTTAAAAAGTGTGAAATACCCCTCCCTTGCAAATTCAGGTTTTAAAAACTAGATTACATGTTGAAGAATTCTTCCCATTTTCATGGAAATGACTTTCCCGGATTTTCCCATTTCTATCCATTCATGTTCCCCATATCGGTGCTTTCCGTTTCCATCATTTCCCGCAAGTCAAAATCTCATTTTTCATCCATTTCTCCATTTTCGAATTTACAAGTGTACCTGTATTTGGGTTTTAAAACCCTGATTGCATGTATGTCCTTTCCAACTTGTATACTTGCGAAAATTCTCCCAAGATCCAAAATTGGTCAAAGTCAAGATTTTCCCATTTCTACATATTTCCCCTCTTCCTCTCACAGAATTGTGAAATTCAAGAATCAAAGTTTTACCCATTTGGAGAAGGAAGAATGATATTTGCAGCTGACTATGATGTTGCCTTAACTCTCTTAAGTCTTCATCATAGCATTCCAGGTTCACAATCATTGTCAGATTTGCCGGCATCTCCAACTCCAAAGAAAATGAAATACAAATATGACAAATATCAGAATGAGGTTGTACCTTCCTAGGTTTCTTCTCCTTTGGATCACATCAGAGACACGGAGATAGGGCACGTTGATATGGCAGAATTCATCAATAGGGTAGAAGATCCATAGGATAATAACTTGCAGTGGCTATTGGACAACCATATCCATCATGCATCTTCCTTCCCGGTGGCTGCCCTAGAACCTGACTTCGTTCATGCATGCGCCCATCATTTTGACAAGGAATCAAGAGTCATAAAAAATGATGATGGTGAAGCTATAATTCATCTCGATGTGGATACAATTGAGAAAGTCTTCAGAATACCTCCTGCACCTGTTTATATGGAAATCACTAAAGAAAGTGCAACAGAATATTATGTGAAGAGGGAAAAAGATTGCAAGCGGCATATCAATAGGTGGATCCAAGAGCCACGACCTTCCTTCTCAAGGTGGGCAAAGTTGTACTGTTGTGATTTCAAATGGGAGATAGGAGACACCATCACTCTTCACACTAGGATGATCGGCCTTGAACATTCCAATGTCTTTGAGCCATGGATGTATCTGTTCATTATGTTCATATGGCAGTCATATCACATTCCATGGGGGGAAATCATCAGCGATGCCTTGTGTGAACAACATGTAGCAGTTCCTACCACCATGACCTTCTTCATGAATTCTTATTTGGTATATTTAGCAGCATCACTTAGACACTTTCTAGGTCTTTCTACCAAGGGTGATCACTCGCTTATACCAGTTTGGGAATATTATGACCAGTTGCCATTGAGACCAAACAGACTGCATTTTAGAAGGGTCCAAGATGCATTCTTCAGAAATTTCATGTGTCAGTTTGACAAAAATCTTAGGAACAAGAGAGTATCAGATGAGGCATGGGTTAAGGTGTCTGAGTATGGTTGTTTGTTTCTGCAATTTCCCACCTTCACTTATATGAGGATAGGATGCTATGATGGTCAGCCATACATGCTTTCGAGATACCCAATCGGTAAGATATTTCTTATGGAGTTGGGAAGACAGATCATGGTTGTTCACACTTTTTAGTCTGCTAGACACAAGGTTGGAATGGGGATCTCTACCACAAACCCATTGAAAACTGGCCGATACTCCCTTGTCACATCTGTAAAGGCTAAGGCCATGGAGGCTGAATTACAAGAAATCAAGCTCAAAAGGTTCAAAGCTAGAGCTGATTTTGATTATAGAGGTATGAAGGAGAAAATCAAGAAATCCTTTGTGCATGTTCATCGCATTGAAGACATATGGGTAGATCTTCGCACAGAAGTTGAAGTCCTCAAGATGGATTACTGTAGGCTCACTATTGAGCAAATTGTTGATTTGAACTTGGTAGATATCCCACAAGGGATGATTGATGACGGGCATATACTTGATCCTGAATACACTTCACGGAGGGTTGAGGAAGCTCCACTTGCTTTGATCCAATGGTCACACAAGGAGTGCATATCCATCCTTGATAGATTTCAGCCTTTCTTGGCCAACACCAAGTCATGGCTGAAAAGTAATGTTGTTAGACTTATCAAAATCAAGGTTGGTAAAGAAGATGAATCTACAGGGCCTCTTGGACGGAAATCTAAGATTCAGATTGACAACAAGGAGGGTGCTTCATCTTCGAGCACAAGGATCAAGTTACAAGACAGTCGTGCAGTAGTGCTTCCTCCTGAGGAGATGACTATTCGTCGGAAGGAAAAATCATGATTCCATGTTCAGGTGATCGATCTGGATAATCTAGAAGAGGGGCAACAATCTGATGATGCTCCTAAGTCTCCAGTTTCAGACTTGCCTCATGAGGTCATTCCTCTAGTTTTAATTGAGATGCCTCTTTCTCCTTCTGATTTGCTCATAGATGAGTCTCCTCAGAATGTAATTCCCATTTCAGCATACGAGACATCTCCTGATCATCAACAAGAAAGTGTGTTGAAAGTTCCTGAGGATATTCCTACTTGCATCCAGTTATCAGAAATTGATACTTCCACTTTTGGTTTTGAAGAATTCATGAGGAAATCTTCATGCCCATTGGTAATTGAGAAAACTGTGGTCGCTGTCCAAACAGATATTCCTCCCAGGGTGACCACGGTAATTCAAACTGAAACTGCTTCTCCTTTGCCTGCGGCTTCTACTAGAAGAGAGTTGATGACTTTGCCTCCATGGTTTAGTTCTTTTATCCCAAAAAGGAAGAAGCAAGAAATCTCACTTGATGCCTTTGATTATGAGCAACTCAAACATTCCAGATCCAAAGTTGCTAAGAAGGCCAAGACTATCTCTAGGGTAACTGTTGATAGCAACAAGATGAAAGTACCTGAAATTGTGGAACCTATTGTAGATAAGCCACTTGATGAAATGTCAGTTGCTGATTATAAGGTTACGAGGATAGAGTTGGGCAAGCAAATGCATGAGGTCATTAAACATGATGCTTAGTTTTATGTTGCTTCACTAGTGCAAAGGTGTGATGAGCTTCTAGCGAAGATAGACAAGCTAGAAGAGGAAAACCAACACCTTATGGCAGCCATTCATAAAATCACAAAACCTGTTGCTGAAGGGAGTAACTCCATAGGTTCTTCTGGTTCCCAAGAATTGATTCGTGGAGTGGAAAGGGCTGCTCAAAAGGTACAAGCACTAGATTCCTAGGTTGATCAACTTCATGATCAAAGTGTACAAGTAATAAAAGACATTTTTCAAATAATGTCTAAACTAGAAACCATTGAGGAGAAACTAGATCAGACTTCTAACACTTTCAAAATGAACCCGGAAAGTGTTGAGAAAAGTCTGACAATCTGGCGTACCATGCCCCAACAACAGCTGAGTATTTTACAGGAGCATGCCATCATCTCTTCCAGGGCCATGTACTTGGAATTTGAAGAACTCTTGGAAAACAAGACCCTTGTTCTTAAATCCCTCATTGAGGAGATCGGTGATGCAAGGAGATTCCAGGGTGAAGTTTACTGATATATATTGTCTCACATTGTGAAAGGGCCTCTTGCAACATAGTAAGTCAGGATGGAGAGCTGATTCCAAAAGAAGAAGTTCTTGCTGATTTATAGATGAGGATTCATAATGAATGGAGGAGCGAACAATTCTCGGAAACTTTGATTCAAGCATTGATGAAACACCAAGCCTTTCTGCATGAAATCTGGTCTATCCTGGATAAAAATAATTATGCGCTCCTCCACTGTCATGACACTATTGTGAAGACTATGGTTGTTGCCAAGAACACTCATGAACTGAATCCCGAGGAACTACAAGCGAGCATCTAGAAATTTCAAGGATTTGTGTCTTCACAAAATGCAACTTAAGTGTTTTTCAACACTTAGTTGAATTTTCCTTCTTTTGTAATCTTTAGTTGTAATTTAGTTTTGGCAAGTTACATGTAAAAGTATTTTTTGTAAAATGCAAGTTACATATTACTTGCACTTTTGTAATTACATGTAAGGCAACTACAAGTTGTGTCTGATTAGGACTGTAGTTGGAATAAGTGTTAGTTAGTTGGAGTAACTCTTAGTTAGTTAATGAAGTCTCAGTTAGTTATTGAATGAGTCTTGGTGGTTGAGAGAATCTCTCAAGTTAGTTAGGATCCTCCCACCTTTTTCTCAAGGCTCCTCTTCTATAAATACTGGAGGGCTCTATTGTAATTATCATCTTTTGGAAAGCAAGCAAAAACTCTTCCAAATTTATAGCAAGAAGTCTTTGAGCTTATGTATGTGGATTGAAAGTTTTTGAAGAATAATAAAGAAGGATTACTCAAGTTTTGAGTCTTTGAGCTACATGTTTAAGTTTGAATCTTTTATTTCTTCTATGCCAAGTATTTCTAAAGGAGCTTAGTCCAATCTAATTTGAAGTCTTTGAGCTGCAAGTAGAGAAGATTAATTAAAATAGGAAACTCTCTTGAAGGAGCAGCAAGTCTTTGAGCTTGTGTCTATTCTTGAGGAAAAATTAGTGTTTGATAAGAAATAGCAGCAAATATTTGAGCTTGCATTAGTTCTTGTCTTTGTGTTGAAAGAATAGATTATTCCAGTCTTTGAGTTGTTATCTTTTATTCATTGTAAAATTTAGTATAGCAAAGGGTAGATAGGACTTCTAATAGTCAAGTCTTTGAGCTTGATATTGTTGTCCCGTCCCGAAGGAAGTGACATAAGTCTTTGTGCTTTCAGGAAACTTCATTTCCTTTCTCTTATTTCACTTAAAAGTGGTTACTGCTATTATTCAATTGCTATCCTTTTCTATGAAGAGAAAAGGATATTGTCTTTCTTGAAAAAAGAAGAAAGATTGTTGTCCCATCCTATTTTATTTTCCAAGTTGTAGCTAGATAGGGGGAGCCTTCCCTTAATTAGGATAGTTTTTACTCATGTGTTGTGGTTGAAAACACAATTTTGTATATTTCCCCAAGTGTACAAAATTTTCAACCAACAAATGATACCAAAATGAAAACCCAGGATTTCGAGGTTTTGGGGAGCAAGGAAGCTCGAGGCTACCACTAACCTAGAAACCCAAAAGTCCAAAATTTTAAAAAGACACAACAAACAAATAACAAAACCTAGGAATCTGAGATATTGGTGTTTCAGAAAATGAAAGAAGTCTTCCAAACCCGGAACTCTAGGATTCTTGAATTCTGAAGAAAACAAGGAAAATAGAATGGGCAAGGAGATGGAGGAATCCTAGGAGTTCTAGGATCTAAAAGAAAACTTTAGGACCCCAAAGTTTTGGGACTCTGAGACACACAAACCAAGGGAAAGAAAACAAAGAGAAACCAACAAAACCAAAGTGAACCAAAGAGGGGGCCCCCAACTTGGGAAGCGAAAAGTTGGGGTGTTTTATGCAGGGCATAATAGGAATTAGTCCCTATAAACCATCCTACACAAGCTAGCATAATTATCATATTTATCCTATGGATGATCTCCTTAGGATTCAAGACTTCAAGGATCATCTTGCAAGATAAAAAAACCTATCATTCATCTAAAAGTGCTTCTTCAAAAACTTATTTTTGTTCATATCACAAAACTAATGATCTCACTACCAATGATTGTCATGATTTTCAAAATGGAATGCTATGACTCATTGACAGAGGCATAGTTAAAATCATATATGATGATCCTTCTTCTTCTAACAATCCTTTTCTTACATCACAAGAGACAGGGCCTAATCCTATTGATGATTTGGAAAGATTAGCAACTAGAATCTTTTTGGAAATTAAAATTTGATAAGATTATTGTTTTACCTTTCATAAAATTTACCAAAAAGCATAAAGAAGGTAGTGAGCATCATCTTTTTCATCATGGTGGTTCTCATTCCCTTGGAAAGTGTAAAGCATTTAAGGAATTTGTTCAAGAACAATTCAATAGGTCTCGCATAGATCTTTCAACTAATCTTTCTCTCTTTCTTAGTGAGAAAGTAGTGCCTTAGCACTCTACTCACCCTTCATGTTGCTCCTCACTCTATGGCACAAGTAGTTAACTTAATTGGGGGCTCTTTGTCATAAGAGGTGATGCTTTTTCAATATCAAATATTTTGGGGCAACACCATTATTCATTCTTGCCTTTATCTTATTCCTTTCTTTCTTTCTATCTAAATTGTCTCTATTCCCTTTAGGGGTTACATTTTTCATGTTTTGATATCCTTTATTGGAATGGTATTTCCTTTATAATTATTCTTTCTCTTTAGCAGGATATGTGATCTTTCATTTTAATTTTCTCTCTTTCCCTTTGAAGATTACCTCTTCTTTAGAGTTGCATTTAACATATATAAATGTGTTTTCTTGCATTCGATATTTATTCATGTGAGTATATTGTGCATTTGCTTATGTCTAATCTCTCATTAGAGGTTGTGTAATTCTTCTCATTGTTCTTCTACTTGGGGGAAATTATTTCTCTCTCTTTTTCTTTCTAGTGATCCACTTTTCCTTTTTTGAGTGGTGTTTATTTATGATTTGATGTCATTCCTTGTGTGAAGTTGTTGTTTTCTCATGTAAGAGGTGTAAGTCGTTGGCTACAACCCATTTTTAACTTGCCAATGTATATCTATTATAAACTTACCTCTCACATTGGGTCAAAAGTGTTCATAAAGAATCCCTTTCACCTAGCAATAGTGGGAAGGTAAGCATTCTTATTCTGCTTCCCTTATGTTGGTAGAAGATGTTATATTTGTTCAAGAAACTTCTATTGGAGGTAGATGTCTTTTGAGCAAAGATCTCTTCTCCTCAAAGGATCCTATTTACACATGTTGCAAAATATCTCCTTTTCAACTATCGTATCCTTGCTTCTAAGAGTTTTCCCTCTTTAACTTGGATTTATGGCATTGTTGCCTAAATGATATCTCCTCGGTGTTGAAGGTGGGTATCCTTGTTTCTAGCTTCCCCAAGTCATCAACATAGGGCTATGTTGATATCTTAAAGGGGGGGGCACCCATATCACCCTCTTTGTGCCATATTGTACCATATTTTTACATGTCTTAAACGGGGTGTTCAGACTTAGAACTAGAGAAAACAAACTCTCATATGAGATGTTCCCAAAACCAGACATTCACCTCTTGGCATTTGCATTATATGTCTTAAATAGGTTGATGCCTGCTTGAAACCAAAGGAAACAAACTCTTATATGGGGTGCTATATACTTGAAAATAGACATCACTTGCACACACACACGAGGATGAGTGGATCTAGAAAAACATAGATAGATTATTCCTACTCTCATCCCCAACATGCATCACCTAGAAAAACACATAGATAGAGTGTATATCCAGGTCCTTTATCATCATTCTTCTCATGGATCACATAGAAAAACATATCTAGCGTGTATCCAGGCTCTCTCTTTCCTTCTTCTCATGAGCTCATAGCTTTGCTATTTGTAGTTAATGAATGATGTGTGCTCTTTCTCTTTTATGTGATCACTTGTGTTCTTGAGATGACATTTTTCAAGAATGATATTAGTGGTTGAGACATTTTTATATCAAGGTCTCTTTAGCTAGTTGACTTGAGCTCTTGTTTTAGTTTATAACTTTTGTGTGTTGTGTGTTTTTTGTCTTTGTTTTATTCATTTATCTTTTTGTTTTTTTGTCTCATTTTGTGTGCCCTTGCATGTGTTTGAGTGAGTTAAGATCCTAAGATTGGGAGCTTAGTTCCTCAAAATTAGTGATGTCGTATACTCCTTGTGATTGTGCTCCTTTGCTCCTCTCTTTCATCTCTTTCATCTAATTTACCATGAGTATTTGTGTAGGATCATACTCCTGTTAAAGTCGGAACTAAATATAGTGTTGTAAATTTTTGCCATGCTAATTTACACCTTATGTTTGTCACCATAGATGTGATGATCAAATATGTTTGGAAATTGTGCCTAGGGCTTGACACTTTTGAAATAAGACACACATTCAGGGAAGGAAATAGTGTTGAAGATGCCATGATGGCTTTGATCCTAGAGATTAACAACCTTAGATGTTGGAGATCAAGGGAGTGTCTACCCACAAATATTCAAAGACTCCTTATACAGGAGAGGAAATATAATTAGCACCATTAAATAACAAAAAAATGGAAGGTTTGGATTCTAGGGGTCATTCTCTGTTTGCTCTTTCTGGCACAAAGGATGAAAAGTACAGGCAAAAAATTTAAATTATTTGGGCAAGAAAGATATTTAATTTACTTAAAGGCTAGACATGATAGTAGGGATCCTAATACAATTGGAAATCAAGTGAGGGACATGGAGCTAAAGTGGTTGAGTAACCTAAGGTGGACCAATAACCAGGTGTGTGATAGAGCCAAGCGAGAAAAGGGGTGGGACCCTCATGGCAGTGGGCAAGTCTATGAGAGGGGGGAGGGGGTGGAAACTATTGAGTCGATGTGGATTCCCTTCTTGTGGCCCACTTAGAAGAAAGGGTGTCACCATGGGTGAAAGGAGCCAAATGTCAAGTGGATGATGTCTATCGAGATAATGTGGAAACCTAGTCCACAATACTAAATGCCAATTTGGATAAATGGGAGGGGTTACCTTTTTAGAGAAGGGGTTATCATTTTGATATGGTTAGTCTATGCATGGGTCTCTTAATTTTCTGCCCCAGAGGATAATTTAATTAATTTGAGATGCCATCATTTTGTGTGTTGTTGGGTAGTTGATATAAATATTAAGAGAAAATATAATGTTTTT
This sequence comes from Cryptomeria japonica, assembly GCF_030272615.1. Classification (NCBI taxonomy): domain Eukaryota; kingdom Viridiplantae; phylum Streptophyta; class Pinopsida; order Cupressales; family Cupressaceae; genus Cryptomeria; species Cryptomeria japonica. Next base: position 236,070,890 of record NC_081410.1, on the reverse strand, counting down.
TTAATGGTTGCCTTATATATTGCTATCTCCATCATATAAAATCCCACTGTAATCTTCCTATTAATTCAGAGGCAAAGAGTTGGCACATTTTTTGTTTATGGTGGGTGTTTAATCATTAAATCATTGTTGCCAGATTTTTAACTAAAACCTTTAATGTTAAGGCTATGAAGTTTGTTTTACTGGCTAACTGTAGACTATGGGAAAAAGAACATGCTAGGTTTTTGGTTCTCTCTATTACTGTGATGACTTTCACTATGGACAGGGATAGGTTTTGAATTGAGACCAATAGTCACGTTGAGATAAAAGGGGATAACATTGTTTGACATATTTGTAGAGAAGGAGAGGCGGCTTCATTTATTGAATGCATTGATGGCTACGATGAAAATTTATCCATTCAATTTGCTAAGTCTTGGGTAGATAGGAGACTTACCATGGGAAGATATTTCTTTGAAATCAGTGAGGAGGTCATTGGGAAAGCAACATGTCTCTCCATGAGGGGGAGAAAATGTAAGAAACAAAGAAAGGTTATGGACAACGAAAGCTTAGCCCAATTATTCAAGGAGCATGAGGAGCTAGTCAAGCTTCATGGTGGATTTAATCATGCTAAATTTTTGAACCCTTAGAGAGAGGTTTGTCTAATGCTTTAATAAAAAAATTTACCTTAGAAGGAAGATTCAAATTTTATTCCTATTACCATCTTCCTCTTTTGAATCATTTTCGAAACCATGACTTGCTTTCTCTTCCATTTTTTTTTGCTAACTTCTCAAGAAAGTTTCTATTCATGATTCTCTAGATTTGGCCAAAAAGAAAGGTAGGAAACTCATTCCCTTCCACCAAGGACTAATTTTTTGCGTGTACCACTTCCACATGGCCCTTTGCCTTCTTAGATAGCTATTAGCTACCACATGGTCTTCACTAGCTAGGCAATATTATATCACGTGCATTCATATTGAAGGTTTTAATATCGTACAAAATTTAGAGCAATATATTGCCTATGGTGAAAATAGGGAGGTTTTAAATTCAGGTTATGAAAAAATACAATATTTGGTGAAAATAGGGAGGTTTTTAATTCGGGTTTTGTATTGGGAGGGGGTGACAAAAAGGAGTTTAGGGCAATATTTTTGAAAATAGGGGGATTCTTTAGTATGTCATGAACACACGTGCTATAATCCGATTTCATTAAGTGAAGCCCTCATGTTAGCTACTGAAACCCCTAAAGCCTCATTCTTTGACTCGCTACCCGTGGCTACAATTCTTGACTCCCCACAAACTAGCAAAAGGAACGTCTACAAATTCCTTCTACTACTAAACCCCTATCTCGCCTAGCTCCTTTGCTACCCACACCCTTGGCTTGGTGACCAAAGATAAAATCCCAACTTCTACCTTTGACATAGAGAAGCAAAGAAAATGCCAAAAACCCTCCCCCTGGATACAAACCACAAAACTACCATTCAAGAAGTGGTTAGTGATGAGGAGGAGGATGTCAAAGCTTATAATAAGAGCAAAAGTGCTAATTTAAGATAATCAAATAGGTTGGATGATCGTATGGTGAAGAAAGCTAGATGCAAAAGAATTGGTTGATTATGAGGAAGAATTAGAGGAGGGGGAAGCAAATGACAATGGGGATGTTGTTGAGGATGAAGATGAAGAGGAGGATGACATGTGGAAGGTGGAAAATTCAAACAAAACAACTAATGACAACTCTTAACAGAGTGATAAGAAAAAACTCTTAGACCTAACCCAGGATACAATGCCAAAAGAGGTTGACATTTGGTAGGAGCAAAGTGAGCACAATTGTGCCAATTGTAGGATTACAATAGAAGAATTAGAGGCTCTAAGGAATAAGGTGATAGAGATGAATTAGAAGATGATAAATGTCTCCAATTTTAGTATGAGGGTGATGCACAACTCCACTACTTCCTTCCATCGATGCAGAAAAAGTCTTGGGCAAAGACGCTGACAATAAAGGGAACTACAAGGAACTTTTCAATTTCCTTACTATTGACTGGAGCCATGTGCTCAAATAGCCACTTGTTGGATAGTTTTATCTTTCAAGACCTTTTGGTTTGTGTTGTTAAGACTTTTATATTATTTTACTATTTGGTTAAGACTCTTTGTTGGTTTTTATATTTGTTGTTAAGTTGTTGTTAGCTTATGTGTCATAAGTATTAATGTTGTTAATGGTTGTTAGTGTAAAGGGTTAGCACCCTTGTTTTGCTACATTTAATATAAAAAATTAAGAAAAAAAAGGAGCCTTCAATATTTTCATTTGGTAGTTTTGCATTCTAGCTAGTGAGTCAAACATTCCAACCAAATAGGATAACTTTCTCACATCAACATTTTCCAAACATTTGATATTTTATTTCATGTAGTCTAAAAAAATTAGAAAGGAAACCTAACTCCTCTTTGGATCACAAGAAACATTATGCTTTTCTATATATTCAATGAAAGAAAAAAAATACAATAAGTGTTAAGAGTAATTTTTTATTAGCTAATAATTATTTATTTAATTATTAGTCTATTATACTCTATGCTTAAGCTAAACTTAGGAATCTTATAATTCTTTAGGGTTTTCACCTTTAGGATTTTGAGTATCCTTTTATAAGAATTCTCTCTTTGTATTTTCATGAACAACTGCAATTATTGAATTGCATTCTTGTTGCACAATCAATATGACTCCTCTTTTCTGGATCTCTGAATTCTGGCCTCCATAGTTTTTTTGCTTCTCTCCTTCTATGATAGGTTTGCATGCAGGTGATCTGTGGGAGCTATAGAGTTGATTTTTCTTCAACTCCAATATGGTATTAGAGCTCCATATCTACATGCCCCCATTCTCTTCATGAGAGATTTTGGGCCTTGTTCTTCAGATCTGTGTATTCAGGGGTTTGTGTAGTTTTTTTTTTCATTTTGGGGGTAACTGATTTTTTGGTACATTGTGGTGCCAAAAGGACCTCATAGTTGGATTCAGAACGCTAATTCCATGAATTTTGATATATAATTTGCCTATTTTTGGTGACAGGGGCATCTAGGGCATGATTTTTTATTGGCACATTTTCTGAGGCACGAAAATCCGTATGGATGTACCTCCAAATGAGTCAGAAAATTTTCGTCAATTTTTTTTTTTGTTACCCTCTTTATGCCCTACAAGAGGGGATTTTTTTTTTTGGCCGTAACTTGGTCATACGGAGGTACTTTTTCAAAAACCTTATGTTGTTGAAAAGCTCTTTTCAAGCCCTATCCAATTCTGAAGGTTTGAACTTTTGATTTTGCTTTTTTGATGGCATTTTTTTGTTGTCAAAGCCAGAGGTTCCTTTTTGCACTCCAGGAGACATCACTTGAGCATGAGAACTCCGTTTTTCAAAAACTTTATATTGTTGGAAAGCTTGTTCTGTGTATTTTCCAGTCATATGAGTTCTCTTTCCAGATTCTGCTCCAAGTATATTTTATTCAGTTTTTTGCTTTTCAACACTCTAGTGAATATCTTGGATGTTTTAGGTCCTGGGATCTCTTTCCTTGAGTAGGATGTCTCATCTTTGACTGTTCTTTCTATTTCTAGTCTTTTGTCTCTTCTTATCATTTTAGCATTTTATTTATGCAAACATACTGAGATAAAGTGCCACCATGTATTGTATAGTTGAGATCTTGCACATCTTGTGTCTTATTGTGCATGCACTACTTATAAAGTGCCATTGGGGGGGTCTGATGTTTGCCTTTTGTTTGCCATCTACCTATGTCAAGTGAGTGTTCCTTCCATGACACTATGTACTTTCTCTGCACCTTCGATGTTCCTGATTCTCTGTCATGCAATTCTTGTTGGCCATTCTTTTCAGTGTACCTATGCCTCTCCCTTTTCAACATTATGGGGAGGTTTGTCCTGTTGTTCTAATGCTTCCTTGGTTTGATTGATCATCTCTTTAGGCTTTGGTGTTTCATGCCATTTGTATCTTCAAGTTCATTTGTTTGGCTTTATTTGCCATTTGATTCGAGTCGTGTCATTTGAGGGCACTCATGCAGATTATAATCTTCTCAACCTGGTCATGTTCTATTTCAATGGAGGTTCTTTAGATCAACAGTTACTCTTCGACAATGTTTGCAGCTATTTCATGCTTTAGTGGTGTTCTTCATTCTCTTCTTTTTGTTCCTATCTTCTGGAACACTCTTGTTTGGAGGCTTCTTAGTCCTTCACTTGAGCTTTCATCTCTTCTTGGAGAGGAGTTTTGTTCCCACATGGTTTTCTCCTTTTTCTCCACTTTACAGAGATTTTATTTTACTTGGGTACCTCATCAGGGTTAGTTGTCGAGACCCATTGTTGCTTTCATGCATTTTTTTACATGCTTTTTTAGTCCTTAGTTGTTTTTTAGCTACTCCCTAAGTTCATCTTAAGGGGGGGTGTTAGAGTAATCTTTTTTTAGCTAATAATAATTTATTTAATTATTAGTCTATTATACTCTATGCTTAAGCTAAACTTAGGAATCTTATAATTCTTTAGGGTTTTCACCTTTAGGGTTTCGAGTATCCTTTTATAAGGATTCTCTCTTTGTATTTTCATGAACAACTATAATTATTGAATTGCATTCTTGTTGCACAATCAATATGACTCATCTTTTCTGGATCTTTGAATTCTAGCCTCCATAGCTTTTTTGCTTCTCTCTTTCTGTGACAGGTTTGCATGCAAGTGATCTTCGGGAGCTGTAGAGTTGATTTTTCCTCAACTCCATTAATAAGTTTAACTAACAAGCTACCCAGAGTATAAGCAACTGCACTATAATAGTCCAGTTGACCAAGACAAATGACCAAACCAGAACTAGTCTTGAACTTCAACACACATTATAGTTGTTTGGAACATAACATATCTTATTTGTGCACCTAAAAAATTTCCATTTTATTTTGACCAAGTGAAAATTGATTCACACATTTTCTTGGGGAGCTCCCTATAGTTGAGAATGCAAAGAAATAACTTGAAAAATGATGTCAAAGTAAAACCTTAACATTTATGCTTCTTGATGAGCATTATGGTTTAAAAAAATTCCTTCTTGATGAGTATTATGGTTTGAAAAAATAGCCATACATCGAGTTTTTCATATATTAAACAAAATAACATGTCTCGTAGAACCAATAACTATATTATTTTGCAGGCCCAAGCCCAAAATAGCTTCTTTCCAACATAAAACATGATAAAAAATAGTTGGAAGATAAGTCAATGCAGCTTTCCAATTTCTTTTTTCCATGAATAGTCCAAAAAGATGCATTTCAAAATTTCAGTTTGTTGACAAAACAAACATTTAATTGGTTGAATCATCATGTATCTCAACTTGTCACCAATGGGAAACTTGAAATGTAAGATTTTCCAAGCCAAAAGTTAAATGTTAACTTCATATTTAGATTACCAAATTTGGGCACTTAAAATTTTCCATGTTTTTTTTTGAAACTTACAACTCCATTTTTTATTTAATCTAGGATTTAATAGAAAATATGGTAAAAGGTTTAAATAAAAATAATTAAGAGGAAAGCAAACAAATTGGAACTTGGACAACCACCACCAATCCTTGAAAGGATTACAATGCAAGGGAGTACATATCTTCGTAAATAGATCTATGGGAACCCGTGATTAACAAAAATAATAAGCCCTTCATATTTTTTGTTAAGACAAAGATTATTCTTGAGATATTGTCGGTAAACCCAATCCAAAAGATTAAAATTTTGTAAATCCTTGAATTGTCTAATCCCTTTATGAAACAAGTAGCAATCTTGTCTGCAAAAAGACATAACAAGAGGCCTCCCTTAGTACAACACCATTTTATTTTACCAAATAGACAATGATCCAAAATTAAACCCAATTTGTACAGAAAAGTTTTCCAATTTAAGAATCTGCATGCTTGATGTCAAGCCTTCCATATTGAAAGTAAAGGAGCTAAAACTTTAAGATAAAAGAAGGTAGCCAAAATAATTGTCATCTTAATTGACTAATTATCACTTAACACTAGCTTGTGTAATATGATAACGAAACAATACTTTTTGTGAATTTTGTCCAAAAAGAGTTCTAACAACCCATTTTGTTACCAAACAAGCTCCTTGTTTTTTAGGGTTCAACAAATCCAACCCTTCTTTAGCTTTAACTTGAATACAATGTAATAAAGAAGAAGATTTGAAAATAACATTACCACTCCAATTAGCCCATAAAAAAGTTTCAATATTTTTTGTTAATATCATCATAGCCTTTTTTAGAAGGCATCCAACATGATGAATAATTCACATGAGAAGCCAAAAACATACAATTTACAACTTGAACTTTTCCAATTAAAGACAAACATTTGTTTCCCCAAGTGCAGAGTTTATTCTTCAATTTATTTAAATACCAATTTCACATACTAGACAAAGAATCACCCAACCCAAAAGGGATACCCAAATGATGACAAATATGCCCATGCTATATTTATTTTTGATCTTTAGGAATCCATTTAGTAACTAGATCTAATTGCACCATTAGAAAATCAATTTTTTGATGAGCTAACTTTAGTCTAGATACTTCATCAGAAGGATTAAGAACTTCCATTATAAATTGATAATCTCCCTTTTAGAATTTTGAACAAAAAGCATGTTGTACAATTAGAAAAATGAGAGTTAATAGCCACATCATTATTGGGAATATAAATAATCCTAATCAAGTTCATTTGATTATATTTTTGCAATATCTACCCAAGATCATTAGAAACAAGAACATGCAGAAAAGGAGACAAGGGGAAAACTTGTTTTATTGAACATTGCAAGGGAAATGTATTAGACAACACTTATTTATCACCAGTTGAGCATTGGCATATTTGAACAACATTTGAATATGATTACATAATCTACGATCACAACCCAACTATTATAACATTTTGATAATAAAGCTCTAGCACATTTTATCATAGGCTTTATCAATATATAGCTCAAACAGGAGAGCATTTTAACCTAATTATTGTTCCCATTCTATTGCTTCTTAAGAATGAATAAGGTTGACAGATAAATCTCTCACCAAGGAATCTAGTTTCCTCTAGCCTGACAATGTCCTTTGTAATATGTTTATTCATTGAGACTAGAGCTTTATCAATGGTTTTGTAAGAAGTATTGAGTAAGGTAATGGGATGCCAACAAAAATTGTTTCATCATATATTTATTTTGATAAGAGTTTTATTAGGCCTGCATTGATACTAGACCCTTGTTCTAAGGCCTCCAAGTAAACTAGATAGAAATCCTCTTTAATATATTGCCACACTGTTTGATAAAACTCCATTAAGTTCCCATCAACCTGGTGCAGGGGAGCTAGGACATGTGTCTACATCATTTTAATTTTCATGGTTATGCTTAGGAATAGAATGTGCAATATGTGTGTTTGAAGGCCTGTTGATTAGGTCTAGGCAGTGTAATAAGCCCTAAGGACCCAAGGTGGGTCAACTTAGTCAAAGGCCTTGTATGGGAATTTTATATGTATTTTTGATGTTTAGGGTTATGCAATGTGTGGTTTGTTCATTCTTGACCTTTGGTGTGAAGGAAAGATCAAATTATAGAAAGTTGTCAAAAGTTGCAAAGTTGCATTGTTGTCTTAAGCAACGTTTCTTGCAAGATTTTGAAATATGGTTATCCCAATGGTTAGTTGGTTTATTGTATGCATTGGAGGTAGTTGGAGGAGTTACTTGGTGTGATATAATCCTAGAGGAATGATGCCTATGGGGAGAGATGATTTTGAATGAATTTCTTGTCTTCAAAGTAAACGGTTATTGTGATTTCTTGCATTCTTCTTGAGTTTTCTGTTCTTGCATAATTCCCTATGTGGTGGGAATGAATTAAACATTTATAAAGTTGTAAAAAAGGTTCACCATCCATTTGGAGTTGATCTGAGGTCTTAAAGCCATCGGGGTTGGGAGAAACTGAATTTTATATCCCACTAGTCTGACAAAACCCTCAAAACCAAGGTTTGGATGCAAATAGTGGCACCAATCAACATCTCTCTATGGGATCGATCTGAAACCTAGGAGAATGTTTATTTTTCATGTATACTAGATTTTCCTGGTGGTTTTGCAGACATGAAGTATCATTTGTCTTTCCTAAGATGATACCCTAGGCTTGACATCGCTCATGTGGCAAGCCTATGCAATAGGAAAAGAGGGTGGAAAACTTGAACAACAGATTGAAGGATGGTCAAAATTGGCATGAGAAGGACCCTTGAACAAGTGTAGACCCTTGGAAAGTGTTATCCTTTCATTCCTTTGTGACTGGTGAAGCTTTTGAGAGCTTAAACCCCAATATCGGCTAGAAGAGGCTAAATAGGGTCAATAGGGTTTGACCATCCGTACTCAAAACCCAGATGCAAAAGTTTGGAATCTTGTAGAATTCCAAAAAGGGTATTCGAATATATAATTTATTTAGGGGGTTACTCAGGTAGGTTGTGAGATAAATCAAGAAAAGTCCAAATGGAGGGCTAATTGCTTATAGCCCTATTTCCTAGGTCCAAAAGGGGAAAAGATACAAAGGGATAGTAAACACCGATCTAAGGGGTCAAGATTAGTGAAAATGCCATATAAAACATGTGTAAACACTCACACAGGTTAGATTCCACCTTTTGAGTAAAGATCCTGTTGCTTGGGGTTTGAGGTTGTTAGGTGTCCTTAGTTGAAGGGTTGGAACCTTAGGGGTAGGAGACTCCTTGTCAATTGTGAGTTGTCCTAAGTGAAGAGATCCTTGGGAAGGATGTAGGGTAAGCTCTAGAAACCTTGAAAAGGTTAAATACATTGTTTTATTGGATGGTACCAATTGGAGACCCTTTTTGAGTAAAAACCAAGAAAGTGAAATAACATCCCAAACCCTCTGCATCATATTGGTATCAGATCTATACCAAGGGTGGAATAGTGTATGTCAGACTCAAAATTTAGACTAGAGGCTGCTAAAATGCCTCCTAAGGCAATGAAACCAGAGGCCATCAAGAAGATGGTAGAGGAGTTGCTTGAAGAGAAACTCAAAGAGACCGGACAGTCCAAGGGAAAGGATTGAACTTGTGACGATGAGTCAGAAGAGGAGAATGAGGAGCAGGAGGCCATCCCTTAAAATATGACACCTGATCAAAAGATGTTCTTGGATGCCCCGAAATTAGTAAACAGGGATAATGTGGAAAGTCTACCTATCTATAGCAGTAGCCTGAATGGAGAAGAGATGCTTGAATGGATAGAAGAACTCAATATCCAGTATGAGTACAAAGAGGTCCCAGAGGAGAAAAGAGTGAGTTTGACAAAGTCTAGACTCAAGGGTCTGCCTTGTTGTGGTGGATAGTGTTGCAAGAAAAAAGGGTGAACATAGGGAAGAAGAAGATATCCTCTTGGGAGAGGATGAAGAACAAAATCAAAGACCAATTCCTACCAATAGACTATGAGGTTCAGATGCATAAGAAGCTGCAAAATTTTAGACAGAGGGAGTTGGATGTGAATGCATATACCAAAGAATTTAACAAGCTAATGTTACTATTTACTAAGTTGTCATTAGTTTTATGTCCAAAGTCATTCTATATACTCTAGTCGGTTATTACTACTGAAATATTTAGTCGGTAAGCATAGAGCAGTCGGTTACAGAAGTTACAAGTCAGACAGTTTTAGTATTCATCGAGCTATCTACCGAGTAATGTTCTATGACTACCGAGTAGCAAAGATGGTATACCAAGTTGATATACATAGAGTGAAACGTGTTACCAGATTCATTGAACCTAGACACATATGGGAAATGTGTTACAAAGATCGAGGAACAAGGAACCGTTAACACATTGGAAATTGCACTTAAGATTTTTGAGGACATCTATCCAATGAAATAATTTGTATGATTATTCATTTGATGAATCATGTTTGTAAGATCGAAGCATGAACAAGATTGTCGTCATAAGAGATCTATTTATTCAGCATGAATTGAGGATCAAAAATGTTTGTGTATGAGTATAAAGCAAGACATGTGAAAAGCAAAATCATGAGAAAGCACTGAGTGTCATGAATGTTATGACTGATAGAGATACACAGAGGTCATTGAGAAGGATTTCAGAGAACAGTCAAGGAATAGAGTAAACAGAAAGGTTTACTGAGTAAATTTATGGGTTACCAAGGTATGCTATAAGCAAGGTAATTTCATTTTGAGCACATAGAATCTGTTACAACATTTCAGATGTGAAGTTGCAGATATTTTGTAAGATTTTGAATGTAATATTTTGAGTTGTAAGAGAAACCTTTAACAGGGTAAAAGACTCTAACAAAGTCTATAAATTGTAAAGCCTTTAACTAGGTGCAACATTTAGTTCAAGTGTTGTAAAATCCTTTAGCAAGGTAGATCTAAAGATCTTGATACTCCTAACAAGGTAAATTATCATAAATAGCTAAATATGTAGCTCTAACCGAGCAACCTTTATTATTGCAGTAGTGAAGTTGTGGGTGCCATCCCCACCACAGTTTTTCTCTCTAACCAAGAGTTTCTGCATAACCAAAATATATGTGTTATGGAGTGAATCATGTATGATTGTTATTTATTTGTTTTAGAATTATATTATGTTTCAGCAATATTTAGTTTATGCTTAATAGTAAAGTTACATTTGAAGAAAAGATTTGAAGTACTGATTCACCCCTCCCCTCTCAGTACATTAGCTTTCCATATTGGCCTAACAATTGGTATCAGAGCTTGAATCTTGGAAAAGAGTTTAACTGCCTAAAGAGAAAGATCTTATCAATGGAAGGCTACAAACAATCTTGGAGAATTGTGAATCTTCAAAATGAATGGGATCATGCTAATCAAGTGATTGCTGACATGTAGAAACAAATGCAAAGATCACTAAAAGTTAGAAGAAGATTGTCTGATGATTTACAGGACTCTCAAGTACTGGTGGAACAAATTGAGACATCATCTAAGGACAGTATGTCTAAAGAGACTGAAGAAATGATTGGGGCATTGAAAGAAAAGAACAAAGCACTGACTGATCAGCTAAAAGCAATGAAAAGAGAACATGAACATTTCAACACACAGATGACTGAAAATCTTGATGCATTGAAGACAACCAAGGATAACATAAGAGATATGGAAAGAGAAAAACTACAGCTTGAAGCATTAGTGTCTAAAAAGAATGATGAAATCACTAGGATGACTGGAATTCAAAGTAATCTGTCAAATCAATTGGGTTATGCACATCATGAAGAAAATTTGAAAGATGATGAGAATCAAGCATTAAAACTTGAACTATCAAGATTGATCGATGAACTTGAAGCAGAGAAGAAATCCAAAGAAACAGTGAAGAAGAGTTATGAAGCATCAAAGATGTTGGATAAGCAACTGAATACAAGAAGACCCAACAAAGATGCAGGACTCGGTTACAAAGAAAAAAACTCTACCGAGAAGGGAATCCACACTACCGAGAGAGGAGAACCATCAAAGCAAGCTGGAAACAAGAAAAACATCAAAGGAAAGAAGCCTATTTGCAACTACTGTGGAAAACAAGGACATACTGCCAACTTGTGCCAAATCAGAAAAGGTAAGAAACCGAATGTCACTAGGTCTAATGGTTATTGTAACAATTGCAATAAGTATGGTCACACATCTAATCAATGTAGGACAAAGTCTGTTAGCAATTATCAAAAGGGAAAATTCAAAGGGTTTTGTAAAAACTGCAATAGATATGGACACAACACTAAGAAGTGTTGGTTTAAGCAGAAGAACTATATATGGTCTACACACCGAGCAAATACTAGAGGTTACCGAACTCACACAGATCTTAACCAACAATATACTGCAGTACCATGGGATTACAATACAAGGATATGGTGTGAATGTTGTGGAAGATATGGACATATAAGTGCCAACTTCTTTATAAGGTTTGGAATGAACAACCGAAGATCATGGAGAAATCCTGGTATGGCATGTTTTCATTGTCACAAAGTTTGACACTTGGCTAGAGATTGTAGAGATCAACCTAGAGGAGATATTGAAGAAATAAAAAGCAAATTCCAGATGATTTGGAAAAAGAAGAAAATTGTGTCAAATGAAGAAAGCACCTTACCTACCGAGTTAGGTGCATCTATTCCAAATTAATTGGTAAAGGTATGAAGGTACTGGATTCTCTCAAGGTTAAAATCTTAAACAGTTCCTATTTTATCATGTACTTAATTCAAAATTTGCATAGCTAAGATGCATTGGCAAGTTTGAAATTTTATCAAGTATTTTGGAGCACTAGTCAACTCGGTAAATGCAGGAAGCCTGTCTAGTCGGTAAATATAGGAAGTCTGACCTAACTGCACAAAGCCCAATAAGGTATATTGTGTACTTAAAGCTTTTTGTGTGGTCATTTTACACTTACCAATTTTTCAGAAAAGCAGAGCAAAGCGATTCAAAGGCGATCCAAATCTCTACCGAAGCGAAATTCAAGGTATTTATATCAATCACAATGCATTGTTAGGCAAGTTAACCAATCATATCAATTGTCTTATATTTACTAAGTGGAAGACGTCTGTCGATTAAAAGTTTTCAAACGCTAAGACTATTTTGTTAGTGATTATCCAAAATCTGAAATGGCTCCTAAGATTAAGAAACCCGTTGTTGTTGAGAACATTGAGAAGCCTGTACTGAAATATTTACTACCTCCCAAAGTAGCATCTGAACCGGATGATAAAACCACATTTTCACTCATTCCGGATAGGGTTCTATTAGTTGAGGATGTTAGATTCTTTACTAAGTTTCGTGTTGAGGAATTAGGTCACACTGAGATCAAGGACACATATGATGAATTGTGTACCGATGGGAAACTGGATAGCAAGTTTGAACACATTAAAATCAAGGGATTGACCAAAGCCCTAACCTACCCATGAGTCTTCAAACTCCAATGGGTTAAATTTGTTTTGAATAGAGTTCATGATGACTTTATGTGGTTAGAGGAACAACCATTCAAGATCACTAAGGAAATCATCCACTTGATCACCGGTTACCCTAGTTTTGACCATGCCCGAGCTCATAAAATGATTTCATAGAAATAATTGATCACTTTAACCAAAGTTGAATCTGATTGCAGAGGTCTGAAATTGAACAATGTCATAGATGCAGAGCTGAAGTTTGCAATTAGAGTCATAGGTTATTGTTTCTTTCAATCGGCAAGGGAAAATAGTGTACCCTGTGCTACTGTTGATTTAGCCTACAAGATTGTGAAGAAAGGCATGAAGATTGATCTATGCAAAGTGTTGTTGAAAAAAATGTTTGAAAATCTCAACACCATAAGGAAGCCGAAGAAGAACAACTCAGCAAACACACTAAAGTTTGGATCACTTTTGATATGCATGTTTTTCTATTTTGAGAAATTATTTCCATCAGTCGGTAATGTAGTTTGGGAGCTACACCAACCAATCACCCATCAAATCAATGACTTCATCAAACAACTAGGTGATAACTTCAATGATATTATGGATGATTATTTTAGCAAGTTTCAAGAAAAGATGCATAGCAGGCATAGGATTCCACCCCAGTTAGTGGAGAAGTACAAGGACAATATATGTTTTGAAGTAGACACTGACTACTACTATGTTAATGTCATAGAACCAAGAAATCAGTCTTTGCCACCTATGGGTTATGAAATTGATTTTGACATCACACAACAACAAATAGATGCTTTTCTTGCACTACCAAGGCATGCTACCAATTTCAGATATGGTACATATGAAGAAGTTAAGGAAAAAGTCAAAATGAGCATTGTAGTACCAAAGGCTACAAGGAAAGCAACAAAAATGATTAAAGCATTAATAGAGAAATTTGGAGAAGGTTCTTCCTCCACTCCTATCAAGAGCGTTCAAGTCATAACTGAGGAGGAATCTGAAGCCCAAGAAGCAGCTATTACATTGAGCACCGAGTTGCCAAAAGGGAAAGTTTTGAAAAGGAAGAAACATGATACATCATAGGTATCACCGACTCCTCCTGTAAAGCGCCCAAACATTAGATCATCTGCAGTGTCAACGAGCAAGAAACATAAAAGTGTTGTTGTTCCAAAGGTAACAAAAACTTATAAGAAATTTACTCAAAGACTCATTTTGAATAAAAAGTCCAGTGACACCGAATCTGAAGACAAAAATAAATTTTAGCTTGTCAAGAGTAAAAAGGAAGATGTACATAGTGTTGATAACTTTTGTGCTAATCTGAAGCAATATGGTGGATTTGGAGCATTCAGATATGTAAAATATGACTCCAGATCCGATGCAGAAAAGAGACAAATTGTAGAAGCCATAATTTTCACTCTTCTGAAATTCTAACTCGTCCCATTGGAAGTAACTAATTCTCTTCCAAAAGCATTATATTTACATATTGATAACAGGTGGAAATATGCCATGGACTCGGAAAAGAAGATGAGAGAAAGAAGTATGGTACATCTCTTTCCAGACATGTCGGTAGATGAGATAAGTGAACATCTGAAAAACTACCACACAAACTTCCTAGTCAAGCAAAGAGCCTTGAAATTGATGAATGGTCTTTATCTTGATGTAGAGAATGAGACAAAGGAAAAATGGCAAGAAATCTTTCGAATCAAGAGTACTGATGAGCAAGGTGAAGTTGAAATAGTGGATATCATCGAGAAAGATCCCGCTGAAACCATACAACCTAATGAGGATGTCATGGATACCGAGGAACAGGAACAAGAAATGATAGAAGGGAATGCTTATGCCAAACAGGTATCAAGTGACTCAGTTTTGGAACAAATCAAGTCCTATCCTCCGGTAAGTCAACATGTTTCAACCGAGACACCTCAGGATACTGAATAAGGAAAAGAGGGCAAACAATCTACCAAAGGAGAAGCTACTTCTTAGGCCACTGAGGAACAGACTTCTCAAGCCCCTTCAAGTACTGAAAATGTTACAACTGAGACCCCGAGCAAGGATTCACCGAAGGCTACCTCTGAGGCGAAAGAAACTAACAAAAGTGTTGCCTCCATCGAGCAACCTACTGAGGGTGCACAAGCCTCCCAAGCCATTGTATTAGTTCAACTAGTGAAAGCCTCTTCCTCTAAAGAAAAGAAAATGAAAAAGCATAGTTTCAAGTTAGATTTGTCAAAACCAATTGTGTTGCCAAATGTAGATATATCCAAATTAAAAGGGCAAGCACTAATTGATTTCGGTTAACTATGCAAAGCCAAAGTAAAACAAGAGAAACAAATGGCTATTCAAAATAAAAACAAAGTACTTCAGAAGGTCAAAGCACTATTAACAGAGATGCTACTTGAAGCTACAGTGACAAAAGATGCAGCCATCCATATTCAATTGGATGAACTCCTCACTAAAATAGAAGCATCTGGAGTAGACACATCTGAATACTTGAGCAAATTAAAGGACAAAGAGCTCACTGTAAAAATGATTGAAGAGGTACAGAAAGCCATTGCTATTGGCAAAGTAAAACTTGTCAAATTTATTGCTGAGTTGTCCCCTCAACTCAAGCACATTCTTTATTTATTTCAGAAACTCTGTACATTCTCTTTATTCATTAAAGATATCAAAAATAAAATAGAAGTGATTGAGAAAGAGATCACCGATCTCTCCAATAAATTGGCCACTGAGCCAAACTCTATTCAGCATTTCTATACAAAGTTACAAATGCTCATGGCTCAACAACTGGAACTTAGGAATGAAGAGCACAAAATAAGGATGGACATTATGACTCTTCAAACTTTATTCATTCCACACTTGTCCTCCATTCAAGAACAGATCAACAAGGCTACCTCCTTATCAACTCAGCCAGAGGGAAGCACTTTAGATGGATTGATTTCACTATTAGCTGATATTACAACTCAAAATTCACTCATGGATAGTGTCAAGGATGCACTCTCTGCCGCTCTCACTGATGCAAAAATGAAGTATAAATCCATTTTTGACCAGTTGCCTCCACCGAATGGTAACTAGTTTTGATGTTTGTCAAAAAGGGGGAGTATAGAGTATAGAGTATAGAGTATAGCGTATAGGGTATAGAGTATAATATATACAAGGGAAGTACACCGAGCAAATTAGCATATTTGAGTATATAGATAATTTTGATAGGGGGAGCAGTGAACCGAGTAGGTAACACAGAATATTGTTCATAGCGCATGCATAATCAGAGTTATGTATAGTATATTGACAAGGGGAGTATATCTGAATATACTATTTTATTGACAATTGTATATACTGTCAGTTTAGTCAAATTTTGTAAGTATATAGAATTTTAGAGTTATGACTTTGAAAGAAGTTTTGTGTCAAACATTTCAAAACTAATGTCAAAAGGGGAGATTGTTACTATTTACTAAGTTGTCATTAGCTTTATGTCCAAAGTCATTCTATATACTCTAGTCGGTTATTACTACTAAAATATTTAGTCAGTAAGCACAGAGCAGTCGGTTACAGAAGTTACAAGTCATAGAGCTTTAGTATTCACCAAGTTGTCTACTGAGTAACGTTCTATGACTACCGAGCAACAAAGATGGTATACTAAGTTGATATACACCAAGTGAAACGTGTTACCAGATTCATTGAACCTAGACACATATGGGAAACATGTTACAAAGATCGAGGAACAAGGAACCGTTAATACATTAGAAATTGCACTTAAGATTTTGTATGATTTTGAGGACATCTATCCAATGAAATAATTTGTATGATTATTCATTTGATGAAAGAGATCTATTTATTCAGCATGAATTGGGGATAAAAAATGCGTGTGTATCAGTGTGAAGCAAGACATATGTGAAAAGCAAAATCATGAGAAAGCACTGAGTGTTATGACTGCTATGACTGACAGAGATACACATAGGTCACCGAGAAGGATTTCAGAGAATAGTCAAGGAACAGAGTAAACAGATAGGTTTACCGAGTAAATTTATGGGTTACCGAGGTATGCTATAAGCAAGGTAATTTCATTTTGAGCACATAGAATCTGCTACAACATTTCAGATGTGAAGTTGTAGATATTTTGTAAGATTTTGAATGTAATATTTTGAGTTGTAAGAGAAACCTTTAACAGGGTAAAAGACTCTAACAAAGTCTATAAATTGAAAAGCCTTTAACCAGGTGCAACATTTAGTTCAAGTGTTGTAAAATCCTTTAGCAAGGTAGATCTAAAGATCTTGATACTCCTAACAGGGTAAGCTATCAGAAATAGCTAAATATGTAGCTCTAACCGAGCAACCTTTATTATTGCAGTAGTGAAGTTGTGGGTGCCATCCCTACCACAGTTTTTCTCTCTAATCAAGAGTTTCTGCGTAACCAAAATATCTATGTTATGGAGTGAATCATGTATGATTGTTATCTATTTGTTTTAGCATTATATTATGTTTCAACAATATTCAGTTTATGCTTAATAGTAAAGTTACATTTGAAGAAAATATTTGAAGTACTGATTCACCCCTCCCCTCTCAGTACATTAGCTTTCCATATTGGGCCTAACAGCTAAGTCTTAGGTCCAAGAAGCATGAATAAGAGGCAGAGAAGGTGGCTAGATACCTGAATGGGTTAAGGCAAAATATCCAAGATGAGATCAACATCATGGCTCTAGACACTATGCACAAATGCTTCCAATTGGAATTGAGGGTGGAAGATAAGATAAAGAGGAGAGGAGAACAAAATAATAGAGGAAGAGGTGGCAGAAATTTCAGAGGTAGAGGTAGCTTTGGAGGAAGGAATACTCCTTGTAAAAATGGTGATTCTAACCAGCAAGAGTCCAATGGAGAGTTCAATAATAAGAATGGAGGCTTTAGAGGAGGAAGAAGACCTTTTGGTAGGAATAGGCAAAGAAACCAAGGCAGAGGACCTGGTGTTTTCACTGGTACATGTTACAATTGCAACCAAGTGGGTCACACTATCAGTAGATGCCTAGAGAAAGCTTCTATCTCACATTAATTGGAAATAAGGACTCAACTTGGGCAAGAAGATGATGGACAAAGTGTCAATTCACCCATGGGAAGTGCAGGTCCTACCTTGGATTGAGAAAGCCTTATGCTAAGGAGAATGTTGTTGAAGGTACCCCAACAAAGAAAGTCACTCTTCAAAACTACTTGTAAGTCTCATGGTAAGGTTTGCAAAGTGATTGTTGATTCTGGATCCATAGAGAATATTGTTGCTTTAGAAATGGTAGAGAAGTTAAAATTGAAAAGGTTACCACATGTGAGTCCTTATAGAGTATCCTGGCTTAACAAGGGGCAACATGTAGTAGTAGATGAACAAACCTGGGTAGATTTTGAAATGGGGGACTATAAGGATAGCATCTTATGTGATATCCTTCCTATGGATGCTTGTCACCTATTGTTAGGTCAACCTTGGTAGTATGATGTCAAAGCACAACATGATGGTGAGAAAAATGTGTATCTCATTACCAAGAATGTTAGACAATTTAAGATGGATCCTTTACTGGGTCAAGGGGAAAAGAAGATTGTTATTCCACATGTCATGTTGCTTAGTGGAAAGGAGTTTTTGGAAGTCCTCAAACAAGAAGAGACCCAAGGCTATGCTTTAGTTTTACACCCAAAAGATGAGTCCAAGCAAGGAGATGGTGAGAAAGAAGAGATTCCTAAGAAAGTGCAAGCCATGTTGGATAGATATAAGGGAGTTGTGGCCAAAGACATGCCTGATAACTTGCCTCCCATCAGAGAAATCGGTCATCAAATTGATCTAATCCCTAGAGTGACCTTGCCTAATAAAGCTTCCTACAAGATGACTCCTAGTCACAATGAGGAGATAGCAAGACAAGTGCAAGAACTTTTGGATAAGGGGTTGATTAGGAAGAGTTTGAGCCCATGTGTTGTACCCACTGTGTTGGCACCAAAAAAGGATGGAACATGGAGGATGTGCAATGATTCTAGAGCCATCAACAAGATCACAATTAGGTATCGGTTTCCTATGCCTAGGATTGAAAACCTAATAGACTATCTTGGAGGGTCATGCTACTTTTCAAAGATTTATTTGAAGGCAGGTTATCATCAGATCAGAATCAGACCTTGTGATGAGTGGAAGACAACTTTTAAAACCACTGAAGACTTATATGAGTGGATGGTGATGTCATTTGGCCTCACAAAGGCACCTAGTACCTTTATGCGCCCCATGAATGAGGTATTGGCAGAATTTATTGGAAAATATGTTATTGTTTATCTTGATGACATCTTGGTGTTTAGCAGGTCCAAGGAAGAGCATTTGAAGCATTTGGATCAGGTTTTGAGGAAGCTTCATGAGGAGAAATTGGTAATCAATCTAGAGAAGTGTGAATTCATGAAAACTGAGTTGGTGTATCTACGCTTTGTAGTTTCAAATAGATGTTTGAAAATGGATCTTTCTAAGGTGGATTCTATTGTAAATTGGCCTACACCTAGGACAGTAGGTGATGTTAGGGGCTATCATGGATTGGCTAATTTTTATAGAAATTTCATCAAGGGCTTTAGTCATATTTGTGCTCCCATCCTTAACAATATAAAAGGAGGAATCAAATGCAGGTTTGAATGAATAGAGCAAGCGGCCCAAAGCTTTGAGATTTTGAAGAGGAAGGTTGCAGAACTTCCCACCTTGAGACTCCCTAGTTTTGATCAACTTTTTATAGTTGAATGTGATGCAAGCAAACAGGCAATAGGTGCAGTCCTTAGTCAAGAAGGACATCCGACATTCTTTTCAGAGAAGTTGAATGAGGCTAAACAAAGGTATTCAACCTATGATTTGGAGCTTTATGCCATGGTGCAAGAACTCAAAAAGTAGCGCCATTACCTTCTTCCAAAGGAGTTTATTGTTTATACTAATAACCATGCCTTGAATTTTCTTAATGGGCAAGAGAAGTTGAACCAAAGGCACATCAAGTGGGTTGAACAACTCCAACCTTACACCTTTACTATCAAGCACAAGAAGGGTGTGACTAATAAGGTTGCAGATGCTTTGAGTAGGAGAACCCTTACTGTTCAAAAATTTCAGTTGCAAAGTGTTGGTGTTGATTCTCTCAAGGCCATGTACAAGGAGGATCGTGATTTCAAGGATGCATATGATGTATGTACTAAGTTTGCCGACTCTTTTTATATTGAGTTTTCTGATTTTATGTTGTAGGATGGATTGCTCTTCAAGGGGCATCAATTACGCATTCCTCAATGTTCTATGAGGGAGAATATCATTAGAGAGAAACACAATGGCAGTCTTGGAGGTCATTTTGGTTTGGACAAAACCTTAGAGTAGGTATCAAGGTTTTATTTTTGGTCCAAGATGCAGGCAGAGGTAAGAAGATTTATGGAGCATTGTCCTATTTGTCAGAGGGAAAAAGGTGTTTCAATGAATGCTAGTTTGTATCAGCCTTTGCCAATTCTTACTAGGCCTTGGGAAAGCCTTAGTATGGATTTTGTACTTGGATTTCCCAAATCTCCTAGGGGGTTTGATAGTGTCTTTGTAATTGTTGATAGGTTCAGCAAGATGGCTCATTTTGTGCCATCTAAATGCACAAATGATGCATCTCATATTGCAGGTCTGTTTTTCAAAGAAGTTGTAAGGATACATGGATTACCTCTCAATATTGTCATTGATAGAGACTCCAAGTTTGTTGGTCATTTTTGGAGGACTCTCTGGAAGAAATTAGGTACCAATTTGTCATTTTCATCACCATACCACCCTCCGACTGATGGACAAACTGAGGTGGTTAATAGATCCCTTGGCAATCTCCTTAGATACCTTACCAAGCAGCATGGACAAAGTTGGGATTTAGTGATTGGACAAGTTGAATATGCATACAATGATTCAGTCAATAAGAGCATAGGGAGAAGTCCATTTGAGGTTGTGTATGGCCTACACCCTAGAGGGATACTTGAACTCAGAGATCTTGGAGGCATGGACAAAAGGAGTGCCCAAGGAGAAGATTTTGTTGTCACCATGAAGGAGATTCACGAACAAGTTAAGGCTTCACTTCAACAAAGTACTGATAAATATAAACTCAGAGCAGATGTTAAGAGGAGAGATGTTTAGTTCATAGTAGGGGATTTGGTGATGGCTTACCCAAGGAAAGAAAGGTTACCCAAAGGCCAACCCTCTAAACTACTCATGAAGAAGATAGGTCCCCTCCAGGTGGTTCATAAGTTTGGCAACAATGCATATGAAGTTGAACTTCCAATAGACTTGGGAATATCTCCCATCTTCAATGTATGTGAATTGACAACCTTCAAAGGATCCTTGATAGATGCAACACCTGATTCATCTCTTGAGGAAGAGGATGTAGAATGGATGAAGGATCTACTACCTAGCAAGCCAATGGAATTGGAGTGCATTCTTGACTCCAAGGTGATCAAACAAACAAGGAAAGGTGTGTACAAAGACCATATGGTCAAATGGAAGGGGCTTCCTGAATGTGAAGCTACTTGGATGAGTGAAAGTGATATCCTCAAGCATGGAACCACAATCAACCGGTTGGCAACTCAAGGGAATTGAGTTTTCTTGTCTAGGGGAGTATGGTGCAGGGGCACTAGGACATGTGTCTACTTCATTTTGACATGTGTCTACATAATTTTAATTTTCATGGTTATGCTTAGGAGTAGAATGTGCAATGTGTCTTTTTGAAGGCCTATTGATTAGGTATAGGCAGTGTAATAAGCCTTAAGGCCCCAAGGTGGGTCAACTTGGTCAAAGGCCTTGTATGGGAAATTTATATGTATTTTTGATATTTAGGGGTCTACAATGTGTGGTATGTTCATTCTTGACCTTTGGTGTGAAGGCAAGACCGAATTGTAGAAAGTTGTCAAAAGTTGCAAAGTTGCATTGTTGTCTTAAGCAACTTTTCTTGCAAGATTTTGAAATATGGTTATCCCAATGGTTAGTTGGTTGATTGTATGTGTTGGAGGTAGTATAGGAGTTCCTTGTAATCATATAAGCCTATAGGAATGATGCCTATGGGGAGAGATGATTTTGAATGAATTTATTGTCTTCAAAGTAAATGATTATTGTGATTTCCTGCATTCTTCTTGAGTTTTTTGTTCTTGCATAATTCCCTGTGAATGGTGGGCATGAATTAAACATTTGGAAATTTGTAACAGAGGTTCACCATCCATTTGGAGTTTTTTTGAGGTCTTTAAGCCTTTGGGGTTGGGAGAAACTAAATTTTCTATCCCGTTGGTCTGACAAAACCCTCAAAACCAGGGTTTGGATGCAAACAATGGCACAACTCAACATCTCTATATGGGATCAATCTGAAACATGGGAGGATGTTGACTTGTCATGTATACTAGATGTTCTTAGTGGTATTGGAGACAAGAAGTGTCATTTTTCTTTCCTCAGATGATACCCTAGGCTTGACATCGCTCATGTGGCAAGCCTGTGCAGTAGGAAAAGAGGGTGGAAACCTTGAACAACAGATTGAAGGATGGTCAAACTTGGCATGAGAAGGACCCTTGAGGTCCTTGAAAAAGTGAATACCCTTGGCAAGTGTTATCCTTTCATTACTTTTTGATTGGTGAAGCTTTTGAGAGCTTAAACCCCAATAGCGACTAGAAGAGGCTAAATAGGGTTAGTAGGATTTGACCATCTGTACTCAAAATCCAGATGCAAAAGTTTGGAATCTTGTAGAATGCCCAAAAGGGTATTCAAATATCTAATTTATTCAGGGGTTTGTTTAGGTAGGTTGTGAGGGAAATCAAGAAAAGTCCAAATGGAGGGCTAATTGCTTGTAGCCCTATTTCCTAGGTCCAAAAGGGGAAAAGATACAAAGGGCTAGTAAACACACATCTAAGGGGTAAAGATTAGTGCAAATGCCATATAAAACATGTGTAAACACTCACATAGGTTAGATTCCACCTTTTGAGTAAAGATCCTGTTGCTTGGGGTTTGAGGTTGTTAGATGTCCTTGGTTGAAGAGTTGGAACCTTAGGGGTAGGAGACTCCTTGTCAGTTGTGAGTTGTCCTGAGTGAAGAGATCCTTGGGAAGGATCTAAGGAAAGCTCTAGAAACCTTGAGAAGGTTAAAGACATTGGTCCATTGGATGGTACCAACTGGAAACCCTTTTTGAGTAAAAACCAAGAAAGTGAAATAACATCCCAAGTAAACTAGATAGAAATCCTCTTTAATATATTGCCACATTGTTTGATAGAACTCCATTAAGGGCCCATCAACCCCAAGACTTCTATTATAAGAAATAGAAAACACAAAATTTTCAAGGTCTTTTATAGAAAAATCATGGTCTATGTACTTACTATATTATGAATCAACCTTTTGTAGGAATAAGATCTTTGATCATGTCTTCCAAGATAACTTCGACATCTTGCCAATGAGGATGTCACGTCTCATCTTTTTGGCTTGATTAATTAAATGAAATAAACTTGTTTTAATATTATATGTTAGAAATAATGTAATAATTGTAAATGCAAATGAAAAGATTATTTAATTATGATATAATTATGAATTCATTAAGTTTTGTTTATGCTTTTGAGGACTAACCTATTGGTGTGTGACAAAGTGCGACTGAATGTAGGTACGAGTCAAAGGTTGGAATATGGTTGGTGAGTAGTTAATTAACCACTTGGTAAAAGGATGGTAATGATGCATACCAGTTTCGCACACCACGTAGTCTCATTTAAATCTGCATTTTGAATGACTTAATGGTGTCTATGATTATTGTTTTCATCATGATGCTTGAAATGACTGATAGGAAAAATAAAACTGCATCTTATTTACATGAATGAATTTATAACCGTATGTATTTTCTTTGACTTCAAATGAATATCATCTTTCTTTATGAAATAAAGGTATTATGTATTGATATATATATATGTATATAATTGAATAATATTCATAATGTAGTATTTTATTCAATATTCACATGCCTCATCAGAAGCAGATGTACCCTCAAACTAGATTCGTGCCTTTCTTTTCATAATTATTTTCTCAAAATTTAGTGCAGTTTCCTTCCCTTGATATACATAGAACGTGCATTTTAGATTCTTAAGAATGTTCTTACGCCATGCAATCAGACGTATTCATTGTACTGCAGGTCATTATCTTTTCTATTTTGATTATACGTCAATACTCATTTGGATCAAAGATACTAATGAAATATATTGAGTAATAATAATAAGTAATTTTGTTAAGTGTCTCTCTCTCCAAGTCCACTGATCTGTCATTTGTATTTCTAGAAGGATGGTCTCTTCTAAATTACTTAGATAGATTGGAGTAAAAGAAAGTTATTGTTTTCATTATCTTATGAATTCAACTTCAAAGAATTATCTTCATGTTATTTTCATTTTTTTTTTTTTAAATATAGCATTTATATTATTGATTTATTATATAAAAGAAATGAATGATCGATGAAGTTTAACTTATTATCTAATTATTCTTAATAAATATATAGGAGGTTTCTGATAAAGACAAGCTAGATAAATAATTATATAATTAAAAGTACGTAAGTTAGATGTTTTTATGTATGAGAGGACATAAAGTCTCTTTATGATTATCTAGGATTCAACATTGATTGTCCTTAGTAATATTTATTCATTGAAAAACTTGTAAAACAATTATAGAGTATTGCTTGATACTAATTTAGTTGCTATTTATTCATATATGTTCTTAGTCAACTAGCAATTGGAAATAACTAAAATGTAGCTCTAATATTGTTTTTTGGTCAATTATGAAAATAAGGCTATCTTGTGTGTGTGTGTGTGTGTGTGTGTTTAAAGACATCCTTTGTATTTAATTTGGATCATGTTGAAGTCATCTTCGTGTACTAAAGCAACACATTTGTGTGCATGATTGAATTTTATCCATGATGTTGACTTATTCCTATTATAATTATCTTTAAAATTAGTTATAGCATAAGAATGTATACAATTATGTGTATGTGTGTGATATACCTTCTTAAACAAATATTTGCATAATCTTGTTTATGAATGAAATCTCTTTTATTATGTTATTAAATTTGCATGCTTTTTGAGATGTGAATGTTGTTGCATTTGCGTTGGAAATGCACAACATATAAGTACTCATAATAATTATGTAAAAAGAGTTATATCGATTCAGTTCATTGAAAATTATCATTTACTTACATTATCATTTCAGGATTCATAGTAGGATAATAATGCCTTTGTACCATACTAGCATTCATATGCATGTTAAGAAAATGAATAATCTTCTTATTCATGCATGTTTGTCTGCATAAAATAGAACGATGATCCTATTTCTAGAAAAATATGGATATTTTTAAGTGCTTTGGCCAAAGTCATGTGTTCATTGCAATAGATGGAATTATCCTAGCAAAATCTATTAATATGTTTCTTTGCCATATCTTGATAGTAAAACATTGCATTTCATTATTAGATATGCGTGTAGATATATTGCACCATTCTTTCTAGGTAGCTAGGCATTTCATGCAGGGTTGTGTATTCTTTGAAGTAGGGAGAACTCCAAGGAAGCATAGCTTCATGGTTGGGCGAAAAAGCACTTGATTCATGTTTTTGTCCTTTAGCTTGTAGATGATCATATCGATTGGAGGTGACCAAGGATTTTCTTATGATCTTGTAGTGGAAATATTTTTACTTGTACTTCATAGCTATATTTACATGACTTGAGAGTCAATATTGTAACAATGTATATCAACCTTGTGTGCTATTACCAATAATAAGCCCTTAAACCTTTGAAATTATAATTATGACATTGTAAATATTGGAGTTAAATCATTTGTTTATCTGAAAAAATATGTATTTATTTAATTTTATATATTAATTAATGTTGGGAACCTTACATCTTGGTATCAAAGCACCACTTTAGCTCTATGGCCTTGAGTTCACTAAGTTGAGTTCCGACGAGTGATCATAAAACCATCTAGTTAGATAGTGCTTAGCTCATGTGTACATTGGTACTTATAGATTGAGATAGAAGTTGAATTGGTGTGGATAATCTTGAGTAGCGAGGGAGAGAACCTCCTATGTGTTAATACACCTATCAAGGAAGGATAGATGCCCCTGTTTGACTTGCTTTCATTTGATATTTATCGAACATTTATGTACTGCTTAGGGATCCACATGGTTTTTGGTTTTTCATGCTTTTGCAGTTTCTTGGAATGCATTGCTTCTACAAGTGCCTTAGGAACCCATATAGCTTTTGATTTTGCTTTCTTTTGCTCAGTGAACCTTTGTGTCTTTCTAGGTGGATGGAATGTACGCAAGGATGTACACCTTTGGTGATCCTGCACAAGGGATGGAGGAATATAGGGTCCTAAAATGGATGGATGAGATGAAGGGGAAGACATGTACCTGGATTTTGGTTTAGCAAGGATACCAACATTTTGAGAAATGTCACTGAGACCATGACCCTTAATAGTGTCTTTGACATGGAGGGGTTCTTGCTTGTGAAGGTCTACCCCTTTACGTTTATAAATATGCTGACTTGTAGGATCATGAGAGAGCTTTGTAGGCATGATGGATCCTTGAGGTGAACATGGAGGATTATGACAAGGAGATAAAGGCATACTTTGATCTTGACATGGAAGAGGACCATTGGATAGAGTATTTGACTCTTCATTTTGAATAGGATCGTTTGAAAAGTTGGAAGATGCATCATTATCTTTCTTAGGAAGTATTCTTTTCTCTTGAGATGGAAGGGGATCATCTTGGAAGAAATGGAAAGGTATAATGGGATCCTCATGGGATTCTAGGGAGGTAAGATCTTTTTCAACCATTGGATGGGATGGCCCTTGAGATAGCCCTAGAGGATCAACATGAGAAGTTTCATAATTAGGTTCATCCTTTGAGGGATATGATGTGGATTGTTGTTGAGAATCCTTAGGAGATGGAGGCATCATGGAAGAGATGTAGGTTACATGTAAGCCATTGCCAGACACGGGATCATAATTTTGATCATACTTGGAAATAGTTCCTTCTTTTTCTTTAGGTGAGTCATTAGGATCTTCAATTTCAATGACATCATTATCAATGAGATCTTGAATCTTATGTTTTAATTCTAGGAAATGTGAAGTCTTATGTTTGTTATGCCTATGACATGCACAATACTTGCTCAAAATTTCACAACCCCATGTGGTCGTTTTAGGCAATATGATAAGATTATGCTCAAGAAGCTCTTTCAAAGTCAACTCAATAGATTGCCCCAAAGGTGTAAACTGTCTATCTTTTTGTCTTGGTGAAGATGCCTTGTGATCTTCTATGAGATTTTGATTTTGATTTCCAATTACTTTCCATTCTAATCTATGTAATTGTTTTAGCATTTCTTGAAGTCTGGTGTTCTTGATATCATGAAATTTTATCTCAAGAGGGGTCATTGAATCTTTTTGTTGAGCTTGAATGTCATAGAGATCTTGAATTTGTTGAGCCAAGGCAGCCATGGTTTTCTTACTTTTGTCATAATTTTTAGAAGAGCTTCTGGTTTGAATTTAGAACCGATAGGACCGAGAGGTGTTTGTGATGCAGAAGTCAAGATCAAATTCAGAGCTAGTTGTTCATTTAATGTATTGATTGATAGAAGCAACTAAGATTTAGTTTGGTTTCAGGAAAGATCTATCCTATGTAAGACGTTTATCTAAGTTGATTCGAGAGAAGTGACTAAGACTCAGTCTAGTTTCAGGAATGATCTATCATGTATAAGACGTTATCTAAGTGACTTAAGTTTGATAAGTAGTTGACTGAACTAGCTGAAAGATGATCGACAAAATCGTGCAACACAAATGGAAGAGATACACTATTTTGATTTGTTTATGCTCAGGATGATGATAACCAGTTTTATGCTTGTTGTAGACTGTTTTAGGCAAGTTTGACTATTTTGGACTAACAAAATCAGAGATTCGTACGACGGGTTTTACAAGACCAGACAACAGTTTAATAGCTTCAGGATGATGACAATAGTGTTTCGTATGAGTTGCTGCCTAAGACCGTACGACAAATGGGTATGTCTGAAACAACAAATTGATCAATGCAATGTTTTATCGTACGATATAGGATGCAGGCTCAAACGATAGTTCCCTAAACAGGATGATAGATAATCAGGTTTCGTATGACACATAATATAGGCTCAAATGACAGACTGTTAGGATTGATGGAATTTCGTACGACAGAGATATGAAGCAGGACAATAAATCAGAAGATTCGTATGACTGTTCACTGGACAGAGGCAAAATTCTAAGTTCTCAATGACTGAGTTATGACTAGTTTTGACATGGACTGAGTTTTCACTGACTGATGATGACCAGTTTTGAGGTAGACTGATTTTCAACTAGGATAGACTAGTTTTGAAACAGATAGAGTTTTGATCACTAAGTTTGTTTCTTGTTTTCTCTAGTTTTGGTATTCCAGTTTCAGTTTCAGGGATGAAAACATAGAAAATAGGTAATATGAATAATAACTCCAATCACTGCATGCAAACCCTACGAAAATTGGTGGGAGAAGAAAACCTTTGCTTGTAGAATCAGGTACACACCCAATAGCTAATCAGAATACGGTCACTGAGTCTCACGCAATGGATTATCAATGTCATATTAGCCAACTCCAAACGCTAATGGGGGCACAAAATGACAAGTATCTTGGGAGAGTTTTTTATCTATCTTGCACAAAGATTATCCCCCCTTTTGGAGGTGAACTAGGTAGCTTCTAATTTTAATTGGAACTAGTAAGGGATCCATTCGGTGCATCGAGGTATAAACTCAATTAAGAGGTCTCCCAACCTTGAAAACCAAGATTTAATATACCCGAAGGTACAAAGGAGAGCTATTCCCGAGCACTGTTGTTGACTTGATTTTCATCAAATCCCATTTGTTTTATTGTGGGTTGGAGTACTTGGCATTCAACCGTTCCCACTTGGGTCGTTCCCCTCTCACCGGTCGTAATGGCTATAGAGTTATTCGCTCCTTGGGAGGGCAAGCCCGCTAAAGATATACAAATCTCAAACCTAAAGAAAACGCCTCAAGGGTTTGGATTCTGATTGTCTATGAAGACAAGAGCATACTCTCCTTCCTCTCAGAATTTTCTAAAAACACAAAATACAAATTTGTTCTTTAACCAGATAGCAAGTTAGGTGCCTAAAAAATGAATTTAATGAATACACAATGTTTGGTCGATTCTCCTTAGGCAACCTGCAAAGACAACGAATCAGTAGTCATATTATCTTTGTGTGACAAGCATATTCTTCGATAGGTGTTCTGCGAAAACTGATTAGGCTGTAAAACTTTCTTAGATAGACTAATAACAAGCGAAGGTCAGCGTCAGTATAATAAAAATTGAATAGAGAACCTGAAGAATGAAATCTTCTCTTTTTTTTTACCAAAAAAATACATATTCGTACGACAATTTTCACCGACTCGTATGATAATTGTAGTTTTTTGTCCGGCACTATGGGAAAACTCGTACGACAATTCACAGAAACTGTATGGACGAAAATTCAAAAAAATAAAAAATCTGAAAAAAAATAAATAAATAAAAAGTTAGTCTCTGAGGCCGAAAAATGTAGTCTTCTGCCCCACGGTAAGCACCATAAATGTGTGTGTGAAAAAGTGGAATAATTCTGTAAGCTGCAAGACACAACACTTCAATTAAGTCATTATATGTATGGTTAGATAGATATAAGCATGAATATGAAAACCATAACAAATCGACTAATTGCCTTCTAAAAGATGCAAGTATAAGATTGCTCTCAGATTTGTATAAGCAATACCAGTGACTAGGCTACACCAAGATGAAGGATTTAATCTATATGAGCATGATATTAAGCTAAATGGATGCAAGATGGATGAAAGATTCAAGCAATAAGGATTCAAGCAATATGCAAAAAGCTAAACTAATATGCAATAATCTCAAAAAAAGAATGCACAATATATTCAATGACTCCAAAGCAAAAAGTGTATAATAATAAATCTCCAGGGTGTTTTGAATGAGAGCTGAAGGATGAATTTATAGAAATTCACAAGAGAGATCAAGCAAAAAGCTTAGGATTAATTGAAATAATTGAGAAATTAGATTTAGTTAACTTTGAGATAGATTCCAATTATAGTTTAATTGAAATGCATTTAGATTGAAAGTTCGAGTTGCATTGGTGATAGAATTAAATAATTCCATGCACTTGTGATAAAAATAGGTAATTTCATGCGATTGTTTGATTTATTCAAGAAAAGAGTCTTTTCAATGCAACTGAACTTCTTTTTCTCAAAAGCTTTGAGTTCTAATTTTGGAGAATGATTAATAATTCAATTTAATTGCTTTTATGATTTCAAGTTAATCTCAATTTAGAAGAATGAATAATATCTCAAGTTTGATTTCTCTCAATTCAATTCTTTTATTTATTTTCAATTTAACTTTTGCTTTGCATATTGATTCCTCTTTTGTAATAAATTAATTCCTTTTTGCATGATTAAATGACAAATTTATTAATTAATTAAATATGCTAGGATTTAATTAATTAAATAGATTATTGATCAAAGTGATTTTCTTGGAATAATTCAATTAATTAAATAAATATTTAATTAATATTGAGTGATTGATTTTCCATGTGACATTAATGATTAAATAATTAATTAAGTGCTCAAAGTTGATTTAATTGCCTTTGGTTAGGACCTAGGTGATGTTGTCGAGATTAGGGGCCCATGGTTTAGATGACCATTTCTAGGGTATTACACTTATAGATTGAGATAGAAGTTGAATTGGTGTGGATAATCTTGATTAGCGAGGGAGAGAACCTCCTATGTGTTAATACACCTATCAAGGAAGGATAGATGCCCATGTTTGACTTGCTTTCATTTGATATTTATCGAACATTTGTGTACTGCATGATGATATTATAGCATTGAAATGAGAAAAAGTTTTTAAAATGATTTTTTGCATAAGATGGTTGAAGGATTGATAGTGGTGTACTTTATTTTTGTGCATGGTATATCATTTTCATAAGGATGCATTATTATGTGTGTAAAATGAAAATGTTCTTATCATAATAGATCAACATGGTCAATGACTTATGTCTCCAAGTTGCATTATTCATTGTATTTGTGTAAGAACTTGTGTGGCTATTGTCTTATATCATTTTAAGGAAGTGTTACCTATTATTTGACTTTTAGGCCAAAAATAGCTTTATAAAAGGGCCTAGATCTTTAAAAGAGGTTTTAGAGGGGCTTAAAAAATAAAAGGGGAAATATTATGATAAATATCTTTGGTCTATAGTGACAAGTTTTGAAAAAAAAGATGTAATGGTGAAAAATTAGGGTTTCCACCATTAGATGTATGAAAACCTCTAATTTTTACTTGGGTACCATTACATTAAAAGAGGGGTGTAAATCTAATGGCTCTAGCCACAAATCAATAAGGATAAGGGCCGAAAATTCTATTAGATTTACTAGATTAGATCGAATTTCCCTCTTTTAAGTTGAATTGTAAAAATGCTGAAATTAGGATATATGAAATGAATTATTTTTCCACAATCCATGATAGCTGCTAGTTAATGAAAAAATTTACACACAATCAAAACCAGAAGCATTAACTAGTAGGGTAAATATGTTTGAATTTATGTAAAAACGCATGAACAGTAAGCTACAGTCGTCAGATCAAGCCACAAACCTGGATATGAGAATTGTAAAACTATTCAGATCTATTCCCAGAAGGAGCTCCTAATTTTTCGGGACTGGGATGGTGGTCGCTCTGGTCCTCCACACTTTTCACACTCCAATGGGGGATTAATTCATCACTGTAAATAAAGACAATTTTGAAGATCACAACTTTGTACCTACTCCTATGCATAATGGAGAAGGGA
The DNA here is from genome assembly GCF_030272615.1 of Cryptomeria japonica. Taxonomy (NCBI): domain Eukaryota; kingdom Viridiplantae; phylum Streptophyta; class Pinopsida; order Cupressales; family Cupressaceae; genus Cryptomeria; species Cryptomeria japonica. The sequence continues at coordinate 236,039,172 of NC_081410.1, read as the reverse complement.
AATAGGTTGGGAATAGGGGTTTGCCTTAGGTCAAACCTCGGTTTTGGAGTTAACCATGAAATAGAAATGGAATATGATTGAATTACAGTTATAAAAATGTTCTCCTTTTGAGGGAGATGTTGAATAATGACTAAAATACAAATGTTATAACTCCTTGTGAATTTTTGTTTGTCTCCACATGGAATTAGGGTTTTATGAAGTCTTCAATAACATAGAACATGAATGTCAACTCCAATGCTTGAAAGAAGACTGATTGCTTGATCACTTGAACTTGAATGCTTGATTTCTTAATGTTGAATTAAATTGACATGTGAGTGTTTACCAGATTCAAATTGTATATCAAAATGAGAGGGGTAGACCTCCTTTTGTACTTGAACATTAAAAAACAACTTAATTTTCTGACATGAGTCGACATGGAGCCAGAATTCTCGCTCAAATCTCATGACCATTGAGGGGCCCAAATTTGGTCCTAATTGGGAGGACCAAGGCACCATGCCCCGATCTTGCCCAATCAGAATCAAAAAATTAAGGGCAAGATGAGGTGTGAGGTGAAAATGGTGGCAAAATTACATCATATGAACAAAATCAAATCCCAGTCAGGCCTTGGGGCATGAACGCCAAGGTGAGGGCCCAAATGCAAAAAAAACTGTAAGGGAGTATAATTTAGGATGATACATTTAGCCCCCACTTTAGTGAGAGTATGAAACTTAGAATACTCTCGATAAAGTACAAAGGTTCACATTGAAAGGATTTTATCAATATGCTAAGGAGGCAAGACACACTAAGCCCCCAATGGACTTTAGGTATCTTACTACTTGAAGATCAAGATAAAAGGGACTTCATAAGAAAGAGAAAGGAAAGAGAACCATGACTACTTAGCCTAGTAAGGCTCACTTAGTATGAGGTGTGAAAATAAAAATACCAAAATTAGCAAGAAAAAAGGCTAAGTTTGCAAAGTAACTTGAGTATCGAGATGTACAAGAGATAGAAACATTGAGCAAAGTGTATACCCCAATGTTAAACCAATTGCGTACACCACAATGGGAGTAATTTCTTTAAGGTAGTATACATTAATCCAAAATACAAGCATATCACAATGATATGCCCCTAAGAGAGGACAAATCAAAGCATAATTATCAACAAACACAAAGCACATAAGGGTTCTACTTAATTGTGGGGTCAGTATTCTCTTATGATAAATAATGCATATTATGAAGTATATTTGTATTTAATTGTGCTCATCCCCAAAGAAAGTAGAATAAAAATGGAAGAAGAACACATGTGTCCTTTGATTCAACATAGGAGAGACCAAAAGAGATCTCAATTCTTTGCATCATCCTCAAGTAGACAACACTAGGGACAACAAATAGAAGAATTGAAAAATAAATAGAAGAAGGTTACAAACAAGAAGGAGAGGAGAGAGAGAGAATCTATGACACAAATGAAGCTAATCAAGCAAGTCATCCACCTCCCAATATTTCTCAACATTGTTTTGGGAAGGTGGACAATATGCAAGAGGAGCAACACCAAGCATGGTAGATGGAGCTACCACAAGTTCCAAACAAGGACCATGCTCTAATAATAAATCAAATTGTCTGTTACTAGGAGCTAGGATTAATTCTTGTGAAAATTGTTTAGATAAATCATTGTCAACATCAACATAATCATATTCATCATCATTATCATCAACATTGTTAGTGTGAACATCATTTTCATCCATATCTTCATCAAGATTAATAAAAATAGGATCTTTAATATGAATAGAACATGAACCATCATTTTTCTTGAGCATTTTATGTCTTGGTGATTTAGATTGAACTTACTCCCTAATTTTAGGCGAAGGCTGGACAAATGGGATCGTATCAACATTTGGGGTCTTTGGGGAGGAAATAGGTTGGGAAGAAAGTTCATAAGCCTCGGCATGACATATCCATCAACGTTCTCTCACACAATGCTTTCTTTTAGTTTTAGTTGAGGGTTGTGAAGGTTTAGGATCAATAGGAATAGGCTTCTTCTCTTCCTTTAATGAAGGATGCATGGGAAAAGGTTTTTTAGATTGAGAGATAGGAGATTCCAGGCACTTCCCTTTGTAAGATGTAGGAGGTGGAATTGTTGCATATAAAGGAGGAATAGCAGGTGTAGGAAGAAGACCATGTCCAGCATGAGGAGGAGGAATAGGTCTATCCTGAAGAAGAGGAATGGGATTAGGATATCTAGGCTTACTCAAGGATAAGATCATCTCATTCTTCCACATTCGATTAGATTAAAAAAGAGCATCACTTCAAGGCTTAAGAGGTTTAAATTGTTTAGACCAAAAGTAATCAAGATTAACATCTCCACACCTCATAGTGGGTTGGTACATGCTATGATTAATTGTTATGATTTTGTCACTAAGAAGAAATTTCAAACACATGAATAGTAGAAGGAATCACTTTCATGGAAGATAGCCAAGGTGTTGACAACAACATTGAGGGAAAACTGAGAGGTGCATGCATGAATCAGTTTTTACTGGATCTACAAACTTAATCAGAAAAACGGATCTAATAAACTGCAATAGTAACAAAGATAAGCAAGATGATAAAACAACACCAAAATTTTGACGTGGAAAACCCAATTAAGAAAAAAACCATGGTGGGAACCTACCCACAATAAGATGATACTCTCTAGTAGTATGTGTAAATATTACTACTAGTACATTTGGGTCTCAATTCCCACGGTAGTTCGTCGGAATTCTGACTACAATTCGTCAGACTGCCGACGAGTAACATCGTCAAAAACTTGTAGTCGGACATTCTGATGATGCTCAAGACCGTCAAAATTCTGATGCCATCGAAGACTCTTCTGACAACAACCATGACTGCGCTTAGCCAACGTTAAAACTCGATAAGTCGTTAGAATTCCAATGGATTTGAGGTAATGTTCTGATGGTAAACATGACCACCCATCTGGCAAGAATGTCGTCGGATATACAACATCCTCATCAGATGTTTCATGGGGGTCCATCAAACTTCCAACGATGTCAAACGACAAGTAGGGCATCCGCACGGACAAGGATGTTGTATGTGCGATGGTTTGGCCATTGAAATAAATTGGGTGGGCATCAGAATTCCAATGGCCCCCTCACTACTTATCCGATGAAGATGTTGTCGAACATACAACATCCTCATCAGATGCTTGGTGGATGGAAAGATTTGAACTAATTGACCAATACGATAATACTAAAGATTCATTATTCTGTATCAACCAACCAAATGACAATAAAAACAATTTGACAATCTAAGCATGCAATGGTTCGGGCATCGGATGCTTGGTGGATGGAAATATTTGAACTAATTCACCAATAAGATAATACTAAAGATTCATTATTTTGTATCAACCAACCATACGACAATAAAAACAATTTGACAATCTAATCTTTCCACTTGAAGACCAGCCTCAAAAAACCATGTATGATTGAAGAATTGTGTCCCACGTTAAGTTCTTCAATCCCATCAATAGACACCCATAAGTGGCATACCATAAGCTCGCATGGGAGGCATTCCCATTCCACTCATACCTGGCTGAAAGCAACCTCCCATGCCCACTCCCATGCCAGGCATTGGAGGTGCTAGCAAAACAAGGGGAAGAAGCTGAGCAAAGATATTCTGTAAACAAAATAGGCACATATTTATTTTTGCAGAAGATTTAAAATATTTATTAAAGAGAAACTTAAAATATTCACAGAATCATCAAAGTATATCAAGAACCTGAAGTAGGTACGGAAACACAAAGTCAATCATATTATTCATCTAGGCAAGTTCCAAAGCCACATCTGGTATGATCAAGTCATAGCATATGAACAAGCATGAAGCAAAGCATTTTTTCTTGCCCTGTAGTTCCAAATGCAAAAGGAAGCCCCATTTCAATGCCCCAATCCAAAATGAAAATTCAAAATATACTTTAGCCTGTGAGAGAGAACAACCAACTATATGTTTTACCAATTGTATACATGTTCCACAAATACACCAGCAATTCCTCTGCAAGTTCACGATCACCCGATTGAGAACTAGTTTCCATTGCATCCTTGTAAAGATTATCCTTTTTAGACTGTGCAACATGTTAGCACATAATTTTTCTATAATTTCCTTAAAAATGCTATTTTTCTATAATTTCCTTAATTATGCTCTTAAAAATGCTATTTTTCTATAATTTCCATAATTATGTCTTAAAATGTTATTTTTCAAATTAACTATGCTCTTAATAATGCTATTTTTCTATAATTTCCTTAATTATTCTCTTAAAAATGCTATTTTTATATAATTTCCTTAATTATGCTCTTAAAAATGCTATTTTTCTATAATTTCCTTAATTATGCTCTTAAAAATGTTATTGGAGGTGCTGGCAAAGCAAGGGTAAGAAGTTGAGCATACATATTTTGTAAACAAAATAGGCACATATTTATTTGAATTTTTAAAAACTGTCAATAGACTAGAACAAGTGCTCCTTGAGGCTCAATTAAGAAAAATGCATACCTGTTGAGCAACAAGATCTTTCTCTTATTTATCCTTGGATTTCTCTTCTTGGACAACCTCTAACTTGTCCTTAACAAGCTCATCAACTTTTGTTGTGTATTCTCAAATGAACTTTGAAAAAGAAATTTTTTGAATATTAGTTATTTAATTTTGCAGAAGATTTAAAATGTTTATTAAAGAGAAACATAAAATATTCATAGAATCATCAGAGTATATCAAGAACCCGAAGTAGGTATGGAAACACAAATTCAAAAATATTATTCATCTAGGCAAGTTCCAAAGCCACATCTAGTCTGATCAAGTCATAGCATATAAACAAGCATGAAGCAAATCATTCTTTCTTGCCCTGCAGTTCCAAATGCAAAAGTAAGCCCCATTTCAATGCCCCAATCCAAAATGAAAATTCAAAATATACTTTAGCTCGTGAGAGAGAACAACCAACTATATGTTTTACCAATTGTATACCTATTCCACAAAATACACCAGTGATTCTTCTACAAGTTCAAGATCACCCGATTGAGAACTAGTTTCCATTGCATCCTTGTAAAGATTATCCTTTTTAGATAGTGCAACATGTTAGCACATAATTTTTCAAATTAATTATTACCTTAAATGCTATTTTCCTATAATTTCCTTTTATATATTAAGCACTTTTTCCATAAGAATAGTTACTACTGGGTTTTATGTGTAGGTGCAATCTTTTAGTGACAATCTCCATCCATTTGTGACTTCTCTCCAGAGATTAAACCATAAGGTGGGCATATTGAGGGAGGCATTGAGATAAGATGAATCACTCTGGGTTTCCTTTTGAGGTGAGGAGGCCTGGCAAATAATTATTAGGTTCTTGGGATTGATCAAAGTGCACAAGTAATTATTAGAAAGTGTAAAGCTCCCATGCATAATAGAGTTTTGATCAAATTGTATTAAATCCATTATCAATTTTTGTATCTTAAAGAAGGAGTTGAAAATGATTGAAATTTCACATTATCGGTATAAGATATACTGATGAGGGCACTTAAACTAACAAAGACCAATTTTGCATCAAGATACCATATACCGATGATACAGCGTAGCAAGCCGGAGTTGTATCCATCGGTAAAATTTATATCGATCAAGGAGAATTGATGCATATGGCAAAAACTATATCGATATGACCCACCGGCATAGTAAACACTAGTGGTAGCAGTGGAGAATTGTCTTGCTGATAGCCGATGAGGCTATCAATAAGACTTATACCGACAAGAGTGGCAAAAAGAAGAGTCCATCGGTATAACCAAAGTGATCGATATGTGTTACTTTGAGCCACTCCGACACCCGAAGAAATCATCGGTGAAACATATACTGATGGAACATACTCTATCGAGAAGACTTTTCTTATTGGTATGTTTCATTTTGGATTACCCTGATACTCGATGAAGGAGCGAATTGATTGAGCGGAGCAAAGACACTATCAGGAAGACTCATGGTGATGAAGCCAGTCGAATCGGTATAACCAAATCGATCAGTATGTGTTACTTTGAGCCACGTCGATGCCCGAAGAAATCATCGGTGAAACATATACCGATGGAATATACTCTATTGGGAAGACTTTGTTTTTCAGTATGTTTCATTTTGGATTTCCCTGATACCTGATGAAGGAGCGGACTGATTGAGCAGAGTGAAGACACTATCAAGAAGACTCATGGTAATGAAGCTGGTTGCATCGAGAAGAGCTATGTTGATGGTGAAACCCATCAGGGAAACAATGCCTATCATGATAACGCTAAATGAGCTCACCCGACGCCCGATGGGAATATTGGTTTGAGATATACTGATGAGGAGGAAAAGGAGTCATTGGCTTAGGGTGTCCCGATAAGAGAAAGTAAGATGTCAAAGTAGATAAAGGGTTGTTCAGAGAGTGCCAAAAGGGAAATATTCATCGGGGGGACATATATCGACAAGACATTGTCATATCAGAATTCAAAACCAAAATTTTTAAAATTCTTCTATTTAATACTTGCAGTAGATGCATTTGTCGTTTGCACGAGGCAAATTTTATGAGAAGTTCATTATTGCAAAAGAATACGACGAAACTAGAAATTGACTTGCCTAAATACTGCGTTGGTGAAAGAAGAATCCACAAATAGAATATATTGTGCCTTTGAAAAACAGAGCAAAGGATTGCAATTGCAGGAATGGAAGCTTTGAGTTCAAGAAGAAAGAAGAGGGCAGCCAAGAGCCCTGACTCTAAGACGAAGAAAGGAAAAACTGAAGAGGTGCCTCCAATCAGGAGGTTAAACCAAGACATGATAGACCAAATGCAGGCACCTAACCCAAAATCCAAAAGGTCGAAGTAGCACCTACCGGGGAGAGACCAATTAGAAGACAAGTACAGAGAGGTCAGAGATGTCTAGACCAAGGTAAGGGGACATGAACTATTTATGTTCCACTATTTGAGAAGGAGCAAGGAGATTTTGCTCTACAATCCTTGGATGGCAAATTTAGGTAAGCTAACAGTCCCTAATGTTTTTGTAAACATAAGATTGCTAGAGGTTTTGGTGAGGAATTATAATTCAGTGAAGAGGTGCATTCAACTCCCAAATGGGGAAGCATTTATTAGATTTTTTGTGGGTACCATAAACAAGGTTTTCAATTCAGACCCTAGTCCTGATAAGCCCTTGTCCTTTGGGGAGTTGGAGGAAGAATACCTCAGAATGGACACTACATATACTGGCTAGAAATTTGCCATTCACAAGAGGCAGGCAGGAAAATTAACAGAGGAAGATGGGCCACCATTCAACATTGATTTGTTCAGACACTACTTGCAGTACACATATATGTCATGTGGGTAAGTAGGAGGGGTGGAGGTTCCTGATCTAGCAAGCACTAGGTCACTGGTGTTAGCCTCTGATATACAAATGTATGAACCTAGGCCTTTTGACTATGCAACATATCTGGTGGAGAGGTTGCACGAAGGTTTTTTAAACCTTAGGGATGTTACTCATCCCAATTTCAAATTTTATTCACTATTGATGCATCTAGTGTTATTTTATGGATATGTAAAGGGTTTTTGGCCTGAGGGCCTAATATTAAATACCAAGAATAGGGAAGGTGAGGAGCAACCCATCCAATTGTTGACATCTCTTTGGGATTCTCGATATATGATGTCCAACTATTTTAAGTTTGAAGAACTTATGGTGATGTCATTGTACCGATTGTATGGGATTTCATGTGAAGGTCTATCTCTGATGAGATCAAGAGGTTCTTAAGACCCAGGGATTATGATGAAAGACACATTGTTGATCATAACTGGGGGGACTGGTTTTTGAATAAGGATTTACATGTTTTAGAGTATATGGATTTGAGGGGAGCCCCTACATGCTGCCAAAACTAGTACCAGACAAAAATAGCTTATCTAGAGATTATGAGGCAATTAAGTGTGTCCAATGTTAAACATTTTGCAGATATGTGTAAGAAAGCCTTCCTACCTGGGACACTAAGTTTTGGTGATTTCACCATAGTGTCAACCAAAGCTTATGAAATAATTGATAAGAAGTCGATAGAAGAATACAATCTGTTTGAGCATTATGCCAAGAAAAACTATGATCCTGAAGGATACATTCACTCTTGCAAGAAGAGGTAGAACTTGGGAGGTTATCTGCATGTCAGTATTGAGGCTGAAGATATCTTCAGGAACATGGAGGATGCAAAGGCCAAAGAGGTAATTGATCAACTGAATAATGAACTGGTAGAAAAGAGATGGAGACTCCACAAAATTGAAACTGAGGAGGAGGCAAAAAGTGAATCTAATGAGAATGCAGTTGTCTCTAGATGGCAAGTGCCAGAGAAGGAAGAAGAGCCAGACATGCAGGGCCAAATAGAGACAACATTAGAAGTTCATGCTAACTCTCGATTAGAGGAGTTTTCTGCTTTTGTTGCTAATGATGGTTTTATTCATTACAAATAATTTAAATCATTCTTGTACAATTTTAAAGGGAAGAAATTGAGGGACTCTATTCCCAACATAATGCCTGATAATGAGGATGAGTTGTTAAAGAAATTAAAAGATTGATGTAGAGATAACCACAATGACCCCTCAAAAGGGGAGACAACTGCTTACAGAGGGTGGGGTGATTTTTTTTCTCGGATGGGACCTTAGTGCTTCTTTTATCTTTGACAGTTTATTGCATTCAGAAAACAAGGAATTCAAACTGGATATACAAGGTGTAAATGATGTATTTATTGGTTCAATATTTGATCAGGATGGGGAATCTTTGAGGTTATGGGCTCTATACCCTCGCCACAAGAGACCAAAGATCATTGATGTTGACAAGGCCTTTGCCCATATGATGAAACTAAAAGTTGGTGAAATTGATCCAATTATTTTTGTTGATATCAGAGTGGATATTTCAAAATTCAATAAAGCACATATGGTCAGAGTAGTGAGGGAGAGGAACCAGTACAAGGTGTTGTATGAAGAAATGCTAAGGAGAAGTGGGCAACAGGTGCCAATGGTTCTTATTCTAGATATTTCTCAATGGAAGAAAACATGTGAGGAGTTGCAGCAAGAAAATAAAAGGATATTAAAACATATGCAAAGTGTGAGGGCAGATATTGTTGGTGCATTACTAACTAAAAGATTTGAGGTTTTACAAGGCTTTCTGAAAGAATTCTGGACAATATTTCAAAAGAACATGGACATCATAGTTTCACACAACAAAATTTCAAATAGATTGGGAACAAGGTTGCATGATAAAATAATGGCCAAAGCAGAAACAAAAGATATTGAAAAAATAGCTGGCTAAATACAATGAATTTGATGAAGAATTACAATTTGAATATGATGAATGCAAACACACTGTTCAACATGGTTTCCCAAAGTTAATTGATCAGAAGGGTGAGATAAAGGATAAAGATGTATGGATCTGAGAATTTGTAGTCTTCTTAATGCCACCCTTGATATTGCCCAAATTGATGGAATTGAATTGAAAGAGACTGTGAAACAGATGGAAAACTTTGTCACGCTGGAAGTCATTATCAAGAATATCATCCATGATGCAGGCACATATAAGATAGAGAAGTACTTGGAGCATATCCAAAAGTGTGGCAAGATGGGGGGAGACCAGACCTAATGTCTAAGTTGGAGCCCAGAGTCATGTTTTTCTATGTTTTTATAATATGTTCATATTGTAAAGACAATTTTTAGGAAGTTAGTTCTTAGTTAGTTTTTGTTAGTTTTTTTTTTAATGAAAGGGTATTCCCTTTCACTTTCAATTTGATTCCTTGTCTATAAATGGTGGATCTTTTAGAACAAGTGGGGGAGATACCTCAATTTTTATGATCTTATCAAGACAATTTTATACATTACTTATGCAGTTTGTTTTCTAGAAATATCAAAGTTGATGGATGATATATATTGAAATCAACTAGTTTGATTATCTATTTTCAATATAAATTTTGAGTGTTCTTCATTCTGAATGGTATATGCTTTTCAATTGATTGATTAGTTCCATGTGATAAATCTATTTTATTAGATTGCGTCAATGTGCTATCTTATGCTATTGTGATTGAGACTAATTTCCAGTTTGAGCATTAGTTTGAAAGGTTGGTTGGCAAGTTTCAAATTGTCTTATTGGTCTTTCAGAGAAAAGTTAAAATTCAATAAGACTAACTACATTTTATATTTCAGTTACAATTCATATACATGCTTTTGATGTGATGGTCTTGTTTTGAAAACAAGTTATTAAAACTGTCTCCATGGTTATACATAGGATCTTTCAATTTGAAATAGTATGAAATCAGTAAGGGATGAAGGCACTAGTCTATTGTTGATATGATATAATTAATCAAGTATTTTTAGAAGCAATCTTCATCAAGGAATTATACTTTTAATTTATACAGGTACAACTTCATAAACATTTATAAGTAAGCATTTCATAATTTTCAACAAGCAATAAATATAACCAGACAGAATTCAAGAATCATTTGCCTCCTCAAAGGGTCATTGGTTTTTTGAAAATTTGCTATAGAAAAGCCTTTAATCAGAATTCAAGAAGTTCATGTTTCTCAACCTAATTGAAATTGAAGATCATTAGAAAACTTTTCAAATGTTAAATTACAGCCCACTTTAACTTAAATGAAAGAACCAATAGAGAAGTTCCTCTCACCCTCTGAGAAAGCCCTATCTGATCAAAGTTATCGTGCATATCTATAGATTCTTGAAGCCTATCATAATCTTCCTCTTCTACATAAATTTAATTCAAAGCCTCATTAATAGAAACTACATTGTTGCTCTGTACTGCAACCATGTACGGCTTCACAAGATGGAGATGTCCAGCGTGGATAACAAATACAACAGAACAAAAGACACTCGTGATTTTTTTCCAAACCAAATAGCTGCTAAAGAGAACACCTAGAAAAAATTAATACCCAAGGGAAAGACATCTCGGTAATCCTAAAAATAGTAACAAAATAAAAGAGTTTAGAGTCATACCCTACGCATGATGTCAACCACTCGTGTGTGGTCTACCCTAAGGGCAAGGACATTCAAGAGGTCATTAATAATATCAGGGTGTTCTTGCAAATAAAGTGTACAACTTTGTAGTACAATTCAACATTGGCCACTTTAACTACAACATATTTGAATTGCATATGATCCCATGCGTCTAGAGAATGGATCATGATAGTAGTTGAAACATTATCATATTGATCATCTTGAATATATAAGTATGTAAGTTCATTCCAGTGTTTCTTCTCATCACAAACACTGATATGAGTTCATCAAAGTGACCCCTAATTTGATAGTAATCACTGACCTCTTCCAAGTCATCCACCTGGAACAAAAAATAAATGTCAAAACACAAAAAATATAAATTTTGCACCTTCATAGTTACACATAATATTGCAGATGAACCTTCCCAGATTATCATGAAAAAAAAACTTAAAAATCAAACCACTTACTTGTGGTGTTGTTGTTCATGTTGGCTCTGTTGGACCCTGCAATTAAAATTCAATATATATTATTCAATAAGATTAACTGTGCAACATAATAAAATATTGAAAAGTGTGTTATCTTATTGAGCTTCACTTGGTTTCAATAATAGTTTAATATTCCCTACTTAACAGGGCCAACCACGTGAAGGTGGGAACTCATTTGGCCCCTCCCCCACCCCCCCCCACATCACTCTAAATTCCTTGTTAAAATCTAACATTCATTCATTATTTCAACTATTAATAAAATATAACATTCATCCATTATCACATAACGTTCAATAACACATAACATTCATTAACAGGCATTAACACGCAACATTCATCAATATTAATTAACACAAATAATTCATGAACATTCGTTAGCACATAATTACATTCTTTAACACAAAAAAATCAGTCATTATCAAATAATGTAGATTACAATCATTTTTTTTATTTTTTTTGAAGCTATGAAAAGTCTAAGTGGAGCATCATTTCTTCGTCATTTCCCCCCTCTTTAGTTGTTCTGCCCTCTTCTTGTGATCTTGATGTATGCCTAGTCCTCTTCTGAGGACGAGGACACCGATGCCAAGGGGGGTCCTCTGCAATAACAAAGAAATGGGTTAAATTCAAATCATTTTTTATTTTTGTTACAAGTATTTCATTAATTTAGAGAACATAATCATGATGCTCTTTACCTGATGGGGCCACATCATCTTCGAAATCATTTTGTCTAGCCTCAAACTCAACATGTTGAACACCCTCTAGATCCTCTGGAGTTGAAATACGAAAGGTTACATTAATCAATACACCAATTGCAATTAAATATGTTTAAAGGAATAATAGTGGTCCTCTTTACCTGACTGGGGAACATCACATTCCTGATGTTGTCTACCCGGATCATGCTCCACTTGGTCACCACCAACTACATGCTCTAAAATATTAACAAAAAAGGTTACATTAATTTTTACACCAATTACAATTTAAGATGTTTATTTGTATTAATAATTACATAAAAAAAATTGAATAGCAAATGAATACCTCCACTACTGGGATGCACATTCGGACCTTCATGTGGAGGTTGTGTTCCACGATTATTAGGCTGCATTCCAATGCCATGCGCATTGTTATAATTGCTTTCTTAATTAAAACAAATAAATTCACTTTATGTTGGAACTTAACATCAAATAGATTATTGGTAAGGTATTCAATTTGAAATTATTTTCATATAGCTTATTTACTTGTGTGACGGATGCACCAGAATCTCGTGTTTTCCCACTCAATTCTCGTAGCCATTCAGCCACAATTGTATAGCCTTGTTGGTAGGCAATTCTCTTGTCATTTTCTGTGGGTGTTCTATTGAATTCAGAGCCCTGCATTTTTGCTTAGTATCATGATTTTTTCTTGTATTGTTTGATTAAAAAAAATTGTTTGCAATTTATAAATATTTTAATGTGATATTTCATTTACTGATTCTTACAATTTGTGCGCCAAGTTTAATATAACCGCCAGAGCCAAGTTTGTGTTGCCTGTGATTTTCTTTTCTTACCTTGGTTGCCTTTGATGTGTCACTTGATCTAGAACTTTTTGATCAAGAGGTGGAACTCAGCTGAGCTCACATGAAAATTGATAGTTGAACTGTTGATTTGGAGATGAAACTAAATAGATTGAATACATTAATTGAGTCAACTGATTGAGAAAAATGTAACTGAAGGATGAAAAAGAATGATTGGAAGAAATAAAGAAGATGGCAAAGAGAACTAGAAGATGGAAATAGAGACTGGAGAGATAAATGATTTAATTAATTAATTGATATAGTTAATTAATTTAGCATGTGCTTACATTTTAACTTAGATTTTCAATTTAATCTCTGCATGAAATTTATTCAAATAATTGAATTTATTTAATTCAATTTAGCATTTGAATATATTTAGAACTTAGACTTTGATTTTCAATTTGGTTTTTGAAATCATGCACATGTATTTGAATTTGGAAGAATTTAGAAGAATATGAAATTAAATGAAATTAGAATTTGGGGATTTGGTAATGGAAGAATTAATTAGTTGATTAAATAATTTAAAGAAACTATTTAATTGTGCTAGAAATGGAACTTAATTAAATAATTAAGATTATTTAATTTAAATGACTAAATCATAATTAATTAAATAATAAATATTTAGAAAAGGGTTAATGATTGGATGATTAGAGATAGAAATTGAGAATAGAATTATTTGAATAATAAAGATTATTTAAATTGGGGAATTAAAAAGAATTAATTAAATAACAAATATTTAATTAATATTTAGAAAATGATTAAAATGATTAAATGATGAAAGAATAGGAAATAGAATAATTAGAAGATGATGAGGAAATATGAAATTAGAAGAATTAGATTAATTAACTTAATTAAATAATTAAAGAATTATTTAATCAATTAGAGGAATAAAAAAAAAATTGGCAAGGTGGCAATGCCACTTGATATATTTTATTAATAATAAATAATTTTTACAATATATTTAAAAACTGGTTCAACCTGAGCTCCCAGAGAAAAGAACCAGCAAGAAAAACTCTGGTCATTGCACATCAACATGATTATAGAAGAGTAGTGAACAATCCTCCAGCTGGAGCTAGTTACAAAATAGAGATCAGCAAAGGAGCATGCAGGCTCATTTACACATAGGAGTATACAAGCTCATTTTACAGAATAGGAGCATGCAAGCTTATTTACAAAATAAGTTCCTGGGATATCTTGAAGGCCCTGCAACAAAGAACTCCTGCAATCAAAATTGACATTCCCCTGCACCAAAAAACAAACTACAACCAAAATATATATATACTACAGAACACAGAGAATTTACAAGAAACGCAAGGTTCCAAAACATGACTGACACCAACGACATGAGATCTATGTTCTGCCATTATAGAAAAATGCCAAAGGAGAAGAGGTGAATGCGGAAATGCTAGAGAGAAATGAAGCCCAAAATTTTTATGTCATAAATGAAAAGAAAGAGGAGATATATCATAAACAAACTGACAAACCAAAAGAAGCGACGTACAGAGATAATCATGAAAACAATGTTGCGTCAAACTTTAAATGACATATGAAGGATGGATTCTCAATGTGAAAATAAATATCTCCAAATTTCACACCAGAAGAGAGTACCAAACACATGAACCACATCAATAACAACCAACTCATCATTAATGAATGCCAAGTGATGATCAAGTAAAGAAAAGTACCTCAAATCAAAACCAAATGGAATTATGAAAAGAAATACTTCACCAAGAGAAAAGAATATCAACTTGTATAAACGAGAAATCATATAATAAGAAAGATTAAATCCTCAACTCTCTACAGGCTATAATTAATAGGTTTGGGAAGCTCATCAAATCACCCCCCAATCGAGAGGAATCAATAACAGTTTTATCACAACCCATATTAGCGAGGCAATCAGCCAATGCATTACCTTCATGATAAACATGTGAGATGATGAGGTGCTCAAATGTATCAAGAAGAGTCCATATTTGTTCAAGAATATACCGAAAATGCCAATTATCAGCTTTTCTTGCCTTGCAAGCATTAATGACTATAGTTGAATCACCTTCAATATGAAGGTTTTTGAAATTCCAATCCTTAGCCATAACAATACCTTCTAAAAGAGCACAAGCCTCGGCCATATTATTTGTGCCAGGAGAAATTGGCATAGCTTTTAATGCTAATAAAGAACCCAAATGATCACGAAAAACTATCTCTATTCCTGAATCACCAAGATTTCCACGGGAGGATCCATCAAATTTCAATTTACAAAAAGGGGCATTAGGAGGATTCCATTTTATGGAATTTCTATCTACAGATGTTTTCCAAATCCTTGGAAAGGTGGGTGATACAGGAATAATGATACTTTTCCAAGAAGAGATCATAAAATTGTCCCAAGAAGAGAACTCTGAATTCATGTTAAAATATTTCTGGACATGAGCATTAACTTGCTCAATAATACTTCCTTCCAAAATCCCAAGAACAACCGATAAATCCGATGAGTCACATCTAAAAATGTGCTTGTTTCTTTCCCACCAAATGACCCATATGATTGAAGAGGGAATTATAAACCACAAACAAGCAAATAGAGGAGATGAATACAAAACTGGCCAAGACTAAAACATGTCCCATAAAGATAAAGGTAAAGGGAATGAAAGATTGAAACTTTTTAAGGTTTTTGCAGGACTTTTCAAATCTATGACTATCCTAAGCTAACCAATTAAATTACGAAACGAAAAACAATGGTAATCGTAGATGCCTTCTCTTGTTCCTCGGATTGAGCTTGATGAAGTGGAATATGCGCTCTAGCTCCACTTGATTTGATTTTCTCCTTTGATGGTGGATTGTGGATTTCTCGCCACTATACAATAAGGCTGATTGGATATGATGATTGAGTGATAGATAGATATATCTTAGATGGGGTATGAATTTGGCATTATAAGGGTTTGATGGAGGATTTTCATCCTCAAATGGACAACATAAGAATATGATGGAAGTGGATAGGGGAATAAGAGAGCAATGTAAGAATGCAATGAAGTGGATGATTTGTAAGGAGAAGAGACTCCAATTTATAGATTGGAGGAGGAAAAAATGAAGGGCCAAGATTGATTTGGAATGAAGGGTTAAGATTGAAAGAAAGACCATGAGAGGATTGAGAGGACAAGGTGTGGGAACCAATGCATTTCTTGTCTCCACACTTCTCAATATTCATGGGGAAGAGCTCCCGAATACATTGGGAAGAGAAAAAGGAATATAACATTCCTTGGGGGAAGGGAGGAGTAATTAAAGATTCCAAAATAGAGGATGTGTGGGAAGAACAAATGGGAAAAGGAATTAAAAAATCCTTGAGAAGAGGAGGCATGAGGAGATTCAAATAATTTGAATTTCTTTGAGAGGATCAAAGTTGACCCATCCCTAATCAAGGTGATTAGGGATGTGCAAATGATTAAGGAGATTGATTAGGTGGGTTAATGAGGGATTGGAGTACAAGTGGGAAAGTTAGGAGGATGTGACATGAGGAGAGAGAATGAGTGGAGGAATTTAAAATTAAGGAATAATCATAATCATGCTTCTAGAAGAATTAATTAGGCTAACTGAGGATTAGAAGAAGTGATTTATAGGAATCACATGACTTTAGTTAATTGATTAGAATTAATTAACTAATAGGAATTTAGAATAATTAATGATTGAAATGCCTTTAGATGAATGGGGAATAATTAATTTTGATAAATTAATTATAGGACTATAGTGATAAAATTAATTAAATTTGATTTGATTAATTTTAAGAGGAATAAGGATAAACACAATTAAATAAATTAATTATGTAGAAAGTCTTAGATTAGTTAAATATTTAATTTAATTAATTTTATACATCTCATTTTTTCCCTCTTTGATATAGCATCATGAAGTGATGTTATGTCAAAGAAGAATAAAGCATAATGGGTGGAAAGGATAAGGACTAGTAGCATGATGCCCTAGTCATAGGTGAGATGAGGAAGGATGAGAATGAGGTAGTGGTATGCCTCCTCAAGAGGACAAGCAGGTTTTAAGAGCATGGGTGTTCTCTCAAAATGGATTAGAGGACAAGAGGATTGAGGATGAAAGGATGTAAAAAGGATAAGGATGATGAAGGGGGAATGGATGAATTGGAGTCTCCAAGATAAATGGATGAAATGAGATGAATGAACAAAATGAAGTGGATGGGATTTCTTGTTGTGTAGATGTTGAGAGAAAAATTGGTTTTGATTTTGCCACAGATTATCTACACCACTGATTATAGGAATCAAGAGGTTGTGAATATCCAAGGCGTGGACTAGACTCTCAGAAAATAGGTTATCTCTATGCACAAAAGTTCGCGAGCACTAATGAGGATGTAGATATGAAATTGTTGGATCATACTAGAGAAACCATAAAATACATCATACCACAAAAACGTGCCCCAATGTACATCAATCCATAACATACTTAGATATAGGATGATCGAGGTAGCTCTGAATAGGTATAGTCCTGGGACACAAAATAAAAATCAAAGTGAAAAGCTCAATCATGCAAACAACATGCACATGGCCAGCTGATATCTCTTTCCAAGAGTAGGACATGGATTTGGATAAACTGTCAGACATGGGAAGGATAAATCCCAATGGGCAAGTGATGGATTTGGATAAACTGTCGGACCTGGGAAGGATACATCCCAATGGGTAAGTGATGGATTTGGATAAACTGCTAGACATGAGAAGGATGCATCTTGATGGGCAGGGTGTGGATAGATTGATGAGAGGAAACATATAAGTGGGTTGTGCAGGGTCTATAGATGGGAGGATTGTTGCTTGGATTTAGTTAACACACCAAAGATGGGTATTTGGATTACGCACAAATCAATATAAGCTTAGATAAATGGGAAAAACTCAGTGTAATTGGGAAAGATCAATGTAAATGGGATAAAGCTCAGTTTGATTGGATAAATCTCAATTTGATTAGATAAAGTTCAGTATCATGGGGATCATAAATGGATTGGATAATATGGGAGGGGGATTAAAGATTGAATAGGATTGAATGGGATGGGGAATATGTTGGCATAGTGTTGTCATTGCTATCAACTAGTATAGCATGGCAACCGGTATGGGAGATTGAAGTGTATTGCTTTCATTGATGTCAACCAGAAATGGTTTCATTGATGTCAACTGGAAATGGTGTCATTGATGTCAACTAATATAGAAGGTTACCAGTATAGCTTGTCACCGGTAAGGAAGAGGATGTCAACCTGCTTTGTGGTCATTGGAGTCACAGATACACAAGTTAGTTTTGGCTTGTGATGAAGACATAAGTATTGGAGACTGGTATGGTATGACAATCAGTAAGTGATATGTTGGCAGTGCATTATTGCCAACTAGAAACCATATGACCAGTGAGCAAGCAGGGTGAGCTAATGAAAAAGTGCAAAACCAATATGCAGTTGGATGTCAATCAGCAAGACTCCCATCGGATGAAGATGATATCACAATTTGATGATATGACTGACATAGAGTGTGCTCAACCAGATAATATGCTCCTGATTGAAGATATATTTGCTCAATGTCAGCTGAGGCAAACTAGTTCAATGTTGGAAGCAGATGACAAGGATCCTCTCCCATCGGTAAGTGATAATGCTCTAGGATAATTCAGAGATATTAAAGGTAGATGATTGAAGGCTCACACCAGATCAACTGGTGAAACACAAGGATGCCTTAGGTGCATGAAATCAGAAATGTGCACTAGATCAAGAGTTGGAATGTTGTGCCACTAGGACAACGAAGGAAGAGTAAAGAAGTGATGGGTTTGTCATGTTGACAAACCGGTTGAGATGTTGTCCAAGATGATGAAGATGAAGGTAAAGTTGAGCAGTTGCATACAGAGAGTGCAACCAAAATGCATATGCCTCAGATGGAAATAGTTGAAGGTTGATGACATGGTGTCATCAAGGTACCTACCGGTAAGTATGTGAACTGGTAGGAGAGAAAACAGGCAAAGTGGTGTGCTCTTGTCTAATGAAGAAGAGCATGTTGTAGATTGGCATGTTTGGTGACTGGCAAAGGTGTTCCATCGGTAGAACAGCAAAATGCAGTCTTGAAGGTGGTTAGGGTATAACCGGTAGGACCAAAGAACCGATAGTTGAACCCGGTTGTATGTTGGTCGGTGACAGAGTCTAAACCAATACAGTAGCCTAAGAAGAGGTGGATGTCGAAAATGATGACACGTAGGAGACATGTGGCATGCATGTTGTGGTCAATGAAGTGTGGGTCAGTGAGGTAGCTACCGACTGAGTCTGCATTTATGGTCAACCCCAAAATCATGGGTATATTACAGGGTTTTGTGGCTTGAAATCAAACAAATAGAGGAGATCCAGGACACACTAATCAAGTAAATCAGAGTAGGTGAAGAAAACCACATCATGCATGATAATTGACAAATCACAAGGCCAACATATCATGATGCAGGTTGTGATGTTTGCTAAATATGGCAAACGTGTTTTGGATGCAATGGGATTGGTGGAGTTGATTGATTTGTTGTAGGTGGTTGGTCTCTGGAAGGAGATCTGATTGGATTTGATATGGCTTGTGGTTGACTAAGGAACCCAAGCGTGCCAGAAGTTTGAATGTCAGTTTTAGCAAGAATGTTGGAGTATATATATGTAGATCGAAGACCATATCTATGATTGCTAAACAAGATAGTGAAGTCAGAGAAGGGAGAGAAACTAGAGATTTAATTAGTCAAATGCCCATCGAAAATCATAGAGGAGACTAAGTGCATGAGAGAGAACCGGTAAGAAGAGATAAACTAGAAAGGGTAAGGCAACGGGTAGACTGTCAAAGAGTTTGACAGTGGGGTGAACCAATAGTGTTAGAACTAATAAGAAGGCAGTAGTGAGAGAACCGATGAGAGTGTCAGAGAAGATGAGACACGGTAGAGATTGAGTAGAGGAGAGATTAGAACCGATAGAGAAGAGGTAGAGGTTGAACCGGTAAGGTTGCATCAAGGAGGAAAGAAGAATAGAGAATTGATAGAGAACAGAGCAGAGGAACACCAGTTGAGAAGAGTAGATCTGACAGAGTAAGTTGAGTTTGAGAGGCTACCAAATTCATTTGTAATCGGGTTATTACTTTGTATTGATATATGATATTGTAATCACTGAGTTGGAGCTCGGTGCCTTGAAGCAGGGGTTGGTGCTCCTTGGGTTGGTTCCCTAAAGTAGGGGTGGTTCTCCTTAGGTTGGTGCCCTAAATATTGTAACCATTATTTTATTGTGAGGTTGGATTGGAGCCGTAGACTCCAGCAGCATTTATCAGTGAGATTTTTCCCATGTTGGGTTTTCCTTGTACATCTGGTGTTATGTGATGTTACTTTTGTGTGTGGTTGCATTTGTGTCATCCTCCTATCTCACCAGTATATTTTATTTATGTTAGATCTGCTAACTGGTATACACACACTTAGGATTAAAAGGTTAAAGTTTGGAAACCACTGATTCACCCTCCCTCCCCCTCTCAGTGGAATCTTATGTTCAACAAAATATTATTGGATTGGATTGGATTGGATGAGATGGGAAATATGATTGAATATGATAGGATTGGATTGTGGATATAGGATAAATGGATTGGAACCAATGAAAAGGGAGAACCAAGGCTTGGTAAAAAGGATGGAATGGAGCAAGAGATTTCTTAAATATGAGGTGGATGGATTAAGTAGATGGATAGTGATAGGATATGGAAGACTAAAGGATGAAAGATAGGTGGAATGGGGATCCAAAAATAATGTTTCAAAGGAGGAAAATACCCCACTAAAGGTAGTGCAATTAAGGATGGAAGGATGGAGGATAAAGATGTATGAGATGGAACGATAAAGTGCAAGGGATATGGATGGAGGAGAAATTAAGGCTTGTAATTTCCAAAGCATGCATATACATTATTTTTGCCTCTATCTTGATCAAGATCAGAAGTATCAATGAAGGATGTATTTGGATAGGATGAGGGATCTGAGATGGAGAATATGGATAGGATAGTCATGATCAAAGATAGGAAATGAGGATGGATTTAGATAGGATTGTGGATAGGAGATGGAGGATAAAAGAGTGTGGATTGTGAAGGTAGCATGGATGGAGCTCGCCCCCAAGTGTAGAGTGCAAGAGGATGGGGGATTATGCATGACGCTTATTTACCAATTTTTCATCATGTTACTTACCTAAGGCGCCATAAGAAGTGGTTTTCACCATTGGATGGATTTTTTATCTTTACCTTTTTTTCCCTCTTTTTTCTCATTTTTTGAATTTTTGGGGAATAGTTTGGATGGATAGGGATGAGGATAAGTGGAGGTAGATAAGTGGATTTGGAAGATAGTGTATGTTTGATAGTGTTGGGAAAAATGGTGTCTCAACCTTGCATTTATGCGAGGTTACTATTTATAGTAAGTTTTCATTTGAGCACAAAATGGTGCGAAACTCTTCCTGAAGCTTCTGGTTGGCTAGATAAGCATTCTGGTAAAGTTGTGTCACAAGGTCACAGCTAGTTTTGAAGATATTAAAGTTTTCGTCTTGGAGGGGTGCGATAAAATGTTTAAACTTAATTTTGGGGAATTTAGAGGCTCCTAAATGTCCTGAAAAGTGGCCATAACTGGCAAAGCGGGTTACAAAGTGATAGAGCACTTCACGAGCTTTCCGACGCTTCAAACGGTTCGTCAATCGGACACCCGGTTCTCAAGTTATGGCCTCCGGAAGTTTGTACTCTTGAAATAGGAAAAATAATTTGTATCGGATACATAAATGAGCTGTAAAAGGGAGCGACATGTGTTGATGTGTGCTTTAACATGTCATAGAAGGGAGATAAGGTCGACTACACCTTATTGGGTGGTTTTAGCCCATGGTTTTGTAATATCGTTTGACGGTTTCTTGTATTGTATCTCCTATTTATGAGGTGTGTGAGATAGAGGTTGTGTGTAAGAGTCTTATGGCTATTGAGTTGCCTCTGAATCTCTGATTAATGGTACTCTTGCAAAGAGCTTGCTCTGCAAGTATGTTGTAATCTGTTTTTGATTGCTGAATAAAATATTGAGCTGCTTTTGGAGTGTGGGGTTTTTCTCCCGAAAGGGTTTTCCCCACGTAAATCACTGTGTTGTGGTATGAATGCTATTATATCTATTTCTATTTTCTGTAACTGTTGTAACAATCTGAAAAAGTTTTGCATTACCCTCCTCTCAAGGTTAGTGTAGGAAGTTGTTTCCCCTACTTAACTTCCTTTCAAGTGGTATCAGAGCCTGATCACCTTTGGTTTCAATTGTGGGCAGTTGGGTTTTTTGAACTAATCCAGATTTGAGTGGGAGCTTGTGCAGAAGACACTTTTTGATCTTGTTGCAGGAATATTCAGATGGCGAGTTCGTCAGGGAGAATAGAGGTGGAGAAATTTAATGGAAGTAATTTTGAGATGTGGAAGCTGAAGATGGAAGATCTGCTAATAGATCGAGATCTTTGGGATGCTGTTGATGCGAATGTCCAAAGGCCCTCAGATCCTACTGCGGCAGCTCAGTATGATGTTATGGACCGAAAAGCCAAGGGTCTAATCAGACTGTGCCTGACAGACTCTGTTCTAATCAATGTCCATGAAGAAAACTCTGCAAAGAAGCTATGGACTAAGCTTGGTGAGATGTATCAAGTGAAATCTTTATTAAATCAAATTTTCTTAAGAAAGAAATTGTATTCCTTGAAAATGGAAGAGGGTGGAAGAATTACAGACCACCTACAAGCATTTAATATGTTGGTGGCTCAATTAGTATCCGTCGGTGTTAAGATGGATGAGGAGGAGAAATGTCAGATCTGGCTTTGTTCTTTGCCTGATTCGTGGGATTCTCTTGTTATGGCTATCGGTAGTACTTCTGTTGTTTTCAAATCTAAAGACGTGGTGGGTGCCCTACTCGGTGAAGAGATGCGAAGGAAGGTATCCATCAATTCAAAGGAAGCCCTAACCATTCGTGGAAGACCTAAGGAGAAAGGCAAGAAGAATGAGAAGCGTGAATAGTCCAAATCCAAAGGGAGATCAAAATCTCCTGGAAAGTCCAAAGTCATTTGCTGGAACTGCGGTAAACCGGGTCACATCCGTAAGGACTGCAAAGAAGAAAAGAAGAAGAAGAAAAAGAAAAAGTTCGATTCTGATTCTGAGTCCGACAAGGAAGTTGGCGATGCCTTTATTGCAGCTTTGGCGACTCATGCAGGTAATGATGCCTGACTAATTGACTCAGGTGCATCTTTTCATATGACTTCCAATAGAGATTGGTTTTCTGAATATGAAGGATTTAATGGAGGTAAGGTGTACTTGGGTGATGATTCACATCTAGACATTGTTGGTCAAGGTAAAGTTAGAATCAGGTTTTCTGATGGTAGAATAAAAAGGATTAATGGTGTGCTGCATATCCCTAGATTAAAACGAAACCTGTTATCTGTGAGCAAACTGATAGATGCACGTGTGCAGATAGTCTTTTCTGAAGCAGGATGTAAGATGATTAAGGGTGCTATGGTAGTTGCTAGAGGAGTCAGGTTTGGAACTTTGTATAAGCTTGAAGCATACACTATTGAATGTAATAGCACTTCTGTAAAAAGAAAATCTACGGATACTTCACTGGAAGATTTGAAGGTTTCACCTTCAGCAGATGGAAATGGTTTTTGGGTACCTAAGGGTGCTCTTTCGTCTGAAGCAAAGTTACCTGCAGAGAAGACTATGTTATGGCACCAGAGACTTGGCCACATTGGAGAAAAGGGTCTAAGGACCTTGAAAAATAAAAGCCTTGTTGAAGGTTTGAATGATTGTAATCTTGACTTTGATTTCTGTGAGCATTGCATTTATGGAAAACAAAACCGCATTCAGTTTTACTCGAGTTCTCATAAAACTTGTGGTGTTTTGGATCTTATCCATTCTGATGTGTTTGGTCCAGTAGATGTCTCTTCGATTGGAAAATCCACATATTATGTTTCATTTATTGATGATTTTAGTAGAAGGACATGGGTATATTTTCTAAAGAGTAAATCTGAAGTTTTTAGCCATTTTAAAGAATTTAAAGCAATGGTTGAGTTGCAGACTGGAAAGAAAATAAAATGTTTGAGAACTGATAATGGCGGTGAATTTTGCTCTAATGATTTTGATAGATTCTGTAAGACTGTGGAATTAACAGGCATAAGACAACTCCGTATTCTCCACAGCAGAATGGAGTTGCAGAAAGAATGAACAGGACACTGATGGAGAAGGCTAGGAGTATGTTGAGTGGTGCTGGTCTCGAACAAAAGTTTTGGGCTGAAGCTGTTGCCACTGCTTGCTACCTGATTAATAGGTCTCTTACTTCAGCTCTTGTTGATAAAACGCCTATGGAAGCATGGTCAGGTCACAAGCCTTCATTGAGACATCTTAGAGTTTTTTGTTGCGAGGCATATGCACATGTGCCAAAGGAGAAGCGAACAAAGTTGGAGAACAAGGTTGTGAAATGTATCTTCATCGGGTATAGTTATGGTGTGAAAGGATACAAGCTTTGGGACCCTGTTGCACAAAAGGTAATTCACAGTAGAAGTGTTATTTTTAGAGAAATTAAGTCTCCTTCTGTTACATTGCAGCCAGAACAGACTAAAAAAGAAGATGTGATTCAACTTCCTTCTACACCTGAAAGAGTTGAATCGAGACCCCTAGATAGGCAAGAAGTTGAGGAGAGCTCATCTAGCTCTGAATCTTCAGAAGAGGAGGAAGAACCTCCAACTCAGCTTGTTCGAAGGTTTACAAGACATAGACAACCACCTGAAAGGTATTCACCTAATTATTGGAGATGTATTTTTGCTCTGAATACTAGTGTGGATGAACCGAAATCTATGGAAGAGGCATTAGGTATGAATGATGCAGAATCCTGGAAGATTGCTATGGAGGAAGAAATGGGAGCTTTGAAAAAGAATGATACATGGGATCTTGTACCATTGCCTGAAGGACAAAAACCTGTTGGTTGTAAATGGGTGTTCAAGAAAAATATTGGTTCAGATGGAAGCATTGAGAAGTATAAAGCAAGGTTGGTTGCAAAAGGCTACTCTCAGGTTGAGGGTGTTGATTACGGTGAGATATTTTCTCCTGTTGCAAAAATGACATCCATTAGATTTTTGTTTTCTATTGCTACTGCTTATGATTTAGAGGTTGAGCAAATGGATGTGAAAACTACTTTCCTTCATGGTGATTTGGAGGAAGATATTTATATGACACAGCCAGAGCACTATGTGGTGAAAGGCAAAAGTAATTTGGTCTGTAAATTGAAGAAATCTTTGTATGGCCTCAAACAAAGTCCTAAGATGTGGTACCAGAATTTGATACATATGTGTTGAGTTTGGGATTTGAACGTTCTAAATTAGATCACTGTGTTTATTATAAATCTGATGGTGATCATTTCTTATTCATTGCATTGTATGTTGATGATATGTTATTCATTGGTAAAGGGAAAGGTATGATTTCAGAACTGAAGTCTCAGCTCGCTGCTAAATTTGAAATGAAAGATCTTGGTGCAGCAAAGCACATTCTTGGGATAGAAATTAGAAGAGATAGGGTGAACAGAAAGCTATGGCTAGGCCAGAGTAAGTATGTGAATTCAGTGTTACAGAGGTTCAACATGCAGAATTGTAGACCATTGAGTGTTCCTTTTACAGTTGGAATGAAACTATCTATTTCAGATTGTCCTACATCCCCATTGGAGATGGAAGACATGAGCAGAGTGCCTTACCAGAGTGCGGTTGGAAGCTTGATGTATGCTATGGTCTGTACTAGACCAGATATTGCCCAAGCAGTGGGAGTACTTTCTAGATATATGTCTAATCCTGGTAGAGTTCATTGGGATGCAGTCAAAAGAGTCTTCAGATATTTGAAGGGTACTTCAGAGTATTCTTTGTGTTATCATGGTAATTCAGTTGGAGACATGACTTCCCTTGATATCCATGGTTATGTGGATTCAGATTGGGCAAGTGATATTGATAGCAGAAGATCCACCAGTGCTTATGTGTTTACTTTGTTTGGTGGTGCAATTAGTTGGATGAGTAAGCGACAGGCTGTGGTTGGTTTATCCACTACTGAAGCAGAGTATATGGCAGCTACTCATGCTTGTAAAGAGGCCATTTGGCTTAAGAGACTATGTTTGGATATTGGAATAAAACAAGGTACAATGACAGTTTACTGTGACAGTCAGAGTGCAATTAGCCTAGCTAAGAACCCGACATTTCATGCCCGGACCAAACATATTGATGTTCAGTATCATTTTGTTAGAGATATGGTCGAAGATGGTAGGGTGAAGCTGGTTAAGGTGGAAACTTTGATGAATGTTGCAGATGCTTTAACTAAGGCTGTGAGCACAGAGAAGTTCAGATGGTGTTCAGAGTCTATGGGTCTTATGGCCCCTAGCAATTGATTCATTGTGTTGACATTCCCTTCCGCTCCTGCAAGGTGTTCAACAAGTGGGAGATTTGTTGGGAAAAATGGTGTCTCAACCTTGCATTTATGCGAGGTTACTATTTATAGTAAGTTTTCATTTGAGCACGAAATGGTGCGAAACTCTTCCTGAAGCTTCTGGTTGGCTAGATAAGCATTTCGGTAAAGTTGTGTCGCAAGGTCACAGCTAGTTTTGAAGATATTAAAGTTTTCATCTGTGAGGGGTGCGATAAAATGTTTAAACTTAATTTTGGGGACTTTAGAGGCTCCGAAATATCCTGAAAACTGGCCGTAACCGGTGAAGTGGGTTATGAGGTGATAGAGCGCTTCGCGAGCTTTCCGGCGCTTCAAACGGTTCGTCAATCGAACACCCGGTTCTCAAGTTATGGCCTCCGGAAGTTTGTACTCCTGAAATAGAAAAAATAATTTGTATCGGATACATAAATGAGCTGTAAAAGGGAGCGACACGTATTGATGTGTGCGTTAACATGTCATAGAAGGGAGATAAGGTCGGCTACACCTTATTGGGTGGTTTTAGCCCATGGTTTTGTAATACCATTTGACGGTTTCTTGTATTGTATCTCCTATTTATGAGGTGTGTGAGATAGAGGTTGTGTGTAAGAGTCTTATGGCTATTGAGTTGCCTCTGAATCTCTGATTAATGGTACTCCTGCGAAGAGCTTGCTCTGCAAGTATGTTGTAATCTCTTTTTGATTGCTGAATAAAATATTGAGCTGCTTTTGGAGTGTGGGATTTTTCTCCCGAAAGGGTTTTCCCCACGTAAATCACTGTGTTGTGGTATGAATGCTATTATATCTATTTCTATTTTCTGTAACTGTTGTAACAATCTGAAAAAATTTTGCATTACCCTCCTCTCAAGGTTACTGTAGGAAGTTGTTTTCGCTACTTAATTTCCTTTCAAGTGGTATCAGAGCCTGATCACCTTTGGTTTCAATTGTGGGCAGTTGAGTTTTTTGAACTAATCCAGATTTGAGTGGGAGCTTGTGCAGAAGACACTTTTTGATCTTGTTGCAGGAATATTCAGATGGCGAGTTCGTCAGGGAGAATAGAGGTGGAGAAATTTAATGGAAGTAATTTTGAGATGTGGAAGCTGAAGATGGAAGATCTGCTAATAGATCGAGATCTTTGGGATGTTGTTGATGCGAATTTCCAAAGGCCCTCAGATCCTACTGCGGCAGCTCAGTATGATATTATGGACCGAAAAGCCAAGGGTCTAATCAGACTGTGCCTGGCAGACTCTGTTCTAATCAATGTCCATGAAGAAAACTCTGCAAAGAAGCTATGGACTAAGCTTCGTGAGATGTATCAAGTGAAATCTTTATTAAATCAAATTTTCTTAAGAAAGAAATTGTATTCCTTGAAGATGGAAGAGGGTGGACGAATTGCAGACCACCTGGAAGCATTTAATATGTTGGTGGCTCAATTAGTATCCGTCGGTGTTAAGATGGATGAGGAGGAGAAATGTCAGATCTTGCTTTGTTCTTTGCCTGATTCGTGGGATTCTCTTGTTATGGCTATCGGTAGTACTTCTGTTGTTTTAAAATCTGAAGACGTGGTGGGTGCCCTACTCGGTGAAGAGATGCGAAGGAAGGTATCCATCAGTTCAAAGGAAGCCCTAACCGTTCGTGGAAGACCTAAGGAGAAAGGCAAGAAGAATGAAAAGCGCGACAAGTCCAAATCCAAAGGGAGATCGAAATCTCCTGGAAAGTCCAAAGTCATTTGCTGGAACTGCGGTAAACCGGGTCACATCCGTAAGGACTGTAAAGAATAAAAGAAGAAGAAGAAAAAGAAAAAGTTCGATTCTGATTCTGAGTCCGACAAGGAAGATGGCGATGCCTTTATTGCGGCTTTGGCGACTCATGCAGGTAATGATGCCTGGCTAATTGACTCAGGTGCATCTTTTCATATGACTTCCAATAGAGATTGGTTTTCTGAATATGAAGGATTTAATGGAGGTAAGGTGTACTTGGGTGATGATTCATATCTAGACATTGTTGGTCGAGGTAAAGTTAGAATCAGGTTTTCTGATGGTAGAATAAAAAGGATTAATGGTGTGCTTCATATTCCTGGATTAAAACGAAACCTGTTATCTGTGAGCAAACTGATAGATGCAGGTGTGCAGGTAGTCTTTTCTGAAGCAGGATGTAAGATGATTAAGGGTGCTATGGTAGTTGCTAGAGGTGTCAGGTTTGGCACTTTGTATAAGCTTGAAGCATACACTATTGAATGTAATAGCACTTCTGTAAAAAGCAAATCTACGGATACTTCACTGGAAGATTTGAAGGTTTCACCTTCAGCAGATGGAAATGGTTTTTGGGTACCTAAGGGTGCTCTTTCGTCTGAAGCAAAGTTACCTGCAGAGAAGACTATGTTATGGCACCAGAGACTTGGCCACATTGGAGAAAAGGGTCTAAGGACCTTGAAAAATAAAAGCCTTGTTGAAGGTTTGAATGATTGTAATCTTGACTTTGATTTCTGTGAGCATTGCATTTATGGAAAACAAAACCGTGTTAAGTTTTACTCAAGTTCTCATAAAACTTGTGGTGTTTTGGATCTTATCCATTCTGATGTGTTTGGTCCAGTAGATGTCTCTTCGATTGGAAAATCCACATATTATGTTTCATTTATTGATGATTTTAGTAGAAGGACATGGGTATATTTTCTAAAGAGTAAATCTGAAGTTTTTAGTCGTTTTAAAGAATTTAAAGCAATGGTTGAGTTGCAGACTGGAAAGAAAATAAAATGTTTGAGAACTGATAATGGCAGTGAGTTTTGCTCTAATGATTTTGATAGATTTTGTAAAGACTATGGAATTAACAGGCATAAGACAACTCCGTATTCTCCACAGCAGAATGGAGTTGCAGAAAGAATGAACAGGACACTGATGGAGAAGGCTGGGAGTATGTTGAGTGGTGCTGGTCTCGAACAAAAGTTTTGGGCTGAAGCTATTGCCACTGTTTGCTACCTGATTAACAGGTCTCCTACATCAGCTCTTGTTCATAAAACGCTTATGGAAGCATGGTCAGGTCACAAGCCTTCATTGAGACATCTTAGAGTTTTTGGTTGTGAGGCATATGCACATGTGCCAAAGGAGAAGCAAACAAAGTTGGAGAACAAGGTTGTGAAATGTATCTTCATCAGGTATAGTTATGGTGTGAAAGGATACAAGCTTTGGGACCTTGTTGCACAAAAGGTAATTCACAGTAGAAGTGTTATTTTTAGAGAAATTAAGTCTCCTTCTGTTACATTGCAGCCAGAACAGACTAAAAAAGAAGATGTGATTCAACTTCCTTCTACACCTGAAAGAGTTGAATCGAGACCCCTAGATAGGCAAGAAGTTGAGGAGAGCTCGTCTAGCTCTGAATCTTCAGAAGAGGAGGAAGAACCTCCAACTCAGCTTGTTCGAAGGTCTACAAGACATAGACAACCACCTGAAAGGTATTCACCTAATGATTGGAGATGTATTTTTGCTCTGAATACTAGTGTGGATTAACCGAAATCTGTAGAAGAGGCATTAGGTATGAATGATGTAGAATCCTGAAAGATTGCTATGGAGGAAGAAATGGGAGCTTTGAAAAAGAATGATACATGGGATCTTGTACCATTGCCTGAAGGACGAAAACCTGTTGGTTGTAAATGGGTGTTCAAGAAAAAGATTGGTTCAGATGGAAACATTGAGAAGTATAAAGCATGGTTGGTTACAAAAGGCTACTCTCAGGTTGAGGGTGTTGATTACGGTGAGATATTTTCTCCTGTTGCAAAAATGACGTCCATTAGATTTTTGTTTTTTATTGCTACTGCTTATGATTTAGAGGTTGAGCAAATGGATGTGAAAACTACTTTCCTTCATGGTGATTTGGAGGAAGATATTTATATGACACAGCCAGAGCACTATGTGGTGAAAGGCAAAAGTAATTTGGTCTGTAAATTGAAGAAATCTTTGTATGGCCTCAAACAAAGTCCTAGGATGTGGTACCAGAAATTTGATACATATGTGTTGAGTTTGGGATTTGAACGTTCTAAATCAGATCACTGTGTTTATTATAAATCTGATGGTGATCATTTCTTATTCATTGCATTGTATGTTGATGATATGTTATTCATTGGTAAAGGGAAAGGTATGATTTCAGAACTGAAGTCTCAGCTCGCTGCTAAATTTGAAATGAAAGATCTTGGTGCAGCAAAGCACATTCTTGGGATAGAAATTAGAAGAGATAGGGTGAACAGAAAGCTATGGCTAGGCCAGAGTAAATATGTGAATTCAGTGTTACAGAGGTTCAACATGCAGAATTGTAGACCATTGAGTGTTCCTTTTATAGTTGGAACGAAACAATCTGTTTCAGATTATCCTACATCCCCATTGGAGATGGAAGACATGAGCAGAGTGCCTTACCAGAGTGCGGTTGGAAGCTTGATGTATGCTACGGTCTGTACTAGACCAGATATTGCCCAAGCAGTGGGAGTACTTTCTAGATATATGTCTAATCCTGGTAGAGTTCATTGGGATGCAGTCAAAAGAGTCTTCAGATATTTGAAGGGTACTTCAGAGTATTCTTTGTGTTATCATGGTAATTCAGTTGGAGACATGACTTCCCTTGATATCCATGGTTATGTGGATTCAGATTGGGCAGGTGATATTGATAGCAGAAGATCCACCAGTGCTTATGTGTTTACTTTGTTTGGTGGTGCAATTAGTTGGATGAGTAAGCGACAGGCTGTGGTTGCTTTATCCACTACTGAAGCAGAGTATATGGCAGCTACTCATGTTTGTAAAGAGGCCATTTGGCTTAAGAGACTGTGTTCGGATATTGGTATAAAACAAGGTACTGTGACAGTTTACTGTGACAGTCAGAGTGCAATTAGCCTAGCTAAGAACTCGACATTTCATGCCCAGACCAAACATATTGATGTTCAGTATCATTTTGTTAGAGATATGGTCGAAGATGGTAGGGTGAAGCTGGTCAGGGCGGAAACTTTGATGAATGTTGCAGATGCTTTACCTAAGGCTATGAGCACAGAGAAGTTCAGATGGTGTTCAGAGTCTATGGGTCTTATGGCCCCTAGCAATTGATTCATTGTGTTGACATTCCCTTCCGCTCCTGCAAGGTGTTCGACAAGTGGGAGATTTGTTGGGAAAAATGGTGTCTCAACCTTGCATTTATGCGAGGTTATTATTTATAGTAAGTTTTCATTTGAGCATGAAATGGTGCGAAACTCTTCCTGAAACTTCTGGTTGGCTAGATAAGCATTCCGGTAAAGTTGCGTCGCAAGGTCACAGCTAGTTTTGAAGATATTAAAGTTTTCATCTTGGAGGGGTGCGATAAAATGTTTAAACTTAATTTTGGGGACTTTAGATTCTCCGAAATGTCCTAAAAAGTGGCCGTAACTGGCGAAGCAGGTTACGAGGTGATAGAGCACTTCGCGAGCTTTCCGGCGCTTCAAACGGTTCGTCAATCGGACACCCGGTTCTCAAGTTATGGCCTCCGGAAGTTTGTACTCCTGAAATAGGAAAAATAATTTGTATCGGATACATAAATGAGCTGTAAAAGGGAGCGACACGTGTTGATGTGTGCTTTAACATGTCATAGAAGGGAGATAAGGTCGGCTACACCTTATTGGGTGGTTTTAGCCCATGGTTTTGTAATACCGTTTGACGGTTTCTTGTATTGTATCTCCTATTTATGAGGTGTGTGAGATAGAGGTTGTGTGTAAGAGTCTTATGGCTATTGAGTTGCCTCTGAATCTCTGATTAATGGTACTCCTGCAAAGAGCTTGCTCTACAAGTATGTTGTAATCTGTTTTTGATTGCTGAATAAAATATTGAGCTGCTTTTGGAGTGTGGGGTTTTTCTCCCGAAAGGGTTTTCCCCACGTAAATCACTGTGTTGTGGTATGAATGCTATTATATCTATTTCTATTTTCTGTAGCTGTTGTAACAATCTGAAAAAGTTTTGCATTACCCTCCTCTCAAGGTTAGTGTAGGAAGTTGTTTCCGCTACTTAACTTCCTTTCAAGTGGTATCAGAGCCTGATCACCTTTGGTTTCAATTGTGGGCAGTTGGGTTTTTTGAACTAATCCAGATTTGAGTGGGAGCTTGTGCAGAAGACACTTTTTGATCTTGTTGCAGGAATATTCAGATGGCGAGTTCGTCAGGGAGAATAGAGGTGGAGAAATTTAATGGAAGTAATTTTGAGATGTGGAAGCTGAAGATGGAAGATCTGCTAATAGATCGAGATCTTTGGGATGCTGTTGATGCGAATGTCCAAAGGCCCTCAGATCCTACTGCGGCAGCTCAGTATGATGTTATGGACCGAAAAGCCAAGGGTCTAATCAGACTGTGCCTGGCAGACTCTGTTCTAATCAATGTCCATGAAGAAAACTTTGCAAAGAAGCTATGGACTAAGCTTGGTGAGATGTATCAAGTGAAATCTTTATTAAATCAAATTTTCTTAAGAAAGAAATTGTATTCCTTGAAGATGGAAGAGGGTGGACGAATTGCAGACCACCTGGAAGCATTTAATATGTTGGTGGCTCAATTAGTATCCGTCGGTGTTAAGATGGATGAGGATGAGAAATGTCAGATCTTGCTTTGTTCTTTGCCTGATTCGTGGGATTCTATTGTTATGGCTATCGATAGTATATCTGTTGTTTTGAAATCTGAAGACGTGGTGGGTGCCCTACTCGGTGAAGTGATGCGAAGGAAGGTATCCATCAGTTCAAAGGAAGCCCTAACCGTTCGTGGAAGACCTAAGAAGAGAAGCAAGAAGAATGAGAAGCGCGACAAGTCCAAATCCAAAGGGAGATCGAAATCTCTTGGAAAGTCCAAAGTCATTTGCTGGAACTGCGGTAAACCGGGTCACATCCGTAAGGACTGCGAAGAAGAAAAAGAAAAAGTTCAATTCTAATTCCGAGTCCGACAAGGAAGATGGCGATGCCTTTATTGCGGCTTTGGCGACTCATGCAGGTAATGATGCCTGGCTAACTGACTCAGGTGCATCTTTTCATATGACTTCCAATAGAGATTGGTTTTCTGAATATGAAGGATTTAATGGAGGTAAGGTGTACTTGGGTGATGATTCACATCTAGACATTGTTGGTCGAGGTAAAGTTAGAATCAGGTTTTCTGATGGTAGAATAAAAAGGATTAATGGTGTCCTGCATATCCCTTGATTAAAACGAAACCTGTTATCTGTGAGCAAACTGATAGATGCAGGTGTGCAGGTAGTCTTTTCTGAAGCAGGATGTAAGATGATTAAGGGTGCTATGGTAGTTGCTAGAGGTGTCAGGTTTGGCACTTTGTATAAGCTTGAAGCATACACTGTTGAATGTAATAGCACTTCTGTAAAAAGCAAATCTGCGGATACTTCACTGGAAGATTTGAAGGTTTCACCTTCAGCAGATGGAAATGGTTTTTGGGTACCTAAGGGTGCTCTTTCGTCTGAAGCAAAGTTACCTGCAGAGAAGACTATGTTATGGCACCAGAGACTTGGCCACATTGGAGAAAAGGGTCTGAGGACCTTGAAAAATAAAAGCCTTGTTGAAGGTTTGAATGATTGTAATCTTGACTTTGATTTCTGTGAGCATTACATTTATGGAAAACAAAATCGCGTTCAGTTTTACTAGAGTTCTCATAAAACTTGTGGTATTTTGGATCTTATCCATTCTGATGTGTTTGGTCCAGTAGATGTCTCTTCGATTGGAAAATCCACATATTATGTTTCATTTATTGATGATTTTAGTAGAAGGACA
This sequence comes from Cryptomeria japonica, assembly GCF_030272615.1. Taxonomy (NCBI): domain Eukaryota; kingdom Viridiplantae; phylum Streptophyta; class Pinopsida; order Cupressales; family Cupressaceae; genus Cryptomeria; species Cryptomeria japonica. Next base: position 236,004,950 of record NC_081410.1, on the reverse strand, counting down.
TGAGTATATTTTCTAAAGAGTAAATCTGAAGTTTTTAGTCGTTTTAAAGAATTTAAAGCAATGGTTGAGTTGCAGACTGGAAAGGAAATAAAATGTTTGAGAATTGATAATGGCGGTGAGTTTTGCTCTAATGATTTTGATAGATTCTGTAAAGACTGTGGAATTAACAGGCATAAGACAACTCCGTATTCTCCACTCCAGAATGGAGTTGCAGAAAGAATGAACAGGACACTGATGGAGAAGGCTTGGAGTATGTTGAGTGGTGTTGGTCTCGAACAAAAGTTTTGGGCTGAAGCTGTTGCCACTGCTTGCTACCTGATTAACAGGTCTCCTACATCAGCTCTTGTTCATAAAACGCCTGTGGAAGCATGGTCAGGTCACAAGCCTTCATTGAGATATCTTAGAGTTTTTGGTTGCGAGGCATATGCACATGTGCCAAAGGAGAAGTGAACAAAGTTGGAGAACAAGCCTGTGAAATGTATCTTCATCGGGTATAGTTATGGTGTGAAAGGATACAAGCTTTGGGACCCTGTTGCACAAAAGGTAAGTCACAGTAGAAGTGTTATTTTTAGAGAAATTAAGTCTCCTTCTGTTACATTGCAGCCAGAAAAGACTAAAAAAGAAGATGTGATTCAACTTCCTTCTACACCTGAAAGAGTTTAATCGAGACCCCTAGATAGGCAAGAAGTTGAGGAGAGCTCCTCTAGCTCTGAATCTTCAGAAGAGGAGGAAGAACCTCCAACTCAGCTTGTTCGAAGGTCTACAAGACATAGACAACCACCTGAAAGGTATTCACCTAATGATTGGAGATGTATTTTTGCTCTGAATACTAGTGTGGATTAACCGAAATCTGTAGAAGAGGCATTAGGTATGAATGATGCAGAATCCTGGAAGATTGCTATGGAGGAAGAAATGACAGCTTTGAAAAAGAATGATACATGAGATCTTGTACCATTGCCTGAAGGACAAAAACCTGTTGGTTGTAAATGGGTGTTCAAGAAAAAGATTGGTTCAGATGGAAGCATTGAGAAGTATAAAGCAAGGTTGGTTGCAAAAGGCTACTCTCAGGTTGAAGGTGTTGATTACGGTGCGATATTTTCTCCTGTTGCAAAAATGACGTCCATTAGATTTTTGTTTTCTATTGCTACTGCTTATGATTTAGAGGTTGAGAAAATGGATGTGAAAACTGCTTTCCTTCATGGTGATTTGGAGGAAGATATTTATATGACACAGCCAGAGCACTATGTGGTGAAAGGCAAAAGTAATTTGGTCTGTAAATTGAAGAAATCTTTGTATGGCCTCAAACAAAGTCCTAGGATGTGGTACCAGAAATTTGATACATATGTGTTGAGTTTGGGATTTGAACGTTCTAAATCAGATCACTGTGTTTATTATAAATCTAATGGTGATCATTTCTTATTCATTGCATTGTATGTTGATGATATGTTATTCATTGGTAAAGGGAAAGGTATGATTTCAGAACTGAAGTCTCAGCTCGCTGCTAAATTTGAAATGAAAGATCTTCGTGCAGCAAAGCACATTCTTGGGATGGAAATTAGAAGAGATAGGGTGAACAGAAAGCTATGGCTAGGCCAGAGTAAGTATGTGAATTCAGTCTTACAGAAGTTCAACATGCAGAATTGTAGACCATTGATTGTTTCTTTTACAGTTGGAACGAAACTATCTGTTTCAGATTGTCCTACATCCCCATTGGAGATGGAAGACATGAGCAGAGTGCCTTACCAGAGTGCGGTTGGAAGCTTGATGTATGCTATGGTCTGTACTAGACCAGATATTGCCCAAGCAGTGGGAGTACTTTCTAGATATATGTCTAATCCTGGTAGAGTTCATTGGGATGCAGTCAAAAGAGTCTTCAGATATTTGAAAGGTACTTCAGAGTATTCTTTGTGTTATCATGGTAATTCAGTTGGAGACATGACTTCCCTTGATATCCATGGTTATGTGGATTCAGATTGGGCAGGTGATATTGATAACAGAAGATCCACCAGTGCTTATGTGTTTACTTTGTTTGGTGGTGCAATTAGTTGGATGAGTAAGCGACAGGCTGTGGTTGCTTTATCCACTACTGAAGCAGAGTATATGGCAGCTACTCATGCTTGTAAAGAGGCCATTTGGCTTAAGAGACTATGTTCGGATATTGGAATAAAACAAGGTACCGTGACAGTTTACTGTGACAGTCAGAGTGCAATTAGCCTAGCTAAGAACCCGACATTTCATGCCCGGACCAAACATATTGATGTTCAGTATCATTTTGTTAGAGATATGGTCGAAGATGGTAGGGTGAAGCTGGTTAAGGCGGAAACTTTGATGAATGTTGCAGATGGTTTAACTAAGGCTATGAGCACAGAGAAGTTCAGATGGTGTTCAGAGTCTATGGGTCTTATGGCCCCTATCAATTGATTCATTGTGTTGACATTCTCTTCCGCTCCTGCAAGGTGTTCGACAAGTGGGAGATTTGTTGGGAAAAATGGTGTCTCAACCTTGCATTTATGCGAGGTTACTATTTATAGTAAGTTTTCATTTGAGCACGAAATGGTGCGAAACTCTTCCTGAAGCTTCTGGTTGGCTAGATAAGCATTCCGGTAAAGTTGCATCGCAAGGTCACAGTTAGTTTTGAAGATATTAAAGTTTTCATCTTGGAGGGGTGCGATAAAATGTTTAAACTTAATTTTGGGGACTTTAGAGGCTCCGAAATGTCCTGAAAAGTGGCCGTAACTAGCGAAGCGGGTTACGAGGTGATAGAGCACTTCGCGAGCTTTCCGGCGCTTCAAACGGTTTGTCAATCGGACACCCGGTTCTCAAGTTATGGCCTCCGGAAGTTTGTACTCCTGAAATAGGAAAAATAATTTGTATCGGATACATAAATGAGCTGTAAAAGGGAGCGACACGTGTTGATGTGTGCTTTAACATGTCATAGAAGGGAGATAAGGTTGGCTACACCTTATTGGGTGGTTTTAGCCCATGGTTTTGTAATACCGTTTGACGGTTTCTTGTATTGTATCTCCTATTTATGAGGTGTGTGAGATAGAGGTTGTGTGTAAGAGTCTTATGGCTATTGAGTTGCCTCTGAATCTCTGATTAATGGTACTCCTGCAAAGAGCTTGCTCTGCAAGTATGTTGTAATCTGTTTTTGATTGCTGAATAAAATATTGAGCTGCTTTTGGAGTGTGGGGTTTTTCTCCCGAAAGGGTTTTCCCCACGTAGATCACTGTGTTGTGGTATGAATGCTATTATAGCTATTTCTATTTTCTGTAACTGTTGTAACAATCTAAAAAAATTTTGCATTACCCTCCTCTCAAGGTTAGTGTAGGAAGTTGTTTCCGCTACTTAACTTCCTTTCAAGTGGTATCAGAGCCTGATCACCTTTGGTTTCAATTGTGGGCAGTTGGGTTTTTTGAACTAATCCAGATTTGAGTGGGAGCTTGTGCAGAAGACACTTTTTGATCTTGTTGCAGGAATATTCAGATGGCGAGTTCGTCAGGGAGAATAAAGGTGGAGAAATTTAATGGAAGTAATTTTGAGATGTGGAAGCTGAAGATGGAAGATCTGCTAATAGATCGAGATCCTTGGGATGCTGTTGATGCGAATGTCCAAAGGCCCTCAGATCCTACTGCGGCAGCTCAGTATGATGTTATGGACCGAAAAGACAAGGGTCTAATCAGACTGTGCCTGGCAGACTCTGTTCTAATCAATGTCCATGAAGAAAACTCTGCAAAGAAGCTATGGACTAAGCTTGGTGAGATGTATCAAGTGAAATCTTTATTAAATCAAATTTTCTTAAGAAAGAAATTGTATTCCTTGAAGATGGAAGAGGGTGGACGAATTGCAGACCACCTGGAAGCATTTAATATGTTGGTGGCTCAATTAGTATCCGTCGGTGTTAAGATGGATGAGGAGGAGAAATGTCAGATCTTGCTTTGTTCTTTGCCTGATTCATGGGATTCTCTTGTTATGGCTATCGGTAGTACTTCTGTTGTTTTGAAATTTGAAGATGTGGTGGGTGCCCTACTCGGTGAAGTGATGCAAAGGAAGGTATCCATCAGTTCAAAGGAAGCCCTAACCGTTCGTGGAAGACCTAAGGAGAAAGGCAAGAAGAATGAGAAGCGCGATAATTCCAAATCCAAAGGGAGATCGAAATCTCCTGGAAAGTCCAAAGTCATTTGCTGGAATTGCGGTAAACCGGGTCACATCCATAAGGACTACGAAGAAGAAAAGAAGAAGAAGAAAAAGAAAAAGTTCAATTCTGATTCCGAGTCTGACAAGGAAGATGGCGATGCCTTTATTGCGGCTTTGGCGACTCATGCAGGTAATGATGCCTGGCTAATTGACTCAGGTGCATCTTTTCATATGACTTCCAATAGAGATTGGTTTTCTGAATATGAAGGATTTAATGGAGGTAAGGTGTACTTGGGTGATGATTCACATCTAGACATTGTTGGTCGAGGTAAAGTTAGAATCAGGTTTTCCGATGGTAGAATAAAAAGGATTAATGGTGTGCTGCATATCCCTGGATTAAAACGAAACCTGTTATCTGTGAGCAAACTGATAGATGCAGGTGTGCAGGTAGTCTTTTCTGAAGCAGGATGTAAGATGATTAAGGGTGCTATGGTAGTTGCTAGAGGTGTCAGGTTTGGCACTTTGTATAAGCTTGAAGCATACACTGTTGAATGTAATAGCACTTCTGTAAAAAGCAAATCTGCGGATACTTCACTGGAAGATTTGAAGGTTTCACCTTCAGCAGATGGAAATGGTTTTTGGGTACCTAAGGGTGCTCTTTCGTCTGAAGCAAAGTTACCTGCAGAGAAGACTATGTTATGGCACCAGAGACTTGGCCACATTGGAGAAAAGGGTCTGAGGACCTTGAAAAATAAAAGCCTTGTTGAAGGTTTGAATGATTGTAATCTTGACTTTGATTTCTGTGAGCATTGCATTTATGGAAAACAAAACCGCGTTCAGTTTTACTAGAGTTCTCATAAAACTTGTGGTGTTTTGGATCTTATCCATTCTGATGTGTTTGGTCTAGTAGATGTCTCTTCGATTGGAAAATCCACATATTATGTTTCATTTATTGATGATTTTAGTAGAAGGACATGGGTATATTTTCTAAAGAGTAAATCTGAAGTTTTTAGTTCTTTTAAAGAATTTAAAGCAATGGTTGAGTTGCAGACTGGAAAGGAAATAAAATGTTTGAGAACTGATAATGGCGGTGAGTTTTGCTCTAATGATTTTGATAGATTCTATAAAGACTGTGGAATTAACAGGCATAAGACAACTCCGTATTCTCCACAGCAGAATGGAGTTGCAGAAAGAATGAACAGGACACTGATGGAGAAGGCTAGGAGTATGTTGAGTGGTGCTGGTCTCGAACAAAAGTTTTGGGCTGAAGCTGTTGCCACTGCTTGCTACCTGATTAATAGGTCTCTTACTTCAGCTCTTGTTGATAAAACGCCTATGGAAGCATGGTCAGGTCACAAGCCTTCATTGAGACATCTTAGAGTTTTTTGTTGCGAGACATATGCACATGTGCCAAAGGAGAAGCGAACAAAGTTGGAGAACAAGGTTGTGAAATGTATCTTCATCGGGTATAGTTATGGTGTGAAAAGATACAAGCTTTGGGACCTTGTTGCACAAAAGTTAATTCACAGTAGAAGTGTTATTTTTAGAGAAATTATGTCTCCTTCTGTTACATTGCAGCCAGAACAGACTAAAAAAGAAGATGTGATTCAACTTCCTTCTACACCTGAAAGAGTTGAATCGAGACCCCTAGATAGGCAAGAAGTTGAGGAGAGCTCGTCTAGCTCTGAATCTTCAGAAGAGGAGGAAGAACCTCCAACTCAGCTTGTTCGAAGGTCTACAAGACATAGACAACCACCTGAAAGGTATTCACCTAATGATTGGAGATGTATTTTTGCTCTGAATACTAGTGTGGATGAACCGAAATCTGTAGAAGAGGCATTAGGTATGAATGATGCAGAATCCTGAAAGATTGCTATGGAGGAAGAAATGGCAGCTTTGAAAAAGAATGATACATGGGATCTTGTACCATTGCCTGAAGGATGAAAACCTATTGGTTGTAAATGGGTGTTCAAGAAAAAGATTGGTTCAGATGGAAGCATTGAGAAGTATAAAGCAAGGTTGGTTGCAAAAGGCTACTCTGAGGTTGAGGGTGTTGATTACGGTGAGATATTTTCTCCTGTTGCAAAAATGACGTCCATTAGATTTTTGTTTTCTATTTCTACTGCTTATGATTTAGAGGTTGAGCAAATGGATGTGAAAACTACTTTCCTTCATGGTGATTTGGAGGAAGATATTTATATGACACAGTCAAAGCACTATGTGGTGAAAGGCAAAAGTAATTTGGTCTGTAAATTGAAGAAATCTTTGTATGGCCTCAAACAAAGTCCTAGGATGTGGTACCAGAAATTTGATACATATGTGTTGAGTTTGGGATTTGAACGTTCTAAATCAGATCACTGTGTTTATTATAAATCTGATGGTGATCATTTCTTATTCATTGCATTGTATGTTGATGATATGTTATTCATTGGTAAAGGGAAAGGTATGATTTCAGAACTGAAGTCTCAGCTCGCTGCTAAATTTGAAATGAAAGATCTTGGTGCAGCAAAGCACATTCTTGGGATGGAAATTAGAAGAGATAGGGTGAACAGAAAGCTATGGCTAGGCCAGAGTAAGTATGTGAATTCAGTGTTACAGAGGTTCAACATGCAGAATTGTAGACCATTGAGTGTTCCTTTTACAGTTGGAACGAAACTATCTGTTTCAGATTTTTCTACATCCCCATTGGAGATGGAAGACATGAGCAGAGTGCCTTACCAGAGTGCGGTTGGAAGCTTGATGTATGCTATGGTCTCTACTAGACCAGATATTGCCCAAGTAGTGGGAGTACTTTCTAGATATATGTCTAATCCTGGTAGAGTTCATTGGGATGCAGTCAAAAGAGTCTTCAGATATTTGAAGGGTACTTCAGAGTATTCTTTTTGTTATCATGGTAATTCAGTTGGAGACATGACTTCCCTTGATATCCATGGTTATGTGGATTCAGATTGGGCAGGTGATATTGATAACAGAAGATCCACCAGTGCTTATGTGTTTACTTTGTTTGGTGGTGCAATTAGTTGGATGAGTAAGCGACAGGCTGTGGTTGCTTTATCCACTACTGAAGCAGAGTATATGGCAGCTACTCATGCTTGTAAAGAGGCCATTTGGCTTAAGAGACTATGTTCGGATATTGGAATAAAACAAGGTACCGTGACAGTTTACTGTGACAGTCAGAGTGCAATTAGCCTAGCTAAGAACCCGACATTTCATGCCCGGACCAAACATATTGATGTTCAGTATCATTTTGTTAGAGATATGGTCGAAGATGGTAGGGTGAAGCTGGTTAAGGTGGAAACTTTGATGAATGTTGCAGATGCTTTAACTAAGGCTGTGAGCACAGAGAAGTTCAGATGGTGTTCAGAGTCTATGGGTCTTATGGCCCCTAGCAATTGATTCATTGTGTTGACATTCCCTTCCGCTCCTGCAAGGTGTTCGACAAGTGGGAGATTTGTTGGGAAAAATGGTGTCTCAACCTTGCATTTATGCGAGGTTATTATTTATAGTAAGTTTTCATTTGAGCATGAAATGGTGCGAAACTCTTCCTGAAACTTCTGGTTGGCTAGATAAGCATTCCGGTAAAGTTGCGTCGCAAGGTCACAGCTAGTTTTGAAGATATTAAAGTTTTCATCTTGGAGGGGTGCGATAAAATGTTTAAACTTAATTTTGGGAACTTTAGATTCTCCGAAATGTCCTAAAAAGTGGCCGTAACTGGCGAAGCAGGTTACGAGGTGATAGAGCACTTCGCGAGCTTTCCGGCGCTTCAAACGGTTCGTCAATCGGACACCCGGTTCTCAAGTTATGGCCTCCGGAAGTTTGTACTCCTGAAATAGGAAAAATAATTTGTATCGGATACATAAATGAGCTGTAAAAGGGAGCGACACGTGTTGATGTGTGCTTTAACATGTCATAGAAGGGAGATAAGGTCGGCTACACCTTATTGGGTGGTTTTAGCCCATGGTTTTGTAATACCGTTTGACGGTTTCTTGTATTGTATCTCCTATTTATGAGGTGTGTGAGATAGAGGTTGTGTGTAAGAGTCTTATGGCTATTGAGTTGCCTCTGAATCTCTGATTAATGGTACTCCTGCAAAGAGCTTGCTCTACAAGTATGTTGTAATCTGTTTTTGATTGCTGAATAAAATATTGAGCTGCTTTTGGAGTGTGGGGTTTTTCTCCCGAAAGGGTTTTCCCCACGTAAATCACTGTGTTGTGGTATGAATGCTATTATATCTATTTCTATTTTCTGTAGCTGTTGTAACAATCTGAAAAAGTTTTGCATTACCCTCCTCTCAAGGTTAGTGTAGGAAGTTGTTTCCGCTACTTAACTTCCTTTCAGATAGCATAGAAGAAGGACTCAAGCATCTAGTTCTATGGATAGTATGCTCATAAATGTTGGTAGAAATAAATGGAGAGATGGAGGAGGATAAGGATATATGCAAAGGATTGGATTAAAGGGATGGGATTATGGAAAACGGATGTTGGATAATGAATGGGATTGTGAAAGACTTGTAGATAAATGGATGGGTATTTTGGGAAGATAAACATCGGCACACATCTTGAAGGGTGGTGAAGTTGTGGAAGATAGGGTTTAAAATTAGATGGAGGGTCAAATATGGATTTTGGGACATGAGGACCCAAAATAGATGAAGGGGATGAGGGACTTAAGATAGTGGATTTTGACACATAAGGGTCCAAAATGGATTTTGAAGATAAGGAGATTTTTAGATGGAGGATTGGAGGACTTAAGAGTGGAGGAAGCTTTTGGATTAGCAAGTTTGGATGCCAATTTGGATTTTTCTTTGAGGTGCATTTCTTCTATGAGTAGCTTGGGAATCCACATAGTTTTTTATTTTCACTTTTTGGGCCTTTATGGCCATATGGATTTTTCTTTCTTTTGGATCATATTTTTCTTTTCTTGAGAATGTCTTTTTTAGGGGGCATTTTGATCCTTGGGATTTTATGGATTTTTGGATTTATGGATTTTAGATTTGACATCCAAATTGCTTCCACTAGCAATGGTACAAGTGGATGAGGCTGGATGACTTAGAGATTTTATAGATGGGATGATGGAGAGAGAATGTTGGAAAGGATTCAAGGATGTGTACCTTTGTTGATCTTTCTTAGGGATCAATTGAGGTGAAAGGGTGGTGGATGGAGGGATGTAAGGACCCAAAATGGATGGAAGGGATGGAGAATCTAGCTTTGGAACATAAGGACCCAAAATTGATGTGGATGAGGAAGGAATGGACTTTAGGACATAAGGACCCAAAAGGGGTTTGGAAGATGGGGGATAGGGTGATTTTAATTTATATGAAGGGGTTTTGGATTTAGGAGAAATGAAAGATATACCAACATCTTGAGAATGAGCTTTGTAGCCAAGACCATACAAACTTTCATTTTCTTTGACTTGAAAGGGTTCCAATATGCCTTGTTCATGGAGGCCTAATACTTTGCCTTGATAATTCATTTTTTCATAAATTATTTTCCAATATGATACTGATTATTTTGGAAAGAAGATGTGAGTCCATTTTGAGGGGGATAGGAGGTGGATGGAATTGTGAGCTCTTGGAGGAAACCATAATGGATGAAGGTGGAAGAGCCAAGTTGAGAAGAATGGAATTCATGGATATTTTGGATAGGGATGATGGTAGCTTTTGGAGGATTAGGATCATGAGATAGATTGGGATCATGACATGGAGATGGGGAATACTTTGAACTTGACTTGGGATGGCAACATGTGATGGAGTGGAAGGGATGAATTGTTCTTTATATGGTAGGAGAGCATTATATTAAGGGATTATTTTTTCCTGATATGGAGTGGTGGGGATGGGATCATGAGATGAAAGGGAATTATGAGATGGAGGGATGGTTTTATCTTGAGGTGGAGACAAATCTATGCTAGCATGCTTTGGAACAAGGTCCTGGCATGTTGGGGGTTGGGGGAATGTTGTGATGGAGGAGGAGTTGGATTATTCAACTTGGGTAGATGGAGGGATGGTAGTATCATGAATCTTAGCAGATTGAGGGTTGTCTTGATTTGGAGGGGATGGAGGTGGATGGAGGACTTGGGGAGTTTGGGAAACTTTTTTTAGAGGTGGGGATTTTGTCTCCTTTGCTAGTATCTCTTGGATAAAATTATGGAGAAAGGACTTAGAGGATGGGGATGGTGTGGATTTTGGAGGATGAGGAGTATGGGGAGGTTTAGATTGAGGATTAGATTGGGATGTGGATGGGGAGAAGATGGAGGTATAGATGTTGGATAGGAGGGGTATGTGGATGACAGATAGTATGGAGACATGGATGGGGAAAAAGATGGATTTCCCTTGTCAAAGGTAGGGGAAGAATAAGAGATGTGAGTTGAATTGGGATTGAGTTGATGAGTGGGTTGGGGTGGGAGACATGAATAGGTGGAATTTGGATAGATTTAAGGAATGCATGTGCTCGATGGTCATGGTTGGTAGTGTGATCCTTGAACTTCCATAACCATTTCTTCAAACCAACCCATGATGCTTGAATGTGGGTTTTGGGCAGCCAACTTTTGCTTTGGTGAGCATGTTTAGACCATGCAAGGGCATCTTAAAAATGGTGAGAATGGGTTGACAAGTTGGAATCGGTTGAGTGTGACTTGGTCAAGAAAGGTGATGAGATGATGTTAGATGAAGATGAGAACTAGGACTTAAAAACTTTGGATTTGATTTGATTTTCTTGGATTTTATTGGGTTGGATTTGATTGGATTGGATTGGTCCTTGGGTTAGGACAAGCTTTATTTGGATTAAGATGAAACCTTAGCCCCTAGATTAGGACTTAGATGGGAATTGATGATGTTAACCACAAAGCAAGGTGACAACCAAGCTAGGTAAAATTTAGACCTTTGGATTAGGATGCAATTTATCAAGCCTTCTTCTAATTAGGATAGCCTTACGATCGAAGCAAAATAGAGAAAAAGGGTTGGGGTTTTGATCAACCCAAAATGATTAGGCAAGGGTACTTGGGGTAGATTCTTTCCTAAGAACAAAAGCCAATTGGTGATTGATTAAAGATAAAGGTATAAGTCAAAATCTCACAAGGCATTGACCTTAGGACGAGGTTGATTGATTGATAGATGATTGATTGATTATTGGATTGGAAGGTTGATTGAGTTGGTGTGCTAAGTCCTCAATGATTATGGAAGAATGAATTTGTAGAGGGGATTTTGTACCTCCAAGATGATGAATCTTAGAGGACAAATCGATCTGCCACTACCTCACTCAAACTGGTGCTAAGGTGAGTCAAGGGATAAAAGTAACAAAGTTAAACAATTAACTGCAATTTGAGGCTCTTGGACAACTATGTCAAGCCTTTGTCCAAAGGACGAGCGCGCAGGTCTGGGACACCAATGTGGCGCACTGTTGTCCTGTGCGGAAGAGGTATAGAGTTCGTAAGGAAAGTTCCAAGTGTGATTATAATGCAATAAAATACGGAAAATAATGAATCTAAGCTAGTAAACGCGATATACGAAATAACCAAGATAAAATGGAAGGAGAAAAGAGAATAGAATAGACAAACAATAGGTCCACGCTATGAAGCCTCTAGATAAATAAATGTTCTCTAATGCAACTGCACACAAGCTAGAAAGGAAAAATGTTTGGGGCTGCTTGGGGACTTGCCTCAATCAAATCCCTGTTTTGATGTTTCCACCTCCATAGATAGCCAGATAGATTGATAGAATAAAAGATAAATGCAAGATACGATAAATGATAAATGATAAATGATAGAAGAGGGATGTGATAAATCCCAAGATACCCAAAGATGGGATAAATGGATAGATATTACCAAAGAGGCTTGAGAAAGCCAAGAGAGTTGTAAAAGAATATTGTGAGGGCTTGAGAGTGTTGTAGCAAAATAGAGACTACTATAGCAAGCAAGAGAGAGAGACAGAGAAAGTTGTGAGAGCCCAAAGAATAAGAGAGATTGTGTCCAGAATCTAGAGAGCTTGAATGAAGAGAGAGGATAGATTTAAAATGAGAGAAGAGGAGGGAAAAGAGGGTCGACAAACCATTTGAAAGGTTCAGAGCTATTTCCATCGACATATGTAGGTGACAAGTGGAAAGGCATGCTCAGAACTGACATTCAAATGTTAAGATGTCATGGGACAAATGCACGGTGCGCTAGTGTCCAAATGAATCATGCTCGATGATGACAAGAGACAAGGGAGACATGCGGCTAACATGAAACAGAAGTCGAAGGATAGACGTTGAAAGGTGTCTTGAGCATTCTGAGAGGGAAAATATCGATGTAAGGGCTGAAATGAGCCTAGTCAGGTGCTAGGGGAATGGACACCAAAGTGGTTACAAAATATGTAGGTCTAATTACAAAGGGCTATGCAATTTTTGACACTACAAAATTGATGATAGGCAAAAAAAGGGGAAGATTACCCGAGACTAGATTAATGATTGGATAGAGATATTAGTTGGGGATTGATGATCATTTGGATGGATGAAAATTGATTGAGGATTTAGCTTGAATAGAGATGGTGAAATAGGGGTTTGATAATGACAAAGTGAAAATTGAAGGGTTTTGGGAATTTTTGGACTTTTTCTTGTCTTGGCAAGAGAGATCAAGCAATGAATACACGTTGGCCAAGGTAATGCTTTATGATAAGTGTGAAAGTGATTGGGGGCCTAGATTAGCCCAATCAAAATTTCACTGGTTTTGCACAAAATGAAGACACGCATCAGACATGCAACTTAGGCTGGAAAGCGGAAACCATTCAATAGGCCTCTTGCACAAGCAATACCTCAAACAAGTGGACAAATAGAGATTCTAGTAGCACTGGCTCCCCCTTATAGTGCACTCACTTCTTGGGCATACCAGAATCTATTACCCTAAAGATCCAAAGTTCTTTTAACCAAGAGATTCCTGTCTCATCTTGAGTGGGTACATGAGAGGTAACCTTGGGGTACGAATTCGCATCCCCTCCACTATCAATGTGGGATTTTTGGCTACTACAACAAGGTTCTTAGTTATTTTCTGATGGGTTCATTCCATCAACAGTTTTGCGAAGCAAACCACTAAAGGCTTAAATTGAGCTTATTGGTGTAGAGAAGGCCTCCACATGCATTGAATTCATTCAGCACTACGACCATTTGACCAGGTTTTTTGTATAGCATCTCTAAAACACACCGCTCAAGATCACGCCAATAGAGATGATATCCACGACGTGTCCCAACTCGAAGTACCCTTGTAGGTGATGAAATCCCCAATCAAAGATACCCCTCAGCTACTAAAAGAAAAGGTGGTTTTTATTGATCACCTTTCTCTTCACCCAAGGTCCACGAAGGCGAGAGGAGAGGATACTTGGTACAATGGTGGGTCCACCCTACACAAGTGCAAGCGCACCAAGCATGGAAAACATTGGAAAATAAATTAATTTTAATCCCGCATGATAAGGTTATCTAATCTAAAAATGCAATGAAATCAAACTAGAATCTAGTGGGAAAAACAATGTCTTTGACAAGCATGCTGCAAAAACAAGTTAGTAGTTTGAAAAATTTCTCTTGGATGTGCGAATAGAACCTGCAAAACTTGGATTTTGATTAATATCACAAAAATCCTACTTGCCTTGGCACAAACACTGAAGCACATACACAGATATTGAACATTTGCGCAAATGTTACACCTCTGCATAGGCACAAATGTAGGCCTAATCCTAGGCAAATAAAAATGGAAAGCAGGAAAATATTTCAAAAATTCGAATTTGAAAAGTGATTACAAATCTAATACCCATAGAGATGTCGAAGTGGCGAGCAAAAAGTTGTTAGAAAGAAAAAATTTCAAATTTCAAAAAAGTAGGTCGAAAAATGGGTCCAGCGAAGACACCGAACCAGAGCGCAGTTGTCTGCGCGGACGTTGAAGTGTCAACTAGCCTGAAAATTTATCTAACTAGCATGAGAAATTTAAATTTCTTCTAAAAAACCCAAATGTTAAAATTGTAGTTGATTCTAGTCTAAGTATTTTTGTGATTCTTAGATAAATATTTAGTTTTTTTTATGTTTTTTTAACTATTAAAAATGAGAAAAACATCAAGAAAGTGTTTCAAAATAGTAAGGAGGTGGAGATGCCAAAGCAGGAAATATGTAGACACCGATTGATAAAACCTGCAAAAATAGAGCAAGAAAATTTAAAATTTAAATGTAGATGCCAATGTAGAACACAAACGCTGACCCAACAGACACAGAGACGTTGATTTGTAGACAAAGACACCAAACCAGAAACCCACGACTAAAATCTTACAAAAACTCAATAAAATATTACTAAAAATCCCACCGGGCATTGCCAAAATGAACCAATGGAAAAGTTTTGGGAATGATAATGGTTAGTTTTAATCTAAATAAGCATAAAATCATTCAGACATGCATAAAATAAACCATTATACCTTCAAACCCTTCTCTTGTTCCTAGGATTGAGCTTGATGAAGTGGAAATGTGTCCTAGCTCCACTTGATTTGATTTACTCCTTTTATGGTGGATTGTGGATTGTTTTCCACTACACAACAAGGTTTATTGGATTGGATGATTGAGTGATAGATAGATATGGCTTAGATGGGATATGAATTTGGCATTATGAGGGTGTGATGGAGGATTTTCATCCTCAAATAGACAACATAAGAATATGATGGAAGTAGATATGGGAATAAAAGAGTAGCATAAGAATGCAATGAAATTGGATGGTTTGTGAGGAGAAGAGACTCTAATTTATATATTGGAGGAGGCCAAAATGAAGGGATGAGATTGATTTGGAATGAAGGGTTAAGATTGAAAGAAAGAGTGGGAGAGGATTGAGAGGACAAGTTGTGGGAACCAAGGTATTTCTTGTCTCCACACTTCTCAAGATTCATGGGGAAGAGCTCCCAAGTACATTGGGAAGATAAAAAGGAATATAAAATTCCTTGGGGGAAGGGAGGAGGAATTAAAAATTCCAAAATAGAGGATGTGTGGGAAGAGTAAATGGGAAAAGGAATTAAAAATTCCTTGGGAAGAGGAGGCATGAGGAGAGTCAAACCATTTGAATTTCTTTGAAAGGATCAAAGTTGACCCATCCCTAAGATGTGCAAATGATTAAGGGGGTTGATTAGGTGGGTTAATGAGGGATTAGAGTGCAAGTGGGAAAGTTAGGAGGATGTGACATGAGGAGAGAGAATGAGTGGAGGAATTTAAAATTGAGGAATAATGATAATTATGTTTCTAGAAGAATTAATTAGGCTAAGTGAGGATTAGAAGAAGTGATTTGTAGGAATCACATGACTTGATTAATTAGAATTAATTAACTAAGAGGAATTTAGAAGAATTAATGATTGAGATGAGTTTAGAGGAATGGGGAATAATTAATTTTGATAAATTAATTATAGGACTATAGTGATAAAATTAATTTAATTTTAATTTGTTTAATTTTAAAAGGAATAAGGATACACATAATTAAATTAATTAATTAGATGGCTACACAATGCTCTCAATAGGGTATCAAAGCACAATGGTGAAAGTCATATCATAGTCACAAAGACTATCTAAGAGGCTACTAGATTCAAGAAATAGTCTTGTGATTGTTAAAAGAGCAATGGTCTTTACCATTTCACAGAGATTTCATGTTAAAATAGTGAGAAAATTCCAAATACCAATAAATGCCACAAGATGAGAAGATGACAGTACAAAGTAGCATATAGGAGTACACATTGTAATGACAATGTTGCAGTTAAAAGAAGGAATATGCAATCATATAATAAGAAGCATCTTTGAAACAGTCCAATAATGGAAGCTACAATATACGCAGTCATTAGAGAACAATATGAAAAGACAATTATGACTTTATTCTACAAGTTCACAGGTATCAAATAAAATACAACAATGGCTCCATGGACAGTAAAAGAACTTCATGCAAGGATTTTGTTTCTTCTTTAATGGTCTTATGCTTGGGTAGCATCCATGAATTCAAGGAACATAATCCCTAGATCATCCCATCAAAGAACAGAGGTAGTCCTTAAAAGAGTAGTTTTAGACCCGTGACAAGAATCTTAAAAGATAATCATCAACTTTAGACAGTCATGAATTAAGAAAAGATGATAGTATTCCTCTCTTAGATTAGAAAAACACAAAGAGGAAACATCAGTCTTTCCAAGTTTGAAAGGACAATACATGACAATTCAAACAAATATTTCATAATGAACAGGGTATGTAACATATAGAGTTCATGGAAGGAAAGATCTTGAGAATCTTAACACCATATAAGCAGTCCTCTATGAATAAAAGAAAAGTATGATTCAAAGAAGTAGTCAAGTGTGAATTCATAGGCTTATTAGTAGTCAATGCAATGATATTCCTAAAGCATATTTTCATTATTTTTCTCTAGAGAAAGATCTTAGCTTTCTTTTGTTTGAGACTCACTCATTGTCTATGATCGATGGGACAAAAAATAGAGGAGGTCACAACAGTATTTTAGATAGTTAAAAGCATGAGATCTAAGCCACATGAAATTCCAAGTTGTGATAAAATTTAAGATAGTCCATAAAGATCACATCCAATGAGCAATGCTTTAAACAACCAAAGGTGGATAAATATCTACACACAACTAGGTACCTAGAGATTATTAGAGCAACCTAAGAGCCAAAATAGTGAACTTCTCCATGAAGACAATCACATGTCAGAATCATTGTGAAGAAAGATGAATACACTCAAGGGGAAAATAAATGATCTCAAGGTTACAGGGCATTAATAAAGTTTTAGTAAGAAAACTCCAATAGTCATACAATAGGTATCTCATATGAACCTAAGAGAAACAATGTTAGAGCAAATACAGTCCATCAAGTCTACTACAAAATAGTAAAGAAACAAAAGAGAAGACTATTATAATGTCAAAGTTGGGAAAAGACGAATGCAATGGACGAATAGTAGTGTATGGGCCACATAATCATAGTATATTAAGGACATAAATTAGCCATATTGGATTTTAGAAAGGATAATCTTTGAAATAAAGAGCAATCATAAGAGATCATAGTGCAAAAGGTAAATGGACATGGAAAGTAAGACAATTTATAGAGGCTATAGCACTATTTGATAGTTCTGATACTTAATATAAGTACAGATCCAATAGACAACAAGATGAGAGGGGGGGTGAATCATACAAACTTAATCTTCCATAAAAACATCAGATTCAACCTTGGTAACATATACTTCAATAATATAACCAAAACTGTTAAACATGCAAACTCAAAAGCATATAAACATCATAAACCTCATAACACCGGATTTAACGTGGAAACCCAAATAGGGAAAAACCACTGTGGGATTTCGGACCCACTAAGAAATATACTCTTCTAGAGTATGCTCGGTTAAAAGAAAATCCTGTTAAAGATTACAAACACATTGCTAGATGTGACTTGGTTAAGGGATTTCCCTTAGATCTGTTAGGATCTTCACCTTGTTAGAAGTGACCTTGTTAAAGGATTTCAAACACTCAATCAGAATGTCACCTTGCTAGAGGGTTTTACAAATAAGATTGTTAAGTCCACTCGGTTAAGAGATTTTCTGTCACTTTCACAAAATAACAGTAATAAAAATCTATCTGCAACTTCACATCTAAAATGCTAAACCAAATTCCTATTTGTTCAATACAATCTAGACATAGAACTAATCTTGTCCATCTGTTGGGCTTCTATACTCTGTTATTCAAACAGGTCTTCAAGCTTCTGTGCTTGGTAATCACTATGTAGCATCCATGTGCATACACTTGCCCGCATACATTGTTTATCAACAGTTCCCTATTTATAAACAATTAGCTAACCGCTTAATCTCCTTGATCACATTTCCCATGATCAATCATAGCCATCAGATCTTCAATCTTGTCCAGGTTCAATGCATCTTTTGATCTGAAAATGTTTTACCCCACCTAGGAACTTGCATATATTTCTTGGAACTTGTGCCAGGGTATTGTAGTTTAATCTGCACTATAGATCTTCATGTCGATTTTCCTTTGCCTTAGATTCATTAACAAACTTCATGCACGGCTCACCAATCATTTAATCAGTTCCAACTCATCAGCTTCCTTCATTAGATATTGCATGTAAACATTTAATGCATTTTGTTATAGCTCAGTTACAACTCGGTAGCAACTCGGTTATAACTCGGTGAATAGTAAACTTCACTCGGTAGACATTCTTCCTTCATTAACTGATAGCAATAACCTTAGGGTTTACCGACTAGGTTCTTTGCTTGGTAACATAGTATAGTATTAATCTTTCAATTTACAACATATGTATGATGTTAAAACAATCTAAAACATCATGATCTCATCATTGTTTGACTCGGTAATAGTTGCCCATTGAAATACCTTATTCATCCCCTTATTCATCATAATCTTTCCTGTGTCTTTTACCAACATCTTTATATTCTTCAAATCATACTTCTCAAGATATGGCAACATCATACTGAATTAGAAAATCAATTTCTTGACATCAATGACAAAATAATAATATCAAGATAGTAAACATCCTTAATCAGTTATATCCATAATCATCAACAACCTTCTCAATATCCTTATTGAAATGTCAACAATCTTTCATTGTCTGTTATAATGCCAAATGCTAACACTATTATGAAGGAACATGTAAGAGCAAGGAAAAGTGAAAGAAAGCAGACCTAGGACAGTAATTAATGGAAGGACACAACCCTTATAGGCATCAAAATATAGTCCTACAAAACCTTGAAGATTACAGAGCCATCAAGGAGTTAAGACAATCATCTATTACTGTTACAAGGCATGGTCAATCATCGAAGAATGCATCAAGAGATTCATGCAAGGGAAAGTTATGTGTTGACAGAGATAGTATAAGTTTCCAAATTTATGAGATAGTGATATATTTGAGCCAACATCATATGGATATGATAGAGTTATATTGAAATAAGCGCAGTGATTGGTGTCTCAGAAAAGTCCTAAGTCAAAATGATAAAATCTTGATGAGTAGTTCAACGAATTTTTAATTTGAAGAAGCATTATGTGAAAATAATATAATTTTTATCTTATATTAATGGATAGTTATGCTTCATACTCAATCATAAAGTTCTAAGGAGCATACAGTGAGTTCAAATTACCATGCTTCAATTTAGGTCCTTTAAGAGAGGAATTTGAAGCAGTCTACAGTAGTTATGCATTAGTTTTGACCCCACATGGGTTGATAATCAATGGAGGAAACTCTTGAACTTATCAACACTCATCTAACATCAATTTTGAAGCCCTTTATGCATGTTTTTTCTCCAATTTTGAGCCAAATCAAATCAATCATTCAAGTTGGAGAATATTCCAAGAAGAAGACTTTAGTTCAAACTCAGTTCAAGGAGGCACTTTCAATCCATCTTTCAATTCCAAATCAACTCTCTCTTCTATAAGATTTCTTTTCTTTCTCACTTCTTCCCAGTTTTTTCTTCCTTTGTATTGTAGACTAATTTGGTCTCTTACATGCTTAATGGTAGACCTGAAGTTCATTTTCTAAGTTTGTAACAACAACATTCCTCTAATTTTCAATAAAATAGCAGTGGATTCCTTCTTAATACTTCTTGTATTATGTGATGATTTTGTTGTGATTACTGTATGGAATCCTCCATTTTGTCTCATTCAATCAACATTTGGTGTAAGGAGATACATGATATCTATAGGTCTTAGATTGTGTTAGTTGATTTTGATAGGTTGTAGTTGTGAAAACCGGATGTTTTCCTTCAAGCAAGCATTAGGTTCAGCCCTTTGTAAAGAAATACTTATGCATCACATGTTTAGTTATGTTGTGAAATATTCAAAGCTATATTTTGAAAGTTTTTGTGAGTTAAACAAGTTGCAGATCTCAGTTAGCTTTGGTGCATCACCTCCTCCTAGGATAGGTTTCAATTCAGGAATTTCTCTCTATCCCTTTTCCCAGTCAAGGTTAGTTTGTAGGAGGTTCATCAAGAGAACCAACTCACTCTGGAGATTTATCCTCAAAGTAGGCAACCCACGGGCCTGAGGATCATTCCATGTTTCACGGGATTGTTGAGCTCCCAACTTAGCAACATGGTACAATTCTTTGTGACAATAGATACAAGAAACACAAAAATTCTTGTAAAGTTATTGTTTACGCCACACTGAATTTGGTTTTTATTATAAAAGTTGTTCTAAAAGATTAGAATAAAATTGAAGGTTTTGGAAATGCACTTCCTAAATGGTTCAATGAATTTGTATCCTCCATGTGATAAAATTGAAGGACAAGATGGATGATCTAATTAAATGTATAAATAGAATTTTTAAAACATGTAGAAGTTTATCATAATTTTCATTGAGAGAGGAAGTCATATAATTTTCATTGAGAGAGGATGTCATTAATATAACCAAGATGGTTAATTCCAATGGCTAATTCCAAGAGACGTGAGTATATACAATATGAAATTAAATCTAATAAAGGAGCCTAAATCATAGCTTATATAGAAGAGGAACTATCTCATAGGACATTTATAGAATTTCTTTTAAATGATGGTCTCATGACAACATAGCTATTTTGTAAAGTGGCAAGAATATTATTTGTAAAAAATGAAGGATATTTTTTCCCTTGGATATAAATCTTAGTAGTGGATAAATTCATAGAGAATTTCTAATTTTCCATCCAAAGAATATTCGTACATAATACTAATCTAAGCAAGTGATTATCATAGAAAATTTGTATTATGAACATGAACACGTGCACTTGGACAAGATTGAGAGTAATTATGTCTAAAAAGTAATCAAGAATGAGTATCACTTTTATATTTGTGACAATAAAGAGTACATCACACACTTCATGCAACATTAATATCAATTATTTTTCTAGTGGAAAAGGGTGTAAGAATGGAAAAATCATTTTGTTTGGTCAAATGGTCGTGCCTCACAATGCAAATTACCATGGCCATTTTAGAACTTTGTTGATTTGATCAACTTCTACATATGTTTCATGTTTGAAAGTTTTTGAGAGTGGTCATGTGAAGGGTGAACATGATGGCACAAGGAGTTAAATAAAATGTGCACTTAGACAACATCAAAATTATTATGAGGGAGATTGTTTTAATGATGCATATGTCTTTGTTAAATGGTGTTAAAATTATTTCACATGTGATGTACACACTTTAGCATGAAATCCATTTCCATATAGAATCTTGGATATTATAATTACACAATAGAGACTTCATATTTATATAATTAAAACTAAAATATATGTGGGGAGGTATTTTTAAAATGTACATACTTAAATTCAATTGATTTATTTTTATGTAGGAGTGGATCAAAAACATCATATGTTTGTCAAAAGATAGATAAAGATCATATATCAATCAATTATGTTGAAAGTACAAGTTGATACTTGTTTTTTCCTATCGAATGCATGTTAATGTCATATAAAAGCTACATGAATCAATCTCACGACTGTGTTGGTCACTAGCTAACAATGGTTCTTATTGTGGCTAATGTGTATGTACAAGAGGATGATGAAAAATTATAAACATTTTTATAATTTTAGTTGATAGTAACCGCACGTTAGCATTTTTTAGAAATGGTTTGAGCATTGTCATACTTGATGTTAAAAAAAATGCACATACATGTGTATATATGCTAGACGTGCATATTTTTTTTCTTTGTACATATTTTGTTAACATATAGTTTTACAATATTACGAAAGATAGAAATTTTGATGATGATAAATACTACTTATTTCATTGCACATAGGATAGAATGAAGCTAATGAATTTAAAGAAGGCAATAAGGAATTGTTTTTTTATGGTTTAACACACATAAATGCAAGTAGAACACTAAATATACTCCATGTATCTTAAAAGGAAATTAAGATCTTCCCAAGGTTTATATCAACAAGAAATGACAATGCAAGATAAATTAGATGCTAATAAAATTCCATTCCAATTCAAGGGACACATACTATATCCAAGAGAAATTATACTTAAACCTAGTTATTGCATTAGAATTGATATTTTTAAATTTTAACCAGTCATGTCACTCATTGGATCCATTAATCAAATGACATTAAAAACCATATTGAATACTACTTGTAATCAACAAGAATATAAAATTATATCATAAGTATAATCGTACTCTAAATCTTAATGTAACAATGAGGTAAAAAAATTACAAAATTTAAAAAGGAAATGTGAAGTAATAATGACCCTATGTTGTAATGATGTAAAATTTAAATCAAGTTGAATTGATAATCCTTGATAAATTAGATTTTATTGATCATTAGACACATAATTAATAACAAAAAGTAGTGCAAGAGTCTATAGCTAACAAGAATAGAAAGAAACATGCAAGATGCCACAATAAACACATGTAGATTAGACATATAATCCTTCGTAGCTTTGAATTCAAATGATTTTTCCATTAAGTGTAAGTGGAGATTTATCATACTAATACAAACATAAGAAATACACTCATAATAACAATAGTGTTCATGTTTGAAAAATTAAAAGAAAATAGATAAATTATATTTAGGAAAATAAAATTTGCTTAAAATTTATTAATTTTCAATCCCTTTCAAATATTTTAACTAGTTCTCATAGACAAACATTTTAAAAATCGGTTCAAGAACTTATTATAATTATTAATTAGTTCCAACCTAATGACTCTAATTGAATTATGATTATATTATCTCAATACATGAAAAAAGACTAAATTTAATGTTAGAAGCAAGAATTTTGTAATAATTTGTTTTAAAAATGATGTTTCCAATTTTTATGGAACACAATTCCCAAATAAAATCTTAAATTCTAAAAATAAAAATATGCTTTCCTATATTAGCTTCTTCAAATCTATGTTTCATCATGATCTTAGTCTTCATGTTGCATGTTTCATCATGTTTTAAATGAATGCATCATTTATGGGCACTATAATTTAAATGAATGCATCATTTATGGGCACTATAAATTGATTTACAGGATATATGTCTAAAGGCAAATGTAAAATATTTGTTCAACTACATTTCACTCAAATGTAAAAGGTAAAAGCTATTTAAATGACATATATAAGCTTATATTTTATATTTAAGTTTTTTTCTAGGTTAAAACTACTTTACCAATGGTATGAATTATGTGTATACAAGTTTGAAGTCTAGAAAGCTAGCTAATGCACATGGTTAACTTGACTTTATAAGTACTCTTGAGTGTGGTCCTCAATATATGCCAACTTTCATAGTTAGATGTAGAAAGTCTATGGAAAAGTAGATATTCAATAGTTTCACGTGGAGGATTTAGAAACTTGGATTTGTTATCCTCAATATATATTAGAAATTTTAGGTTCTTTTTAATATGTTAGCTTATAATTTGTAGGTTTTTAAAATTGTGCAGGTGTAAATGGCATGATAATTCAATATTTTATTTTATATTAGATAAAAATTTAAGTTTATTATAACATTCGAATTTAGAATTTGTATGTCTCGAAAATTGTATAGGTGTAAATGAAAATTTAATGATGATTCGTTATTTTAGTAAAGATTGTTGGTGCTTTTTACAGCTTCCAAAATGAAGTGTTTTTCCTAACTTGCAAGAAAGCAAATATGAAGTTTGTTGTTCTTTTTACCATGCAATAAAGAAAGATGAATTTTCTTTTAAAACACCAAAAAGGAAGGCATGAAGTTCATTTTATGCATCCAAATGAAATGATGAGGTTTATTTTAATTTGTTCAAAAAAGGAGAGTGAGTTCTTTTTAACCAACTTTTGTTGCAAGAAAGTAAAAAAAGAAACTTAAAGCCTCTAAACTTGCTCCTTCCCCTGCACAAAAAATATTAGAACCTGCACACAGTCAGTGATCAAGTGTTAGTGTGGGCTTACACAAGCCTAAATTCTGATCTTGGTTACAAATTTTACAATCCTGATCCTGAAATGCCCTGAAATTTGACTAAGTCTGAAATTTGGAAGATCTTCCAAAAACTAGATTTTGCATTATAACTCCTAGAGGTCTGAAACCCCTCTCAAACATCCTGAAAGTATATATGGAATATAACTTAAAGTATAAGAAACTCTTTTCTCTTTCTTATACTTAAATGTTATATTCCATATATATTATGTCTCCCACAAGCCTAATTTTTGACTCTGTCATAAATTTTTGGCTCTGCCAACTCTATGCGCTAAGAAATGATGTCTATGCGCTAAGAAAAAGCCCCTACGCGCTATTATGTGCCCCCAATGCGCTAAGTTGTTTTCCCGATGCGCTATTCTGTTTTTCTCCCGCGTTGATACCTACAAGAAAATATTAGTGTTTTGATGTGCTAAAAGATTGACTTCACGCGCTAGATGATAGACTCCATGCGCTAAACAGTGGACTAGATGCGCTAGGCTATTAACTGGATGTGCTACTTTGTTTTGTTTCTGCATTGAGGCCTACAGGAAAAACTTAACGGAGGTCACGCGCTAATGTTTGAACTGCACGCGCTAGATGATGGTCTCCACGCGCTGAGCAGTGGATTGGATGCGCTACTCTATTTACTGGATGTGCTAAACAGTCAACTTAACGCGCTAATTCATTTTTCCCGCGGACCTGCAAAAGTGGTTAAATTCAAAAACCGATTTGATATATGGGGTCTAGCCCCACGATGGGCGCCAGAAATGTATGCGGGAAAAGTGGGCGAATAGAATTAAATATGTGAAAATATGTAAAATAACTAGTCCACACACACACACAGGACTTCTTGATGCAAGCTATGGAGTAACGTAGTGTTACTCAGCTTCCCAAGGAGGGTCCCATGGTTCTCTATCTCACAATGTCCCTCAAACCAATTTTTTTGCTCTCAGATCACTGAGCAAAATGGTTTAGGGATGGCAAATATGAGAACGAGAGATGCTTTGATAGATTTTAATATGAAATGGAGATTAAGCTATGTATGATTCTAAAATGCAATAAACTAGCTATAAGATGAGAAGATTAGTATAAATACTATCCTAGCATATTATATTTAGTCTATGATTGAACTAAATGATAAAGAAATTACTCTAAACATGCATATTTAGTCTAATTCCTGATCTAAAAGAGGCTAAATGATGAGCATAAAGATGATATGAAAGCTTGAAAGTATTTGAGCATAAGTATAATGCTTCAAATTTGAAAGATGATTGTTGAGAATGGAGGAATGAGAGCTCTATTTATAGCATAAACAGGGCAATGGATGGTCAAGATTGAAAGGTTTAATCAAGGGCCAGGTTTGAAAGTTGGGGATCCATGTGCACAATTGGCACCAATGAAATGGTGACAAGTGTCAACATAGGGTTGGGTTGAGAGAAGAGGTTGGAGGCTTTAAAGGCCTAAGAAGACCTCATGGTTATCTAAAGGCTAAGGGTCAAGTCTAAGTTAGGATTACCCACTGGATTAGGAGTTAATCCAAGGATAAACCTTTGTGCAAATGATTAAGAGATAATCATGGTCAAAGCATTAAAGGCCTGATGAGACCCTTGGGTTGGATAGAGGTTGAGTCAAAACAAATGTTTTAACCATGTGGGAGGGTTTGAATTAACTATTAATGGTTATTGGAGACTTTGGGGATTAAGTGGTTGAAGGTTGGAAGCCTTCAATGGTTTTCAAAGACTTTAAGGGTTTTGGTGGTTGAAGGTTGAAAACCTTTAATGGTTATCAAAGACTTTAAGCCATTTGAGAAGTGACTTCCCTTTGCTTAGGGATGTGACAAAGTTTAGAGGAGGGGTTAGGTTAAGTAGAAGCGATTAGAAGATTCTAGAAGGGATTAGAAAGGGGTTTGGGATTTTGCAAGTGGATGGAGAGATAATAGGATTTAATTGAAATAATTTAATTCATTCAATTTGGTTACAATTTGGAGAAATTAAATAAATTAGATTTATTCAATTTAGGATAACTATTTAATTAAATTTGAATTTAATTAAAAGTGGATAGGGGGGATTTAATTGAATAAAATGATTTATTCAATAATGGGTATAGTGAATTTAATTCAAATAAATTGAATAATTTATTTAATTAAATAGAAGAATGTGGATAATTTAATTAAATTGGATTTAATCAAATAGAGAAATAAACATAAAATATTCATTTAGGAATATGGTCATTTTTATACGTCTACATTTTGCCCCTCTTTGAAGTGACGTGTGTGCACATGTTATTTCAAAGAAAATGATGTGTTTTTGTGATTTTATGATCAAATGCAATTTTTGTTGTGTCGCTCTTATGATTTGTAAGTTGTGCCCCAGATTTGATTTGATGTGTGATACCAGATTTGATTTGATGTGTGATGCCCCAGATTCGATATTTTGATGGTGATGCCCCAGATTTGATTTGATGTGTGATGCCCCAGATTCGATATTTGTGTCGTGTTGTCATGATTTTATGTAGTTGTCCGATATGAGTGTCGGTATAACTTGTTTTGATGTGAGATATTTCAAGTTATGTAGATATCAATGTGTTGTTCTAATCAAAATATGATTTAATTGTGTGTTCTATTTCAAGTTCGATGTGGGAAGCCTGATGTGTATTACAAGCCGATATGGGTTGGAAACTTGAGTTGTGTTACAAGTTGATATGGGTGGGAAACTTGAGTTGTTTTACAAGTTTATGTGATTTTGGTACTTGAGTTGTTTTACAAGTTTTGATATGGTTTTTGAGAACTTGAGTTGTGTTACAAGTTGATATGAAATGATAGGTTTTTGAACTTGATGTAGATGAGCAAATTTGTTTCATGTTGTTGATGTAAGTTTGATTTTGATATCTTTGTTTTGATGTGGAAACTGATATTGGATTTGTTTTGAGATTTGATATGATAATGCCCCCTCGGGAGATCGTTCATGCACACAAAGCATGAATGATCTCTCAAAAGAGGAAGAATGTTGTTTGAAAGATGGAAGAGTAGATAGTGATGGCATGCATGGGTTTGATAAGATTGATTAGATTGATTGGAATGAGAGCAAGTCTTGTTTCAGGTATGACACCTCCTGTATAAGACATGGATGATCGAGCGTCTGGTTTCAGGAATGATACCGCCTATATAAGACATGGATGATCAAGCATCTGGTTTCAAGAATGATACTACCTGTATAAGACATGATAGAAGATAGTTTGGAAGAATGATGAAGATAGTTTAGAAGAATGATAGAAGATAGTTTGGAAGAATGATGAAGATAGTTTAGAAGAATGATGAAGATAGTTTGGAAGAATGATAAAGATAGTTTAGAAGAATGATGAAGATAGTTTAGAAGAATGATAGAAGATAGTTTAGAAGAATGATAGAAGATATGAAAGTTAAGAAAGATTCCATGATGATGTGATAGATATGCATGCGAGGGATGCAATGATGAATGATGAATGATATTTTGAAAATGAGATGTATGATATGATATGCAACTAATTGTAAAATGATATGCAACTATGTTAAAATGATATGCAACTAATGCTTTTTTTTTTTTTGGAGCATCCTCGTCCTGCATTTGCCATCCGATATAGCCATTTGTTTGCTTTCTTTGTAGATATCATCATTGAGCATTGATTTGTTTAGGATATGTTGAGAATTTATACAAGCATAATGGTATAATTGAACCATAATGACCTGAGAAAAATTTACATGATATTTGATTTTGCAAGATAGCACAAGCGTCAAGGTATAATTGAACCAGGACGACCTGAGTGCGTATTGCGTAAACATACAAGAGTTAACCTTTGTCCCATACAAATCCGAAATGTCCTCAGCGATATGCC
Source organism: Cryptomeria japonica (assembly GCF_030272615.1). Classification (NCBI taxonomy): domain Eukaryota; kingdom Viridiplantae; phylum Streptophyta; class Pinopsida; order Cupressales; family Cupressaceae; genus Cryptomeria; species Cryptomeria japonica. The sequence continues at coordinate 235,977,076 of NC_081410.1, read as the reverse complement.
ACCGGATTTCTTCATAGGACAAATTTGCATGGTAAAAGACTTCACTCACAGATAGAAGACAAATAAAACATCACATTCCTTCCTTTCTTCTCTAGTCATAAGACAACCTGGAGTTGCTCAGGAGATATGATAAGAAAAAATTAACAACCATAAGTAATCATGCATGCTATTGGAAATGTATTCTTGTCAATTAAAACATCTTGCAAAATAGATCTTTGTTCGGTTGAAATCAGTTCAAGTTTGTGATGTTTAGCCTTCTTGCATTGTCATTTGTCATTTGTTGGTTGTTTTGATCCTTGTTGTCTTGCTACGTTTTTGGTCTGATGTTGAAAATCTTGAAGGCGAAATGCCCCAAGCGAGGTCAGGATTTTGCCCCTTGCTGTTGATACTACTTTGATATGGATATGTATACTGATCACCAAGCCATGGTGGGATCTTATTTGGATAATTGTTTCAGATAAACCAAGGACAGTGACTACATTAAGTATGTCCAAGATTGATAAGCATTTGTGAATTTCTGGTGATGTCTCGGATGGGTGGATATGATATGTACAATATGATTTGTGAAACATGTATTTCCATCAATTGATAAAGATAAGGCTAACTAGAACAAAACCCAGCAGTCATACTGATTGATGTCATTGTTATGATTTGGTTGATGATTGATGTATAAAAACTTATTTCTCTTGATGAATTTGGAAAAACTAGGTTGTTGTTTCTTCAACGTGATGTTACGATAAAAGTTCTTTCTTCTCAGAATAAGGGGATTAGTCATGCATGAGTGATCAATGGATTCCTTTGATTGGTTTGGATTCAATTGATTCTTATTTTTGAAAATTTCAAATCTTACTCTATCAAAGTGAAGGTTTAGATGCACCTTCACGACAAAGTGTATCAAATGATATGGATAAAAGCCTCCCAATCTGGAAACTAGATTTGACAATTTGAAAATTTTAAACAAGTGTTTTTGAGATAAAAATCCGTAATATGGTAAAGGATTCTGTTGATACTGATGATGAGGTCTCCGGATTATGATAAGAGAGACATCTTTTATTGTGCAATTTGTTTAGGATTCTGACAACTTTTGTTTTAGCACAAATTTAGTTCGAGAAATAGTTTTAATGGTTTGTTTGTCACTCTGCTTTGATGAAAAATGATGTTTGATGGATGGATTGATTATCAAGACTTGATGATTGATAGAAATGTCTAGTTTCAAAGAGTGAGTACCCCGTATAAGACCGATCTGTCTGGTGTCGAGTGTACCTATCCCTATATAAGACATGTTTGATGTTGATGTTGATTTCAAGTAATGAATTGATTAACAAGACATGTGATAAGTTTCATTGTAGACTTTGAGAGTTTTCCTGTTGTTGATCTGATTTGATGGATGGTCCATGTGTTCATGCTTTGATTTTTTTTGTTTTGATTTTTTTGATTTTTGTCGATTTTTAGTTTTTGGATATTTTGATTTTTTTGAGTTTTTGGATTAGAAGAAAGATGTATTTGGTTGCCCCAATGTATATCAAGACGAGGAATGGATGAATGAATGACTGAACCATTGAGGTGGAAATAGATTTGTTGTCCATAGTTTTGATCAAGATCAAGGATGAAAAAGGGGATATGGATAGAGATAGGATATAGATAGCACTGGATGATGGAAGCAATGAGTAGATAGGATAGATAGATATGGATTAGAGTGAAGCAAGATTGTAGAAAGAATTGGAGGATAGAAGAAATGAATATATAGGATAAGGGATATGGATTAGAGGATTTGGGAGATATGGTAGGAAGAATAGAGTAGATGAACTTTTCCCCCAAGCATAGAGGTTTCCATTTGCAAAAAGGTGATATGTAAGATTGTCATAATATTTAGCACCATCTGAATAAGTGTTTTTGAACTTTTCAAAGATAGAGACCCAAACCACACTTAGAACCTCTGGAAAATTCAACTGAACATTTCTAGCAACTAGGAAGCAGACTCAAAAGGGAAGAAGAATCCCAAACTGGATCAAGGTACTTAGTCTTTGATTACCCATGTGTGTGCAAGTGGGTTCATTCTGGCTCATATGATCATTGTAATCTTCAGAATCCAACATGGCTAGCTACATGAGTTACCTTAACTTCAAAAGCATTCTGGATAGAGCCTCGCTTTAAGCGAGCGTCCATAGCCCCGATGAAGTTATTGCTGTAATCTCACAAATATTGCTCCATTGCCAGCCAGGCGTCCATAGCCCCGATGGAGTTACTTGCATGTTCCCATAGCCAATCATTTTGATATTGCATTTCATTGCATTTTGCTTTTCTTGATATTCATTTTCTTGCTCATGCTTTTGATATTTTTATTTTTTTTTCTCTTTATTTTTCTTGCATTGGCTTGTAAGTGATGAAACTTACATGGGTGTGATAATTACAGTGGCGCTGAAGCAAGATTTTAGATTTTTCACTAGCCATGTCTTCAATTTAAGAGATCACAATGATTTTTAGAGCAATCGATTAAGTGTATGAGATATAGTAATCAAAAGATGTCGGTACCAAGATACGATAAGTGGTTCTTTTCTAGATTGAGTGTGTATCCCAACCAAAAGAAAATGTTAAAGAGGAACAACCTCGGATTCTGAAGCATTTCATGAATAGATATCTAGGAAAAGGACTGAACATGAGATTCGAGCATGGGCAAGTATGTGACAAAATGACACAAATGCCTATTTCACAGATGAAGTATGTATGCAAAGGATTGAATGATAGGGATGGAAGGATAGAAAAGAGGTGTTGGATAATAGATAGAATGTTTGAAGATTTGTGCAAGGATAGAGGGAAATGTATTCAAGATGAGTGTTGGTACTTGAGAAGTGATGAAGAGATGGAGGAAAATTGAATTTTGGGACAAAAGGACCCAAAATAGATAGAGGAAATGATAGAAGAAGTTTTGGAAAGATGTTTAGATAGAGGACTGAAAGAATTTCAAAGATGTGCTCTTCATTGATCTTTCTTATGGATCATTTGAGGTGATGGATTGGTGGATGGAGGGAGGTAAGGACCCAAGATTGATGAAAGGGATGGAGAGTTTGATTGTGGAATGAAAGGACCTAAGATATATTTGGAGGATAAAGAGATTCCTTGATCTTGATCTTGACTTGGAGTAGGATCATTTGAGTTTGTGCTTTTCTCTTGATTTTGAATTAGAATAGTGGAGGATATGGAAGGAATATCATGATTTTGCTTAAGAGATGGATGTTGAATGGGACTCTACTCTTGAGATGAAAGAGGGTCATTGTGGATGGAATCCCAAAACTTTAGGGGATCATCATAAGATTCTTGACAGGTGGGATCTTGATTGAAGATGGGATCAGATTGGAGAGCCATGATATTGTGATCTTGATTTAGGCTAGGACTCATTTCCTTTGACTGAGTTTCCTTTTTCGCGGTTTGATGATGAATGGTCATACGAATGATAAAAGTTGATGTTTTTGATAGTTTGATGTAGAGAAATTTACTCCTATTGATAAGGGTCTTAGGATTAGGTTGTCTGTTCTTTAACTTAGTTTTGTGATGAAGACTTGTTCATCTCAAAATATGAGGAGTGGTCATACACGAATGATCAATGGTTTCCTTTGATGTTTGGATTGAGATACTTTGTTTGGAAACTTAAGTCTACTTTTATCAAATGAAGGTTTAGATGCCCCCTCATGACAAAGTGTGTCAAATGATATGGATAAAGTCTCCCGATATAGAAACTTGATTTGACAACTTAAGGTTTAAACTTGGTATGTTGTTTGATAGAATCCTTTAAATGATGGACCTTTTGATCAAGGTGATGATAATACCTGATTTTGATAGGATAAAGTCTTATCTTTAGCTAGTTTTGGATTTGACAACTTTTGTTCTAAGACTGACTTGTTTGATTTGGAAATGATTTCTCTAGTGTTTTGATTTGATTTCTTGTGACCCCATTTGATATTGGACCTGAAAGGATACTCAAGAAGTTTGAAAACTTTTTCTAGAAAGGATTACTTGGTTTGGTATTCCCCTAATCTTGTTGGATGAAAGTCTTTCCTAAAGATAGTTGAAATGTTGATAGCCATCTCAAAAGATGTTTTGCTGGATATGGAAATCTTCTCCACTTTATGATTTTTCCTTGTTTGAACTGACTTTTGAGTTTGATTGTTGGATACTTTGCAAGATATTTTAACATTTGTGACAAGAATACATAGCACACATGAAGACAATGATCATCCTAATGCTATACATTGAGTGTATATTCTTTTGAGGATGTGTTCAAATCCTCAATGTTATCACTGGTTTGATTTACAACAAAAGACACATCAGATAGACTCTTTATTCAAAGGTCATTAACAATATCATAGCCCACTAGTCTCGATACTCCGTCAGCTCAAACAGTCGTGTCACCCCCTAGAGGGCGCCCATTTTTTTGCCTTTTGCCAGAAATTAACTCAAAGTGAATTTCTTCACAATTGAGTAGTTATCTTGGGAGATATATGGTGAGTAATCTTGGGGGTGGATTCTTCCCCACCCTTGCACTATGATATTGCCAATGTTTGGCGACTGACTCGGTTCAAAGTTTCTAATGCTAAGGTTCTTAATCAGGCTTCCTGTTCGGCCGTCAGTGATAAACTCTCTTAGGAGGCTTCCCAACCTTTAGAACAAAGGCTTTATGTATCGTAAAGATACTGGGGGAAGGCTAATCGCTGCGCGTAACCGTTGAAAGGGACTTTCGTCACCCTCCACTTTTGATTATAGTGGGTTGGAACACTTGGCTTCAAAGTCATTCCCCACTTAGGTCATTCCCTTCACACCGGCCAAAGAATGGCTTTAAGAGTTTTTCAACCCCTCGGGAAGGCAGGCCTGCTAAAGGATTTAAATGCTTGAAGTACAAAAAGCTTAAGAGTGGCTTGGCTTTTTGGTCACCCAGTTATGGGGAGAGCATATACCTTCCACTTTCGAGACAAGGCAATCAATTTGTTCTTTTTAGCCTCCAAGACAATGATTTGCTAACTTCTATTTGGAGATGTTGCTCCAAAAAGCATGGTGTTCCTTTTTAACCTTTCATAGCAAAGTGTGTATTTCCAAAACTTTTGTAAAACAAGCCTGGTCAACAAAAGTAAATCGTGATTTTTGGTCAACAAAATTAAAGTCGATAGGGGAAAACTTTCCCTCTTTGCCTTGCACAAAATGAAGATGAGGTTCTTTTACTTTGCAAAATAAAGTGAATCCTTTTAAACACCAAAGGATGGTGAGGTTCTTTTTAAAACTTTTGCCAAAGTAAAGATTGTTGGTGCTTTTTACAGCTTCCAAAATGAAGTGTTTTTCCTAACTTGCAAGAAAGCAAATATGAAGTTTGTTGTTCTTTTTACCATGCAATAAAGAAAGATGAATTTTCTTTTAAAACACCAAAAAGGAAGGCATGAAGTTCATTTTATGCATCCAAATGAAATGATGAGGTTTATTTTAATTTGTTCAAAAAAGGAGAGTGAGTTCTTTTTAACCAACTTTTGTTGAAAGAAAGTAAAAAAAGAAACTTAAAGCCTCTAAACTTGCCCCTTCCCTTGCACAAAAAATATTAGAACCTGCACACAGTCAGTGATCAAGTGTTAGTGTGGGCTTACACAAGCCTAAATTCTGATCTTGGTTACAAATTTTACAATCCTGATCCTAAAATGCCCTGAAATTTGACTAAGTCTGAAATTTGGAAGATCTTCCAAAAACTAGATTTTGCATTATAACTCCTAGAGGTCTGAAACCCCTCTCAAACATCCTGAAAGTATATATGGAATAACTTAAAGTATAAGAAACTCTTTTCTTTTTCTTATACTTAAATGTTATATTCCATATATATTATGTCTCCCACAAGCCTAATTTTTGACTCTGTCATAAATTTTTGGCTCTGCCAACTCTATGCGCTAAGAAATGATGTCTATGCGCTAAGAAAAAGCCCCTACGCGCTATTATGTGCCCCCAATGCGCTAAGTTGTTTTCTCGATGCGCTATTCTGTTTTTCTCCCGCATTGATACCTACAGGAAAATATTAGTGTTTTGATGCGCTAAAAGATTGACTTCACGCGTTGGATGATAGACTCCATACGCTAAACAGTGGACTAGATGCGCTAGGCTATTAACTGGATGCGCTACTCTATTTTGTTTCCGCGTTGAGGCCTACAGGAAAAACTTAACGGAGGTCACGCGCTAATGTTTGAACTGCAGGCGCTAGATGATGGTCTCCACGCGCTGAACAATGGATTGGATGCGCTACTCTGTTTACTGGATGTGCTAAACAGTCAACTTAACGTGCTAATTCATTTTTCCCACGAACCTGCAAAAGTGGTTAAATTCAAAAACCGATTTGATATATGGGGTCTAGCCCCACGGTGGGCGCCAGAAATGTATGCGGGAAAAGTGGGCGAATAGAATTAAATATGTGAAAATATGTAAAATAACTAGTCCACACACACACATAGGACTTCTTGATGCAAGCTATGGAGTAACGTAGTGTTACTCAGCTTCCCAAGGAGGGTCCCATGGTTCTCTATCTCAAAATGTCCCTCAAACCAATGTTTTTGCTCTCAGATCACTGAGCAAAATGGTTTAGGGATGGCAAATATGAGAACGAGAGATGCTTTGATAGATTTTAATATGAAATGGAGATTAAGCTATGTATGATTCTAAAATGCAATAAACTAGCTATAAGATGAGAAGATTAGTATAAATACTATCCTAGCATATTATATTTAGTCTATGATTGAACTAAATGATAAAGAAATTACTCTAAACATGCATATTTAGTCTAATTCCTGATCTAAAAGAGGCTAAATGATGAGCATAAAGATGATATGAAAGCTTGAAAGTATTTGAGCATAAGTATAATGCTTCAAATTTGAAAGATGATTGTTGAGAATGGAGGAATGAGAGCTCTATTTATAGCATAAACAGGGCAATGGATGGTCAAGATTGAAAGGTTTAATCAAGGGCTAGGTTTGAAAGTTGGGGATCCATGTGCACAATTGGCACCAATGAAATGGTGACAAGTGTCAACATAGGGTTGGGTTGAGAGAAGAGGTTGGAGGCATTAAAGGCCTGAGAAGACCTCATGGTTATCTAAAGGCTAAGGGTCAAGTCTAAGTTAGGATTACCCACTGGATTAGGAGTTAATCCAAGGATAAACCTTTGTGCAAATGATTAAGAGATAATCATGGTCAAAGCATTAAAGGCCTGATGAGACCCTTGGGTTGGATAGAGGCTGAGTCAAAACAAATGTTTTAACCATGTGGGAGGGTTTGAATTAACTATTAATGGTTATTGGAGACTTTGGGGATTAAGTGGTTGAAGGTTGGAAGCCTTCAATGGTTTTCAAAGACTTTAAGGGTTTTGGTGGTTGAAGGTTGAAAACCTTTAATGGTTATCAAAGACTTTAAGCCATTTGAGAAGTGACTTCCCTTTGCTTAGGGATGTGACAAAGTTTAGAGGAGGGGTTAGGTTAATTAGAAGCGATTAGAAGATTCTAGAAGGGATTAGAAAGGGGTTTGGGATTTTGCAAGTGGATGGAGAGATAATATGATTTAATTGAAATAATTTAATTCATTCAATTTGGTTACAATTTGGAGAAATTAAATAAATTAGATTTATTCAATTTAGGATAACTATTTAATTAAATTTGAATTTAATTAAAAGTGGATGGGGGGGATTTAATTGAATAAAATGATTTATTCAATAATGGGTATAGTGAATTTAATTCAAATAAATTGAATAATTTATTTAATTAAATAGAAGAATGTGGATAATTTAATTAAATTGGATTTAATCAAATAGAGAAATGAACATAAAATATTCATTTAGGAATATGGTCATTTTTATACGTTTGCAACAATTATGAGGATACAATTGAGATGGTAGGTTCTTAGAGAATGATCATAATACCCATATAGGATAGGAATTTACTACCTTTGAAAACCACGCATGGGTTCAACATCAAGAAATGCTTTTGCACCCAAATTCAAGATAGGTTAGAGCTTGAAATTTTTTAGTTTGGTTAGAAATTTGAGTGCAACATTCTAGTTAGGCTACCTAAAGGATATGTCTTCTTAAGTTGACAATGAGGTATATCACCTCAAAGGGATGTGATAGATTCTTGAGTGGCATGAGGATCCCTTAAAACTATCCTCCAAAATAACTAATTCTCAACATAATGGATAATATTTGAGAGCTTAATGTAAGTGATGATAAATGAGGCCACTCAACCTTATAGTATGAACAAAAAAGCTCATTACATAGTAGTGACATGTACCATATAGAAGGAACAACCCCAAAAGAACTCATAGACACCATGGTACAATTAATCAAGATGCCTAAGGTTGGCAGGACTGAACAACTACTTCAAAACTTGGCAAAAATAAATGAGCTACTAAGGTCTCACAAGTGCCAAACCCATACCAATCCTTTTGACGATGACTTTAATTAGCCAAAACAACGGGTAACCTAGATACTACCTACATCAACTTATATTCATGTAATACAAGCAATATTGGCATTTTGTAGATACTAAAATTATTATTTTATTATCATTATCATTCCATTATTATTGATTAATTGTCATTATAATCATTTAATTAAATAAATGTTTATTATTTAATTAATATGATCTAATTATCATCCATTAAATAAATAAAACTCACAATTATTCTCCCATGAGTTAACTCCATCAAATTAGCAATTTTCCTCATCAAATCTACTTTAATAATTCACCTTTCTTTATTAACTCCACAACTAGTCAAGTTAACTCCTACTCGACAATCAAATCTCAATCATCCATTTAGTCTTTTGAACATGTATAAATTATTCCTTATTCATTGTTTTCATCACCAACCAACCTTTAATGAAAAATAACATTATTGATTTAAAAACCTATAGAATGTTGTCATTATGTTGATGGAGGAAGCACCCACATACCATTAAAATCTTGAGCACATCACTTTATATGCTCAAACAAAGGTTTGCAAAAGCAAGATATATTAGAAATTTCAAATTAATTTATTTGTAATACTTTATTATTATTTTCTAATTTTCTTCATGTAAATATTTTGGTGAACCCAATGTGAAACTACTATACAACTTCTTGGTTAGTGTTCAATTTATTAGTTTTCATGTATATTTATTTGTCTTGTAGAAAATTTGTAACAAAACATCAAGCACCTCTCTTTATAACCAAATATTTTTCTCTATTTTGATGTATGTCATGGATGAGTGCAAGATCATGAAGGGCTAAATGTGGCAATGATGAAAAAAATTAGGTGAAAGTATTAGCCAAAATTGTAAAACACTTCTTAAGCTTAAATTTTAAACATTTTTTGGTTTGGTACAAATATAAAAGAAATGGATATTGATTTTCAAAAATTAGAAAATGGATATCATCTTATTTTAAGATTTTTTATTCAAAATTGCCTTAAATTGTATGGGAAATAAATAGATATCCATTTCCTCAAAATAAAAATCAATTTTATTTTTAAAATTATCTTCCCAAAAATTGTCTCAAGATTACATGGGAGTCAAACTCAAGAATCCCAAACCTATCTTTCAACTTCTAAGTTGGAGTTCAACTTCACTCTTGATGTTGTTTTCAAATTAATTATTATTAATTTTCTACATACACTATGTTTGACTTCTTGATAGATATATAGAAAAACATCCATAACTTTTGAACATATTATCTTTTTTTCAAAACCAAAAGATGCATCCCTCTAGGCTTGAATTGACAATACATTTGAAAAAAAAAAAATTGTTTTAAATAGGTTGGTCAAAAATAAGTTATATCTATAGTAAGAAATTCATAACTAATTATTTAATAATAAAAAATTCACAAAATTATACACAGATTAATTCATGTGTCCTATATTTATACCCAAATGTTTAAAAATGTTTTTTTTTTCTTATACTTAGGCTAGCAAGACTAACTACTTTAAAAAAAAAAAATTAGTACTCCCTTATCAAATCATATAATTTTTTAAAATTAATTTAATTTAATTTTTAAATTAGTCAACCATAGACTACATTAAACTTCCTACAAAGTTTATTAGTACATATATTTTAGATTGTATAATAATTCATTCAAATTTTCATGTAAAAACATTATTTAAGTTTGCTTTTTATAATTTTCATTGTCACTTAGGGATATAGTTTGACCCATTGCGAACCTTCATCCTAGATGTTTTCTTCTACATATTATAATGGTATAGAATCTCATTAAACGTCTTATAATTCCCACTTTATGTTAAATGTCCAATGATGCCAATTTACAATGCAATCTCCAAATTTCACATGGGCGCCCCATTTCACCCATGTTACATGATCTTTGGAGATATATACATAATAAACTAATGTTAATGCAACAATGCAATCCTAATTTGGATTACAACATTGCTTATCTAGTACTTGCAAGATGAATAGCACGCCTAATCCTAATAAGGAGACAAATGCTACTCATTGCTATTTTCCTTTTCTTTTTACAAGTTCCTATGGAGTATAAATGTTGAAGAGAAACATGCATGATGGCATCTAGTGGGGCCCATTACTTTACTTGAAAATTGTATCCCTTTTACGATCAGACATTTGCTTGCATTCATGTTTGTGAGAACTTATTTAGTTTGGATACATGGTTACTTGGGATTCACAAGCACCTCAATGTGAGGGCAAATTATAAGGGTGAAATTTGCATACCCATGCCAATTCCTGCTTATTTTTAGTTCCACATTAAGAGAATGCCTTGATACTATTGCATAACATGTGGCACACTTCGTGCTAAGTTCATCTTCTTTCCTAATCAAGAACCAACCTCAATTACTCTTCCTTAAACATGTCCTCATACACCTATCCTTATCCCTCTCATAGCCATTATTATTCACATGCATTTACACTAATTATTAGCTTAGATTTGTATACATCCTCGAATTTCACATCTCTTGTCTTGGGTCTTTTCTTTGGTGCATAGAATTTGATCTTGCATGACACATATTTAATGCAAAAGTTAAATTTTTGAAATTCAAATGACCAACAGTCACACATTTGTTAATGAATTGTTATGTCCTTGTATTTAAGGACATTTTCTTAAGGATTGATTCGTAGTGGATCATTATTCTGAATCCCAAGCACTCAAGGAGCATTCAATAGCAATATTTTAGTTTGGAGTTTTGAAAGGAACAAATTCTTGCATTAGCATCACCATATAGATCACATGAATGCTTGTCTATTGTCTATTAAATATATGCCTTTCAAGTAGGTTAACCTAGGGAAACTTGACCCTAGTGATTTGATAGTTTCCACAAGGTACTTTTAAATAATGTTAGTACTTAACAATCATGGATGAATAAAACAGTTTGGCTAACCAAAGAGCAAGAGTATAGTTCAACATATCATATTCATGAATCATAGATCAAATCCACATGACACAAAATCAACCTAGGACCACACGATTGACCTAAACAAATTTCCAAGAAATGTAGAAAATACATAAACAAACTCCACTTGTAGATTATCATTTTTTCAAACTATGATAAATCGACCAGCAAAATATCAACATTCATACTCCTTTCCCAAATCAGAAACTGAGTATAATCCTCCTTTCCCATTACTTTTTCAAAATAACATTGTTTTATACACTTTATTATTTCTAACCATCATTATAATTAAATGTAAATGAATTTTTCCTTTATTGTATTTTCCTTTACAGTTACTAAAGCTTGTGGGTGGTATATGAATGAAAGAGTTTTGAAGCCCTCCAAGACAATAAATATAAATAATAAAATACTTCATCGCTGCACAAGCATTTATATTTTTAATGGGATTTTAGCTTGGGAAAACCTCTTCTTAAACTTCTCTTTAGGAATGGTATCCAATCTGGAAAGCCTACACTGCATGCACAATATACCGAAGATAGCTATAGATGCAAAAAGCTACATCAAAAACCAGTCTAGCAGAGCACTATGTACAGAAATTTATAGTAATGGTCAAATAGAAAGAAAACTACAAATAAACTTAGGTGGGTTACAATCTGATAGAGAATGACATTCTTCCTTGGTCAATAAGTTATAGACCATATAGTTTAGCAATGACCAGTTGGAGGAGAACTGTAAGAGATAAGTTTGCCTGCATTGCTTAACCATCATGGATGGAGACTTTTTCCTTCAAGTAAAGAACTGTGGAGGATGAAACCAAACTGTACTGAGCTTTAGGAGCTGTAGCATTTTAGAACTCAGGTTCTGAGGCAACTAAATAAGTTCCACAAGAGAATAAGGATTATTGTTACCAAAAATTGATCTACTAGTGACACTTTTACCAGTTGGCCAACTGATCTATATCTGCAGATGTTTGATGGAGGCGAATAGAGAAATTCCATTGAAATGAAATGCTTATCACCAGGGGTAACTGCTCTGCCTAGCACAGATTTTAGGAGTCCATTGCTCCATACCTACACAAAGCACCCAATGCTATTAGCCGACCAATTTTCCCAAAGCTTTAACAGCATATTTAAAGTTTTGATTTACTTTGGTGGTTCATCTGAAATCATTTTTTTTTCCCTTAGAACCGTTAGAGTTGATCTATTTGTATTATTTTAGAGTAACCGCCTAAACAAATCAAAACTTAAAATAACTTATTTGTACCAAAATATTGGAAAAATGATTACTAATAGAATTCATATACTGATATTTAGATCTCTGTAAATGCCATTTATGAAATGAATTACTTACTCTGAGGATATTGCCCATTGTGATGACGAGGGTATTGGGCTTGAGACTGAATGTTGTCCAACCTCTATCAACATAGATGTAGAATGAAGATGGGCCCTTATGGTGATGCACGCTCAAAACATGGGAATGTGAATGGCAGATACCAGAAGAGGGAGATTTATATGGACCCTCATGACTATACAGGCATAGCAATGACGAATTATCAGCTCCAAGAAGCTCCTTCAGATTATATGGATCAAGGCTAAGATTCTCATATATGAGTTCAAGAACTTCAGAGGCAATCTTCTCCAGTGCAGCTGAGTATTCTGAAATTGCGTAACTGAAAATTCAATTCCACAAAAATGGGTGAATCAAAATATTAGTTTTGAAAATTTGGAGAAAGATTTTAAATCTAATGAAATGGTAGTATCTAGTATGTAAAGGTCCCCAAGAATGTGCAACAGAGCAGGAAAAGAGTACAAAGCTTAAAACAGAAAACGAATGTGCCCTGTAAAGGGATTGGAAGATCACTCAGAATAAGAAACCAAAGAATTCTATGAAGAACATATGCAATACCTGAACCTATGTGATTTTGTGTATATCTATTAAAATAGAAAGGTGATAAAGAGAATTGTAGGCTCTGTAGCTCCGATAGCAAAAAGTTTTAATCGTGACTAGAACTTTTAGATCTTTTCAATCAGAAAATATCTAGTAGTTCTGATTAGCTGTCAAAATCTTCTGTTTTGTGAGAATGTGGTATTTTTTATTTATTTATATTTTATCATAAATTATTAAATATTGATGAAAAAATATTCAGTCAAATTTAAAAACTTTAAAATTGACATTGTGAACTGTAAATTTTTATGTCTTTAATTAATAAATAAATATATATATATTTTACAAATAAATTAATTAAATTGTTAAAAAATACATTTATTTTAAATTTAATAAGAAAATAAATAAATGAATGAGTTATTTTCTACACCATGTCAAATTATGATATTCTTATGAGGATTTAAATGAGTAGTTTTTTAGTCAAATTCATTGCTAGTGCTACCTTAAATATTTTATAAATATGATTCAACTAACATTTTTGAGTCAAATCTATTGACGTATATTTCATAAATATGATTCAACTACTCATTTTTTTAGTCAAATTTGTTCACCCATTGAATCAAACTAATATTTCATAAATATGAATCAGCTCACAGTTTTTTAGTCAAAACTCATTGACCTATATTTCATTAATATGATTCAACTACCTCAAATTTGTCAACCCATATTAATCAACTATGCACTTTTTGAATCAAATCGATAGATCAATTTATTTTTGAAAAATTTAGATAATTGAATCCTCATATCACTATAAAAAAATATGCCCCAAAACTACACAATTTAATTTAATTTTGTTTTTGATAGAGGTAAAAGGCTGCTACTTTTATTATCAAAAACAATATCATAATAAATAAATTATAATTAATAGCAATATTATTGATAATTTTGAAACTTAATTATAAATACACTAATTGTATTAAAAGATTTAATTTTATAAGAAGAAAAAAAACACCTTCCAATTCCATTTTAGAAGCAAATTTCTATTTACATTAAGGCTGTCACTCAAAATTTTATACAAATAATTTTAAATATAAAAAATTAATCAAAGGGATTAATTATATTTTTAAAATGATCATTTAAAATTTTTTAAAAATTAATATAAAATATTTATAAAATCATATATTATGATAATAAGTTATAAGATATATTTATTGTTACATATCATATTTTTCTATATTTATAATAATTTAAAAATAAATTATATGTTTTTAATATTATTTTTAAATTATATAAAATAAGAAATATTAGATATATTTAAAAAATTTATTGTTTAAATTTGTTTTTCTAATAAAAAATATGGTAGTATTAGATAATTTGATTTAAACCGATGCTTCAATCTGAAATGGCACTAACAGATCAATCCTACTGAAAGAAACTACCTAGTACAATTTCAAATAAATCACCTAAAGAAATGAAAACTAGTGTCCTATGGAAATCTGATAGACAAATATGATACTGGAAAGATATAGTACAGACAATCATTTTACATAAATATGGTTTGACTAAAACAGTACGCTTACACTTTGATTTGTTTAAATTTTTCATCTAAAACCATAGATAAGATGATCTGAAAGCATATAGATGAGATGAACCACTCTACTCGAAAAACTAACAAATTAAAGTAATATACTGTGACAAATCCGTTACAGAAATCCTTAACAGGACATGGTCATATTTCATTACTGTATTAAAAAAAAAATGCGTGGAACGATATTCATTGATAATTATACCTGAAATTCTTGAATCCCTCTGGCCAAGCATTTCGGATGGCCTTTTCCATGGAATTGTCATATTGATCCACCCAGAAAGTTTGCTGCATGCTCAAATTCCTTTCCACTTTATCATCCCCCTCGACGTCGATGTGCTCGAATCCAAACCGAGACCGATCGGCTCGAACGATCATTTGTTTTTTCTCCACAGGAAGATCGAAGAGCCGACTGGATTGCTCCTCTGCTCTTTCTGTGAGCTCCCGCGAAATACCATGGTTAACGACCTGAAAGCAACCGATTTCAATCGCCGACTGGACTAAACGCCTCCCTGTCGATCTGCGCTGGTCGCGTGAACGAACCGAAAGCAGATCAAATGCGGGCAGATCACGAAACGGAATAAAGGGCTCAGGTAAATTGAGCTCGGGAATTCGAAGGGTGTGCTCCAGAAACTCTGAGAGAATCTCATTGTTCACTCCTGCTGATTTAATTCCCTGAGCTGTTGCGATCGGCGACGGTGGAGGCGCACGAAATGCGCCGTTTCTCTGCTGCAGCTGCGGCGGCGGCTCTGTGCCCTCACAACTCATCTTCAAACCCTAAAATTCCTCTTTCCCCAAATACTCCTATTAATCCATGGCTTCCCTTTCCGATCAAGAGGCACGCCAGTGATGATGAGACAGATCCCGGACAGATTAAAAAACTGAAATTCACACCCAAACAAAATAAAAAAACTGAAATTTGTACCCTAAACAAAATAAATAAAACTGAAATTTGCACCCTGGAAACAAAACAAAAAAACCTGAAATTTGCACCCAAAGATTGAAATTCGCACCCAAAATCGTATGATTTTCTGGCAAATATGTTGATTTACCGAGAACCGACGTAGTATACTGAGTATTTGCAGTGGAGCAGGGTGTGGGGCCATGATGCTTGAGAGCATAATGACGGCAGGACTGTGCAGTGGGCAGTCACCAGCTCTTCCAAGGGGGATGAAAAGGAGAAAGACCCTGCGTCTTTCTACTTCATCTGCCCGTCCCGGAAAAGCCTACTTTTGACCTACTCTGCAGAATCATGAAAAGAAGCAGGGAAATCCATCATTCTCAGAACCAATTTTACCGATTTGTGGGGTCGAAATGTTCCTCCAAGGATTTTACAGCCAAATAAATGTACCTGCGTGTGGCCCAGCAGGTTATCGAGTGAAGTTTAGCGTGCCCCGCAATTAACGAAGGGCATGATGGTAATCCGTGGGAATTGGGAAAACATGCTTGGTGCTGGTCATGGCGGATCGGTGGGGTGCTCAGTAGTTTACAGTTTAGACATCCCATGAGATTGAGTGCTTTGTAAGGACGTACAAGGCCCCTAATTATGATTATTATTATGATGCTTCATTTGTTTTATTACAATTGGAGCCCCACCCCATAAAGAACAACTTTGGCATGACCAATATAATTGTGAAGAATTTGCAATTTTATTCTATTTTTTATGTTTTAGTTACTTTGGATTTGGTCTTGATTTACTTATGGTGTGTGGTGAGAGGTCTATTGTACATTATCTAAGGGAGGTTATAGGAGAACTAGCCTTTGAACAAATCTATCGATTCTCTTGGTTGAAAAAAATTGTAGAGAATTGTAATTTTATTTTATTTTTAGGTACTTTGGGTCATCTTCTTTGGTTTCGATTATTGTTTTAGTGAGTTCAAATCGTAAGTTTGATCTCGGTTTATCTGTGGTGTGTGGTGAGGGCAATGTCTACCTAGCCCATATGATGCATCGGCATGCAATTATATATATATATATATATATATATATATATATATATATATATATATATATATATATATATATATATATATATATATATATATATATATATAACATGTATTGTATTACAATTCCTTCTTATATTATCTAACAATATGTCGCTCCCGCACCCCAACGACTCTCCTGCCTCCTGCATTTTGAATGTGCCTGTTGTCGCGGGATGTTCTCCTATCGTTGCCTTGACTGGCAGTGGCTCTTCACTCCCCTCTGCACTAGGTCGTGGCAATTATGTCCAGGTTGGGGTTGTTGTTGTTGCGGTTGCCAAGGGCACTGCGCAACCTTTCGCCCAACCTACCTTCATGTCACTTGTGTCTGTCGAGGGTTTTTCGGATGTCAGTGGCGTTCCCTCGTCCTCTAACTTCCCCCCCCTTCCTTCTCACGAGGGGGCTTTTGCTCCTGTGATTCACAGTTTGTTTGATGTCACTACTATTGTTTGGCCTGATGCTCCTCTGGTGGTTGTTGTTGCGGCTCTCCATGTTCCTCATGAGGATTCACTTGGTGCAACACCCACGCCCCCTGGTTCTTTGGCTGAGGGTCCTATTGCTCTTGACCCTCTGGCTTCTAGTGATGCTTCTCTGCCGACTATTGCTGATGTTGTTGGTTCTATGCCCAAAACTGTTGGCAAGCATAGCTTTGCTCGTGTGACCAGATCTTCCGCACAACCCTTGAAGGGGGTTCGTCCTCTTCCCTGTGCCAAATCCTCCCATGTGGTGGTTTGTGGACAAGATGTCATGGACAACATTGAGCTCTACCAACGGTGTGCTTTAGTGTGCAGATTCTCTGGGCTCTGGCCTTCTCTACTAAACCTTCATCGCTGGGTAAGTGACTCTTGGCAGCCTTTGGTTGCTCACAATATTGAGCTTTTCCCTTGTGCTAAAGGCTTTTTTATCACTTCCTTTACATCTTCTATTGATCGGGATTTGGTTTTGGGTACGTTGTGGGCTTGGAGAGTGCACTCCCTCTCTGTTAAGCCTTGGACAACTTCTTTTAACCCTCTTACTGAACCACTTAATGTGCGTCCAGTTTGGTTATGCCTCATCAATCTCCCTCTTCATTTTTGGGAACACTCTTGTTATGAGGCTATCGGTAACTCTATTGGTCATTTCTTGAAGGTCGATGAAGCTACGTCCTCAATGGACCACACTACCTTTGCCTGCATTTTTGTGGACATTGACATCTCCTCTCCTCTCTCGGGAGATGTGGTTCTTATGGTGGGGGATAGGCCTTGGTCACAACTACTAGATTTTGAAGGCCTCCCCTTCTGTTACAGAAGATGCTTTTCTACAGGTCATCTTTCTTCGGACTTCTCTATTGCATGCCACAAAGGTGTTTCTACGTGGTGGAAGAATGCTACTACCGGTCACTTAACAGTCAATGCTCCTGACTCTGTGTCTAATGGCTCGTCTCATGAGGATGATGTCAATGTTGTGCCCCTCACAGCTATTGATCCTCATGTTGCCCCTTTTGTGGCCTCATCTCCTGAAGTCCCCACTTTTGTTTCTCTTGTTCTGCGGCCACGTTCTTTTGTTGTTGGATCTACTTCTACTATTGTTGTTTTGTCATAGCCTGCGACGTCTCTACAACAGCCTTCTACTGCTCTGTTGCAGCACCCTGTTAACACCACTGATTGTAACCCTGTGGGGCCCCTTCCGATTAATCTCTCTTTTGATGGACCTAATGACAACATCGCCTGGACTATGGTTGCTCACAAGCGGAAGGGAAAGTCTTCTCCCCTACCCAAACCCCCCCCTCATTGGGGTTTGGGTGTCTCACCCCCCCGCCCTTGAGGGGGCTCTTTTTTGTTCTCCAGTTGGATACAATTCCTTGCCTGTCTGGTTGTGTTTGTTTCTAGTTGCCTATGGGCGGTTGTTCTTTTGCCAACATCATTTCTCTCAATGTTGTTTATTTTTTGTTGATATTTTTTGAATATGTTAAGGGTCAGCGCTCTAGTTAATGCTTCTTTACTAATCAAAAACATGTATTGTATGAATAGGATGTGGTAGACATTGTCATTCAATTATATGTATGTGTAACATGTAATGTATGTATAATATGTATTGTATGCATAAGATGTCGGTGCATCATAGGGGCTGGTAGACGTTGCCTGTGGTGAGGGGCTCATCACACATCATCATAGAGAGGTTATAGGGGATCTCGCCTTTGAACGAACCAACTGATTCCTCTTTTGGTTGAAAAAGAAGAATGCAACTTCTCTTTTTTTAACTTGTTTTGTATTCATTTTAAGATTGTTGTTGAATGCTTTTTTTTTTTTTTTAAATTAGGAGTGACATTATAATTTTGTTTAGAAGATAAAATTATTGGTGTGTTTTTGTTTGTTTTATTCAAAATCTAATGTCATTTTTTCAAGTGAATTTAATGGAAGAAAATTTGCAATAATAACAATTATTTTCATATCATTTTAAGAGAGAAATACAAACAAGTATTCTAAATCTACAATATAAAAAAATTAACAAACATGTCATCACAATGATCCAAGATGTATCCTAGAAAAACTCTCAAAGAAAAAAACCCAACCACAAAGTATTGAAGCATTCAATTTATTATCTCATGAACAAAGATTACAGTGAACTTGCATAGTCTTGATGCAAAAAATTCTAGAACATCAAACTCCCTAATTGCACTCTACCTAAACAAGCAAAAGAGTATCATATAACCACACATCTTAATCCATCCTTCATCTCCTCTTGTATTTAACCTAGAGGAGATGCTCATTAACCTTAGCCAATAACTCAAAATTTATGTAGTCAACTTCAACTACTCACATGTTTGCTTTTATATAAATAAAACATGGACAAAACCACCAAGCGCTATTATATAAACCATGTGTCTCGACATGCTATGAACTTACAAAATCATATCCCACTCATTAATATTTTGGTATTAAGTTTTCTCTTTTGATATTATGTTCTTATAATTGGTACTATGTTTTTAATATTCGATATTTTTTCAACCTATAATAGAGAAAAAATTATGATTTAGCTAAGATGTATTGACTAAGCAATTTTTCACTGGTTCCATATTACAATTGAGACTACTTTTCTAATGTTTAACAAATTAAATCTACAATTAAAATACTTTAAATGAAATATTTTCAGTTAACTAGATTAAGAAGAAACTAATACTAGTAATCACAGTGTGATGTGCAATATGCACACCGACGAGGTGTGGTAGGTCAATTACAGAAGAAGAAAAAAATCTTTTTTTTCATGCCTTTGTGTAGTTCATGAGGCTAATTGGTAGGTCAATTAGAAAAAAAAAAAAAAATTTCATGCATTTGTGTAGTGCATGAGGTTAATTGGTAGATCATTATAAAATGATGTTGTTTGTGCAACGAAGGTCAATGGAGAAGTGATAGAGTCAAATTAACTATGCATCCACTTGTAGGGATCCAAACACAATTGTAACAAAACCAACAAAGTCATGTTATGTTTCCAATAGGGAGAGGGAGAGAGAGAGAGAGAGAGAGAGAGAGAGAGAGAGAGAGAGAGAGAGAGAGAGAGAGAGAGAGAGAGAGAGAGAGAGAGAGAGAGAGAGAGAGAGAGAGAGAGAGAGAGAGAGATGGAGATGGAGATGGAGTAGAGGGAGATGAAGAGAGGGAGAAGGGGACATAGAGAGAGAGAGAGAAGAGAGAGAGAGGGATGGATAGAGATGGAAGAGATACATATATAGAGTGGGGGAAGAGGAAAATATAAAAATTTAAATAAGAAGTGATATATGGGAGAAAGAGGGAGAGTTAAATATATATAGGGGTAGAGAGAGATTGAGAGACAATGAGATAAAGATAGAGGGACAAATGGAAGAAAAATTATGGAGAGATAGAGAAATAGAGGCAAAACGATATAGATACAAAAGTCTAGGAAGAGGACTAGTGTGAAAGAAGGGCAGAGATGGATGGATAGAGAGAGGAAGAAATGTATTGAGATTAGGGATAAATATAGAGGGAGAGAAAGAGAAGGAGACATATAAATAGATGTGATATAGAGAGTCATAGAGGAGTATGAAAAGAAATAGAGAGATAGAGAGATAGATGGGGAGGTAGAGTTAGAGAAAGATATGGATAGAAAAATATAGAGAGTGGAGTGAGAAATAGGGTAGGACAAATGGAGTGAGAGATGGATTGAATGAGAGAGAGGGGGGAATAGGAAGATAGAGATAGAGAGGGAAACAATAAGAGAGAAATAGGGTGATAAAGACAACTAATATAGAGAGAGATGGAAAGGGGAAGTATAGAGAGATAGAGACAAATATAGGGAGGGAGAAATGTGGACTATGTGTTTATATAAGTGAGATGGGGACATGGAGAGATAGTGAGGGGGGAGGGAGAGGAGGAGAGATGGAAAGAAAGAGTGATGGGGAGAGAGGAAGAGATAAAGAGAGATAGGGATAGAAATAAGGAGAGATATAGAAAGAAATAAGAGATGAAGAGAAATATATCTTGGAAAATATAGAGGGGGTAAGAGAGAGGATATGGAGAGGTAGATGGATAAAGATAAAAGAAGTGATATATACAGAGAGAGGTAGAGAGGGATATATAAAGGGAGTGAGATAGATAGAGATATGGAGGGAGGAATAGGGAGTGTATGTGAGAGAGAATGAGAGAGAGATTTAGAGATAGAGATAAGGAGAGAGGAACATTGAGTGCATGTGTTTCTATATTACTAAGAGAGATAGGGAATAAAATATAGAGAGGGCTCGAGAAATAAAGAGATGATAGAGATGAAGTTGAGAAATATAGAAAGTGGGAGTGATAGGGAGAGGGGGATAGAGAGGGAGAGATTGAAAGATAAATATAATGGGAATGATAGAAATGAAAGAGAGAGATGTAGGGAGAGGTAAGGAGATAAAGATAAGGGAGAAAGATAGAGATGAAGATAGAGATTGAGATGGAGATGGAGATGGAGATGAAATGTCATTTGATAAATGGCATACCAATTAAGCTAATGCATTATGTAAATGTATGCAAAAAAATAGATCAATTTTTTTCTAATTGATTTAAATTATAGTTATATAATCATATATAAAATTAAATAACTATAATTATTATATATTGTTTTTTTATATGTTCTTTATAATTTGTAATCTTAGTACTATAGTTTTATTTTATAGGATCTAATATTATATATTATAAACTAAATAATAATAATCGTATTTAATATTTTATTAATAAAATCTCTCTGGCTTCGGCCTTTTATCGATAAAAAAATATATATATATATTTATTATTATTTATAAGTTATACATATATTTTATTGATAATATTAAAAATTTAATATTTTATTAATAAAATCTCTTTGGCTTCGGCCTTTTATCGATAAAAAAAAATAGATTATATTTATTATTATTTATAAGTTATACATATATTTTATTGATAATATTAAAAAAATGATATATTATAATAAATGAATTATTATATAATAAGATATAACAATAATTATATATGAATCTTATATAAGTTATTATAATATTAAATATATTATTATATTATTATTATTATTAATTAATAATAATAACTAAATTATTTGTATTGATATTATATAACTATATTATAATGTTGTATATATTATTACATGTACATGATAATACTTCTACTCCTCAATTTATTTAGTTAAAAAATATAAAATATCCACTATATAATCTTTATTAAAGTTTTTTAATATAATTGAATAACTCATAATTCAAAGAAATCGTCCCATAAATATATAAATCTGAGAAATTGAAGTGTTTAAGGGTAAGTGCACCAAGATGGGGAACCAAAAAGATGCCAAATTTTTTATTCCCAAAAGTAGGCATTTGGCACACGGAAAATAGGGCACTCGCCATATTTGGTGTGAGCCAATAGGTTTGGTGTGCTGAACTTGAGGTTTGGTCATGCCAATTCTATTTGGCGTGCGCCAAATTTGGCACTAGCCGAATGGAAATGCTTTTTGAAAATTGCATTTCCATTTTGAAAAGTGTGAATTTACTCTCTTTCACTCTCTCTCTCCCAACAAGAATATATACAAGAAATATAAAATTTAAGTATAAGTCACCTTTCAATATGTCTTTGAAATGTGACTTATAATTTTAAGTTATATTTCATGTATATATTGGCAAGATGTTTGAGAGTGGTTTCAGATCTCTAGGAGTTATAATGTAGATTCTAGGTTTTAGAGGATCATTTCAATTTTTAGATAGTCAAATTTCAGTAATCTGCATGCTTCTATCACCATTCTCTCACTATTTTATGCCACTGTCTTTGTCTCCCTCAAACTCTAAACCTATATATCTCTCTATCACTCATCCTCTATCCCATTTCTACCTCTCTCTATCTCACTCTCTCCTCTCAACCTTAATATCTAACACTACCTCTTTACCTCTCTTTCTTGCCCTTCACTCTCTACTATATGTTTTATCTCTCTCTCTTTACACACCTCCCCCTCACTACCTTTATTTATCTAGGTATCTCCCACCTTCATTCCTTACCCCATCTCTATCCCTTGCTCTCTCTTCTTCTCTCTCCCTCTCTTATTGTTTCTCTCCCCTCTCTCTTTGTGTTCTCTCGATCATTACTTCTTCCTCCCACCCTTTATCTCTCCCCATCCCTTGGTCTCTCCTTCAGTCTATCTTTTCCTCTCTACCTTTCCATCCCTATCTCATTACCCACCTCTTTCCCCATCTATCTCTCTCACCTCTTTCTTTCCCCTAGGTCTTTCACTCCTCTCTCCCCAAGCTCTAGGTCTCTTCACTCTCTAGTTCTTGACCTCCCTCTCCATCTCTCTCCCTATCTCCTTACCTCTCTTTCTCTCTTTGTGAACTCTACATCTCCCCTCTCTAGGTCTCTCCCATTATCTCTCCTTCTCTACCTTGTCTTCCCTCCTTAACCCCATCTCTATTCATGCCTCCCTTCCTCTCTCCTTCCTCTCCCTCTGTTCATATATCTCTCTCTCTACCTACCCCTCCCTATCTCATTATCCACCTATATCCCCCTCTATGTCTCTCACCTTTATCTCTCTCCCCTCTCTCCCTAGGCTCTAGGTCTCTCACCTCTAGACTGGGAGAGCCCAAGTGAGAGAGAGGGAGAGACCTGAGAGAGAGAGGTGGAGAAGGGAGGGGTTGATGGAAAGAGGGTATATTAGGGCTATGTGGGGATTTAGCTTCAAGTCAAACCCCTACTTTGGTATTTCTTCCTCTATAACAACCAAAAATAAATAGATTAATATAAAACTATGTGAAAGTTCTCCTATCCCAAGAATATTTGGGAATGGTAAGAGTTCTTAATGTGCAATATTAAAAATTCCTATGAAATAAATAAAAGGGATGTGAGGATCCTAAGGTGCTCAAGGGAACAACAATAAGAAAGTTATAATGACAATAAAATGAACAATACTAATAATGTGAATACAATCTAACTATATCACCTAGAGAGGGCTTGATAAATCCAAGAGGAAAAGATAACTTGAAAGAGGATTTTGGAAGAGTATTGTAAAGAGATGTAGAGCTTAAGAGAGCTATGTGAGAGCTTGGAGAGAATCCAACAATAGCCAAGGTTACAAGAATAAAAGATAGGTTATTTGATATTAATTCAAAATTGAGAGACAACGTAAGAGGAAGAGGTTAAAAAAAATTATTTGGATTTGTCTTGAGTGAATTCCACCTACTTACACAAGTTTCAAGTGATGAAATTGTAGTGTAATAAATTGTATCACTACAATTTCACATTTAGTTCTAACCCACTTTGGCAGTTGTGCCTAATGTGTACCTAATTTAATTGTTTGATTGTGCTTAGTTTTAAGACCGTTTCCATTAACATGATGCATTCTCCTATTCATGACCTTTTTCTTGACTCAAACTACTAGAACTAGGGTACCCAACACCCTTGTCTAGGCAATTTGGCCCCAAAAATAATAAATACGAAGTCTTTTTAAGTAGTAGGAATTTTCCCTCCAATGTTGGCTCTCCCTAAAAATTAATTCTGAAAAGGTGTAAGTTGCATATAAATACAACTCCCTCTCTCATTTCAAACCATAACATACACAATTGAAAATCAATCAAGCATAAGGAATTCAAATTTTCAATTGCTTGTATAGATCTACAATCAAGGAGCCATGCATTCAAGCATACATATTTGTTTCAGCAAGCATGATGAATCGTAATTCATTTCTCCATAATGAAATCATGCATTAACATCTTCCAAGCAATATAAAGCCTTATGTGTGACTTCATGCCAAGGATTTCATATTGAGGAAATATTTGTCATTTTAATCATTTCCCTTATTTTTTTAGTTGTTATCCTTCTAAGGACAAGCTCTCTTTTTCATCAATCATAGTTGTTATGGAGTTGTGAACACCAACACAATGTTTGACTTAGTCGAGCCCTTATATAGCACAACCCTTCTTTTCTACTTTTTGTGTGTGCATATTCAAGTATGATAGTAAAGAGTGTTTCAAGAGCATAGATCAAAATGTGGCAAAAATTCTCATACTTCGAACAAGCGAAATCCCCTAAACTAGGGTGCCTAACATATGTGTCTGGTTGTTTTTTTCTAAATTTCAAAGGGAAAAACCTATAGGATCTCGTGACTATGAATTTGCACTTTTTTTTTGCACATACATCCTTAAACTAGGGCACCCAACACACCAATCTGACACTTTCAACCTCAACTTGCAATCCCTGATTCTTTCATATGTCCCCTTCTTAGATCTAAGTTGTTGTGTTGAATTTTTATTCTATAATTTATTGTTATTACTAAAATTTATTGTTTTCCTACTATTAAACCTAGATCTTAAACATACACTTCACAATCTCAAAACCATTGCAACAAAGGAACATATATCCTAAGTGTTCATCTCTCCTATTAAAGGATTGTAGTAGAACTTTATTATTGTTCTAATGATATTCTATGGGGATCTGAGATCTTATTTTGCATCCATTGGTTGGGATCTCATTTTCATACTAATTAGAAATGCTAAAAAATAGACACCATATAGGAAATTGACATGGGATGCTAGCATGCTGCACAAATGTCTACATGTTACACTAGTGTCCAAATAATTTGGGCTCTAAAACGATAGGACATTATAAAAACTCAAGATTAAAACAAAGGTAGCATAAAAACTAATAAAAAGATATCATAGGAAATAATAACTAAGCACCATGGAAGGAGAAATGCCACTACAAGGGATAAAATGATCTTAGAGTGATAGTAAGAGAGCATTAACGAAATCAAGCATAAAACATAGCATGAAATTGTAAGGGTGTGTGATTTTTAACATTACATTTTGTCTCCTCTTCAGTAGGCTTATGGACCTACATGATTATGCATGATAAAATAAAAACTAATTTAAAAAAAAAATAAGATCACAACAACAAAATAATATATTGTAAAGAATAAAAAAAGATTTCCAAGTGAAGGAATTGTGCCCCCAAGCTAAGAACCTACAAAACAAATTGACTTATTGCCTCCTAAAAGATGCAAGTATAGACTTGCTATCAGATTTGTCTAAGCAATACTAGTGACTAGACTACACCAAGGCGAAGGATTTAATCTATATGAGTACAAAATTAAGCTAAATGGATGCAAGATTACGCTAGATAGAAAGATTAAGCTAGATGGATGCAAACAATCACGATTAAACTAATATGAAAAAAGATAAGATGCAATAATCTCGAAGTAAGATATTCTCAATGACTCTAGAGAAAAAACAACATAATAACAATAAATCTCCAGGGTGTCTTGATTGAGAGATGAAAGGCTGAATTTATAGAGAATCCAAAGAGAGACCAATGGTCAAGATCAACTAATGATGAGTGGTTGAGATTCCTCGAGAAAGCACAATCCAAGTGAATTGAAATGATTGGATGCTTGGATTCAGTTTTAGAGGAGATTAAGTTTGAGTTGATCTTGAGATAAATTCAATAAAGCTTGATTTAATGCATTTGGATTATAAGTCTGAGTTTGCATTGGAGATAAAATCAATTAAAGTCATGCATTTGAGATAAAATTAGTTAATTCCATGCATATTTATTTTATTTGCTGAAGATTTTTATTAGAAAAAGTCATTTTAATGCAACTGAATCTCTTTCCTCAAGATTGCTTTGAGTTTAAATTTAGAGAAAATGATTTATTCAATTTAATTGCTTTTATGAGATTTCTCAAGTTATCTCAAATTTAGAAAAAGAAATATCTCAAGTTGATTTCTTTTCTCAATTTAATTCCCTTTTTTGCAAATTAATTTTTTTTTTTGAATTTAATGGCAAATTTATTTATTAATTAAATATGCTAGGATATTTAATTAAATAAATAGGATAATTGATTAAAATGATTTACTCGGAATGATTAATTAATTTAAGATGATTTATTTGCCATGTGACATTGATGATTTAGAAATTAACTAATTAGGTGCTCAAGAATGATTTAATTGCCTTTGGTTAGGACCTTGGTGATGCTAGGGCGGAGGTGCCAGCAACTAACCCAGTTAGTCGATATTAGGGGCCCATGGTTTAGATTACTATTTTTAGGGTATTACATTTGCCCCTCTTTGAATTGATGTGCGAGCAACACATTGATTCAAAGAATAGTTGATGTCAAATAGATATCAGTTATGAGCTTGATCGATCAAAAAATGATGAAGAGCAAGATGTTTAGCTTGATTTGAAGCGATGAAACTGAATAGATTGATTAAAATGATACCGATCCTGAACTTGATTGAACCAGGACTGATGAAGAGTGATATACCAATATTGAACTTGATGGATCAATAAACAGGTACCGATCTAGAACTTGATTGAACTAGAATCGATTGAGAAAAGAGATAAAACCGATTCTGAACTTGATTGCACAAGAACCAATTAGTGAAACAAAATGTCTAGTATTGATTTGATGTGATGAAAGTGAACATCGATTTGAAGATTGATTCATATGAGTACAAAAACCGATATGCCTCTAGAGATTGTTCTTATTCGACATCGAATAATCTCAACTTGATATGATGTGATTTAGTTAAGATGCCCCTAGTAACAAGATTTTAGTTGATTCGATTTGATATTCGATTAATCTTTGATTGAAAAGATTTTTTGCTCAACTTCTGATGAAGATTTGAAAAATTTCTCTCTTTTCGATGATGTAATCATTGATAATGTTGATGTAATGACTATGCTCCCTCAAGAGAAAAATCGAAAGATAGCAAGATCACAGTGATTTTAGGCAATTTTATTTAATAAAATGATTTAGCAATGATAATCTGAGCATGGAGATTAATATAAGAATTAACTTGAGATTGAAGTTGAAGGAAAATATTTGAGCAAAAAGTGATGTGAAAATTGACCTGAAGATGGAAGTGCCAAGTGATCAACATTGTGAGAATTTGACTAGAAAATTGATGCCAGATTTCGATTTTGGTCCCGAAAATGGACTAAGGACAGTCGATTTAGCTAAGAGTACAAATTTTGTGTCAATCAGAGTAAGTTTGAAAATGAGGGTTTTGCCTATATAAGGGGTTAAATGTGTCATTTTCAATTCATTTTAACCTCTCAAAGTTCAAAATTTCAAAAACCTTCTCTAAAGCAAAATGCCAATTCCAGTTCCAGATCACCGATTCGAGAACCAGAGACACCACAATTGACCCTGAAACTATCCTCCAGCAGTAAGTGATCGATCTTAAGCCTCTTTAATGTCAAATTTTGTAATTTTTTGTTGAATTTTTCATTCTTTACTTCATTTTAGTTTGTGCCTAGTCGTTTCATCGTAATTATTCTTTGCTCATATGGTCATATTGGATTTGTGGTATGGCATATGCCCCTAAATCATATGATTTTGTTCATCATAGACCATTTTGTCATCTGATATGGCATGATAGCTCATATGAGAAAGTTTAGTCAAACTGGTCGCGATCTTTTGTCATACAAATTTTTGCCTTTCTATTGTAAATAGTATGGGAAATAGTGGCTATGTTTAAGGATCCAATCATCAGTTTTTTATTTTTTAATGTTGTAAATTTAGATTCTTTTGCACTTTAAACACATTCTTAGCTCAAAGTTGATCGCATACTGATGTTTTTTTTGTTCAATTTTGCAGGTTTAGTTGCCAGACATTTAGTTTCGGTGCACATATCTGTCGACTATGAGATTAGTTCGATATTTGTCAGACACACAGAGGGGACACATTGGGTTATGTGGTTTCAGATACTTGCTTGAGATTCCTGATATCCATGTGAATCACAGATTACTCACAACTTTAGTTGAGCGATTCCATAGTGAGCATAACACATTCCATCTTCTAACTGGGGAGATGACTATCACTCTTGAGGAAATATATAAGATCTTTAGGATTCCTTTTGTTGGGGATAAGGTGGATTACGATGCCGCTCCACAATAGGGTATTGAGGAACTCAGATGTATATTCAATTATGACATTATCCTGGATCGTTCTATCACCTGGGACAATCTGATGATTAGATATGGAGCACAGTTCCCCCTTGCTTGTGTTTTGGCTGGTATTATAGGTTGCTTTGTGATGCCAGATAAGGGACATCAAGAATTTCTATGTGGATGGGGTAGGATGTTAGAGAGATTGCTTACTCATCTAGTGAGATTAGGTTGGGGATCATGCATACTAGCCCATATGTACCACAAGCTGCATGAGATCACCTATAGAGGGGCGAAGAGTATAGCAGTCAGTGTATTGGTTTTGTAGATTTGGGCCTGCGAGCACATCCTAGTTTGTAGGTCGATTGTGGATGATGCGTGACAGGAGGGTCAACCGATTGTATATAGATATGTAGGATATATTACACAGCCCCACTTGGGGAAGACCGAATACTGGAGATAAGAGTTGGATGATATGATTGCGGTAGTTTGGAGACCATACAGGGGTCTGGAGGTGTGGGATGATTAGAGGAGGCAACAGAGAGATATGTTTATGATGCGACCACTTGCTGGTAGATCTTCCATGATCATTGAGCGATTTGTAGTTAGTAGATTTTTGAGGCAGTATGGGAGGCCACAAATTATTTCACAGGATTTTATTGCATATGCACATTTTGGTGATGAGGAGAGGTGAGGATGGGGGCCTAGACTTTCGTATGCCCTCGCTATGCAGGAGTTAGCAAGTTTACAACCATAGAGGTGGGAGTATTTGGATGATGTTGCAAATGCATGTGTAATTCCCTAGCTTAGGGATTGGTTCTAGAGACATCCATTCCCATGATTTACAGACCTAAGAGAGCATGCACCTCAGATAGATGAGTGTGATGATGTACTAGCACGAGCTCAGAGAGATCCGACACCTAGGAGGGGAGGAGGAGATCCGA
This sequence comes from Cryptomeria japonica, assembly GCF_030272615.1. NCBI lineage: Eukaryota > Viridiplantae > Streptophyta > Pinopsida > Cupressales > Cupressaceae > Cryptomeria > Cryptomeria japonica. The sequence continues at coordinate 235,946,899 of NC_081410.1, read as the reverse complement.
GTGTGAGAAGTAGAAGAGCACCCATCAAAGGACGACAATGTAGGTGAGGAGAGGGAGGGTCTTTAGGAGCATTTGGCGGGGATGCAGGTGGTGACAAGGGAGGAGAGGCTATAGTAGATGTTGAGATGGGTGAGGCAGTGGGCCCTAGCGGTGATGATGCTCCTAGACATGTATGGAAAAGGAGGGAGGAGAAGGGTGGTGGAGGTAAGGAGAGAGGAGAAGGAGGTCAGACACCAACATATATCATTTGTGCCTTGAGGGGTAGAGTTTTTGGTATGTAGACACACCTAGCAGTTGTGGAGGCACAGATCGTAGAGCGTGATCAACGGATCGTCGAGCATGATATGCAGCTCCAGAGCATGATAGAAGAGCGCGATCAGTAGCTACAGAGCATGAGGGCAGAGCGTGACAACCTCTAGCGTGAGGTTGCACACTAGATGAGCAGAGCGACATACTATGTAGAAGCCTATAGTGCAGTGGTCTCAACAAATAGGCAAGTAGTTCCTTATTTGTAGTATATGGCTCAATTACAGGGAGCTAGGACACCGAGATAGTATGATTCCCCTATATAGAAACCACCTCCTCCTCCTCTAGATGATGAGGGAGAGGCGGAGAATTATATTTTTAGATGTCTCCTAGATTTTGTAGCCCATTTTTGTAGTCGATATATTTCTTGCTTCGATAGACATTGTATATGACATTTTGAGATCATATGTACCCTTTGACATTGAGATTTTTGATGAGCTATATATATGACACATGATTCCACTTCATTATACTGGTGTTGATTGATATGAGATGATTTATATGTCTATATTGCTTATGATCATCGATGTTTTTTATTTTTTTAACATGCAAATGAATGACCTAATGGATGGACATGATGATGCAAATGTATATGTGAATGCTATGTTTATTATTTTTGTTTTTGTTTTCTGATATAATAATATGGATGCAAATGGATATGCAATGAATTTTTGGATCTATATGATATGCTCATGTATGTAGCTAACATCTCACATAGGGATTATAATGTCCATACATAGGTACTCAGTCGTGTCGATGATGATAATTTGCAGTCAACCACTTAGCAGAGAAATGACGATTGTTTCAAATTTAGGCTCTCATTCAAAGGACGAAGAGAACAATGTTATCATGCTGAAATCACTTGAAATGCACAAAACTTAGTATGAATACAACCTAAAACTTAGTCACTGGATTTGGTATGCTTATTTATCATCACTGAGCATTTTACCATGTCAGAGATAGACATAAGCACCAAGGCATGAAAAGCCAGGATGACCTAAATGTCACACCCTTTTAATCTAGCAAGTGAACATAAGCACCAAGGCATGAAGAGCCAGGATAACCTGAATGTTGGTTGCATGTATACATACCAGAAAAAGTAGAGTTCCTTCATTTTCATATGCAATACCGATTATCTTGTCCGCAATGAAATTTTTATCGTTCATATCCTAGGATAGATTAAGAATTCATCCAGATTTCATAATAAAGAAATTTACTCAAAATAGACAAGGAAATGATTCCAACCTCCCTATAGCATACAAATAAATGGAGTCGAGGTATGTGTGGCGATTTCACCTTGATGTGAAGGCACTTATCATAGACACCCAGCTTATGAGATGTTTCTAGATCATCAGAATCATTCCTACAAGCAGAAAATAAAGAAAAGCATTATACCCCTAGTCCTTGCTTCTCTTAGTCAAGATAGACTTCCTTGAGTTACTCAAAGGGAATAATAAATGAAAACCAATTTAAAAGACAACATACAAAGAAAATTTAAATCATATCTCAAACAATTTTTGTGATTGTTTTCATTGTTCTTGTTTTGCTTGTTTACTTAGTGGTAAAACCCTGCAGTGAACAGGAGACAGGTGACTAACTCAGATTGGATGACCTGGTACTACCGACAGAAAAATGACTTGGTTAAAATACTTAGGACATTTAGATTGATCATTTGATTACCCTAAGACTAGGATGTTGACCGGTTTCAATCCATGAGGATTCGAAAAAGAACCAAGGTGTCGTAAAAGCGACTGAAAGATATGTACAAGCTAAAGCAAAGATGCAGGAAAGTGGGAAATAAAATAGGAAATGCCAAATTTGCATTCATAGATTGAGCACTTCAGTACAAGAGGTGCCTTTTTACCAAGTTTTCACCTTCTTGGCAAAGATTCTCTTTTTTTTTACTACCAAGGTGCCTGTTTACCAAGTTTTCACCAAGGCATTTGATTTTTTTCATATTTTGATTTTTTCTTTTCTTTTTATGATTTTTTTTTCAGGACTTTTTAGTTGTATGGGTTGCTGGAGAAGAGAATGCTAAGTGTGAAATTTCTTCAAGTGGATGGTGTTGATCGGTTCGTGGAGTTGTTCTCCTTTCGGTGTTGAGAGTTGATAAGCGCCAGAGCTAAAGACTGCAATAACAATGTAGGGACCCAACTAGTTGGGTTCAAACTTCCCTTTCTATTCCTGGTGCTATTGATTTTTAGGATTCTCTCTCAAAACAAGGTCACCAACATGAAATTCTCTTTGTCAAACTTTTTTGTTATAACCTCTAGACATTCTCTTTTGGTAAGATCTCAGATGATCAAACACCACTTGTCGATGTTCATCCAACAGTTCGATTTCTTGAAATCCAAATATTCTGTGATCTTCATCAGTAATAAGACTTTGCAAAGAAACTCTCAAAGCAGGAATTTCAACCTCAATAGGAAAGATTGCTTTGGCCCCATACACCAAAGCAAAAGGTGTAGCCCTAGTATGTGTTTTGATGCTTGTTCTATAAGCCCATAGTGTCAAATTGAGCTGCAGATGCCAATCCTTTCCAGATTTGTTGACCATTTTGTGCAAGATAGTCAACAGAGTTTAGTTAGATGCTTCAGCTTGTCCATTACCTTGAGGGTAGTGTAGTCACATAAATCTTTCCATTTAATTAAATGAATATTTACTATTTATTTGATTATTAAATTCACTAGCCAACAATTAATTAAATTAATATTTAATTAACTCATCCTTACACTCTTCTGCTATTAACTAAATAAATTATTCAATTTATTTAAATTAATTCATTAAGCCACACTCTGAAACCAATTAAATGAATAAAGCACATTTATTTAATTTAAACCACTTTCTTCTTTTAAATAAATAAATAAATATTTATTTAAATCACTAAACAAATCCCCCCACTTGCATTCTCCTACAAATGCAAGTTGCACCTATTTTGTTGAAATAAAGTAATTTATTATAATAAAAACCATATTTTCCCTCACCCACCAAACCCATTTATTCACTAAACCCACTCTAGATTCTTCAAAACCATTCCTAATTAGCTTAATCCCATCCCCTAAATATTGTCACATTCATAAGCAACTTGGAGTCACTTCTGAAAGCCTCAAAGTCTTTGAAAAGCATTTAATGCTTTTATGTCTCCCACATGCTAACCCCTAAAGTCTTCCAAACCCTTAATGGTTCTTACGCAACCATTTATGGCTCTTACATAACCATTAATGGTTAACTCAACTCACCCACATGGTTAGAGACTTTACCTCTAACTCAACCTCCATTTAACCCATGGGTCTCTTCAAGCATTCATTGCTTTGACCATGGTTATCCTCACTAACTCTTGCACAAGAGTTTATCCATTGGATAAAAGCATTATTCATTGGATAATGGCTTTATTCATTCAACCTGATTTAAACCTTAACTCCTAAGGTAACCCTCAAGTCATCTCAAACATTTAATGCTTCTTCCATCTCCTCTCAAGCCATCTCATGATGCCATTTGTCATCCTGGGATTGGGTTGAAAGCCCTCACATGGATCATAAGCCCATCAATCCCGACCCTTGTTGAGATTACTCAATCTCAATCATCCATTGCTCCATTTTTCTTATAAATAGAGCTCACATTCCTCATTTTCAAATCCTAAATCATCTAGCATCTAGCCATAATCTTGAAATCTTTTATGCATGTAAGTTATAGTGAATTTAGGAGAGCATTTTAGCATAATCTACATTTATCTTTTGGCTAAAATTAACATTAGTTAATTAAATATCATCTCATATTTATCCTGTTTTACACTTGCATTGGCATAATTAATCATTTTAATCTTGAATCTCCATAAGACATCCAGAGTAGTGCAAAAAGCTACTGAGAGATACACTCATTTGGAACTTGGAGAGGAGAGGAACAAGGGAGGAGCAACTACAAGCATGTTGGAAGGCATTTGGGGATGTTTTATTGCATTCCTTCGTTTTGTTATGCTTTCTATTAGATGTTTTATATCTCTCTTGATATGCATTCTTAGGATAGTGATTTCCTTTGTCTTTTGTTTCTGATTTAAGACTAACATCATTAACGTTTGATATTGTGTGTTTTTGTGTCCCCTAACATATCCTATTTTACAGAGCATCATTTGGCGAACCTGACGTGAATCGAACACGCAACCTTCTGATCGATTTTGATAAACTACTAACCTTTCTAGTTTTAATTGACACATAGGTCACGCTTTAGCACCACTGATCATGCTCTAGAGCCTTCGAAAGTTGGTGATTTAATGCTATTGTTCACCAGGATAGCGCTATTGTCTTCCAATTGGCACTATCATCCTTCTTATAGTGCTATTGACCATTAAATAACGCTATTGTGTCTATTTTTAGCACTTTTGTGCTCTCTATTTGATAGAGTCTTTTAGGGCGTTTGTATTTCTTGTAGCATGGTTGTATTTAGTTTAGTGCTTCTGTCATTAATATAGTACTTTCATGTTAAATAGTGCTTATGTTTTCACACAAAGTAGCGCTATTGTAATAGAGAGTTGTAAAAAAAAAAATTGTAACCGAAAAATAAAAAACATTTAGGCTTGTAGAAGCCCACCAAAAATTCATTTTTTACTAACTGTTTACTTTTTTGTGCAGGTTCTTGACTAACGCCCTTTGTAGGATTTTTAAGAGTTAGATTAGGAAGCAAAATTGTTTTTTACTAACTTTGTATTTTAAAGTTGGGTTTAAAATGAATTCACTTTCTATTTTGGCTTAAAAGAATTAACTTCACATTTTATTTTGGGTCCTAAAATGAATCACATCTTTTAAATTTGGGTTTAAAAGGAATCTTATTTGTCAAAATAAAAAGAACCACAAACTCAAACCCAACAAATTTTCTTTTTTGCAAGTTAGGATTCATTTCATTTTGGGTTTTAAAACAAAACAAAACAACTTTTATTTCTTGCATCAAGCTAAAATTCACGATCAACACTTCATTTGTGCAAGTTAAAAAGAACCCCCAATTTGTCAAAGTTTTGTTTTCAAAGCAATTTACTTCAAAGCAAAAACGTGTTTCAAATTCAGTTGACCAGGATTTCAAGCTCCTAGATTACATAACATTTTGCCTTGAAGTTAAAAAGAACACCATTTTTGTTGGAGCAACATCTCCAAGTAGCTTTTAGATCACATTGCTATAACTTGGTTAAAAAGAACAAGTGTTTTCAGTGTTTGGCACACTTGTGCAAAGTTTGTCGAGTGGTCCTACTTCTAACACACACTATCCTCTCCCTTGGCTTTCGTGGTCCCAGGTGCAAGAGAAAAGTGTTAGTAACACTCAAAATTTTATCTTTTTAAGAGAGGCTTGCCAAGAGACACATCACTCTTGGGAACGACCTCACGTGGTAAATCCTTCAAGCTGCTATAGAAATTAGGTGTGAGTGAAAGTTGTAGCCTTAGGTATAGCTATTCCTATAGTGTAACTTGCCGAAAGGATGTATGGGCCCCACCACAAGTTACAAGGCTCTTAAGTGAGTCACTGCAGAATGAACTTATGTCCAAAAACATCGAACATTACTAGACACCTTTTTATATAGAAACCCACCCGTTCTATTGATTGAGGATATTTGTGAGAAGTTCAGTGTAAGAGCATAGATGGTTTTGCTCCCAAGATACTCACCATACATATTTCCTTGAGCAGAAACAGGGCTTTTTGAAAGGCTACTTGTAGCTTGATAAAAGTGGTGACTTCCCCATCATAGGGATCATCTATCTGTTATGCTCATGCAAGACTTAGTATATCACATCCTTACCTGCTACGATGAGATTCATAAGGTATGTAGTACCAAAGTTGAAGAAATATCAAGATGTGGGCTGAAATTATCACAACTGGCCATTTGACCTTAGGGATAAATTGTGTTTGAAGTGTCTTCATTTTGTGTCAGACCGGTGATAAATTGAAACAACTTCAGGCTTTTGGAAAAACATACAAAAACATTTGAAAAAGGGGTCAAAAAGTTCAAAGATTGGGTTGATTTAGACCCACACCTATTTATGCCTTTAAGGGAAAATTATTGTGTTTGTGTGCTTGCTCTGTTTTCTTGTCAAAGAAATTCAAAACCAATTCAAACCAAGTATTCATCCAACACAAATTTCCATCAAACATTTGACCAACAACAACATCAAAACAAAGTGCAAACAAGATATCAAATTCTATGACCATCCTTCAAATCTTGAGAAAAAGGAATCCTCATCAACATGTCAATTTGAAGAAAAGACCATTGAGTTCAAAGGCTTTTATCAAAAGAAGGAAATTTTTCTATCTCAATAGACAAATTTTTATCTTACATAGAGCCTTCTTGCGTCATATGCGTCTATATTTTCAAGGGAAATCCAACGAGTCCGATAAAGAGCCTTTGAAAAACATAGCTTTTACTCAGTATAGAGCTTTGAGTTATCACAAAAATAAAGGAGGCAAAATCAACCCTGCTTTCTTTCCACGCATCCGCATTACATATAACATAGCTTGAGAAGAACCACCAACCCCTGAGAGAGAAGAGGAAGAATTTGTCCCCTTTGTAACACAGTTTTTATTGAGGTTCACATTCCATCCACTTCCACATTTATACATCATCAATCCATTCAACTCTTGAAACATAAAAAGCTCTTGTCCCAAGTTATTTTTAGATGTTACTTAAATCAAAACAACACATCACTTTTTAGAGTGTCTCTACATCTAGGATAAATCATCCTAAGAGGCATTTCTATGCAGGTCAAAACTAGTCTATGAGTGCATCCTCTCATTAATAGGTAGCTTGGTTTGTAACACATCTCAAACCTTTCTATACCTTATCACATCAACATTGTTGACAACACAAAGAGCAATTCGTAAAGACCTTTGTTAACATCCAATCTTTAGTGTTAGAGATTCATCTTCTAAACACTTCGCAAAACATTTATCTCTCATTTCATCACCAACTCATAATCACTTTGACCAAACCTCAAAAAATTTCAACACAAAATGGCTCACACCAGATCGAAAACTAGACAACTACAGATCGAAGAAGAAGAGGACAAAAATATCAATGACTTTCAAGAAGCCATTGGAGGAGGTCCAAATAAGGAAGATCCTAGCACTTCAACTCCTGAAGCAATAGAAAGAGCACAACACAACCCCAAGTTCAATTGAATTTTTGATGAAATCCTTAAAAACAATGCAGATGCTCATTTTTTGAGACTTGCTCAAGAGGGAGCTAAACTACCATCTGATTTTGATACCGCACAAATACGACAAACATTAGAAAACCATAGCCATAACGAGGGTAGAAAGATATTACTTCCGATATGACCTTAATCAAGGAAATCCCCCACCTCCTCCTCCTAACGAAATAGACATGTTGAGACAACAAGTCGAGAATCTCGCTCAACAACTCCACAGTGGTATGTAGACTACCCGGTTTCCACTTAATGATATTTGTCCCTATCCTTTTGATAGGAATCTATATATGCCACCTTTTCCATGAGGGTTTGAAACACCTAAGTTTGAAAACTATCAAGGAAAAGGAGATCCTAGAGATCATGTCTAGGAATTTCACTCAGCTTGCCTCAAAGTGGCATATGAAGACACATATCTAATGTGCCTCTTTCCTCAGAGTTTGGGGGGAACAACCATGCAATGGTTTTCCCGATTACTCGGCGGCATTAGGACATTCGAGGAACTAGTCCAAAAGTTCATAGCACATTATTCGCACAACATAGAATGCGATGTTACCATTGTAGATCTGTGCAATACCAATCAAAATCTAGGGGAGCTATTTTTAGCTTTCCTACAACGGTGGAGGCAACTGTCTAGTAGACGTTCTCTTCATCTACCTAAACGAGAGCTAGTGGAAATATTTATTTCCAACTTGAACGATGAAATGGAATTTCACCTAGACATGAAGGGAACAAAGTCCTTTGAAGACATGATCACCCAGGGATTAAAATGTGAATGGGCCCTTATCAAAAAGGGACTTATCAAGATATACAATGAATCAAAAGATGGCCCTCGCCTGTGTTTTAATAGTGATAAACCTAACTTCTGGAATAAGAACAAAAACATCGTCAATGATGGCGTCATAGATGCAAGGACCATAAAGAGTGCACAACCTATGGTCAAATTTATGGGGCAAAATCCCCCTCCTAAAAACAACACCATTGCTCCTCCACAAAATCAAGGTCGCAATGCACCACAAGAGGAACCAAGACAACGACAACAAAATTATAAACCAAAACATACATACACACCCTTAGGGGAACCCATCAAAACAATATTGTGTCAATTGGTCTCTTCAAATCTGGTGACCTTACCAAAGACATCTAACTATGAACGTCAGGTCAAACTTCCATGGTGGAGAGATAATGAACATTGCAAATTCCACCAAGGGAAAAGACATAAAACAAGTAACTGCCATAGACTGAAAGATCTTGTTCAAGATCTTATTGACCGAGAAGAAATTGAAATGAAAGGACATGACCCAAAAACCTCAAATGATGATCATCTCATGTTCAAGAATCCTCTTCCATCACATGATCAAAGGCGTCCTTCCACCTTAGGGTGAAACATAGATACAACTAATTATACAAGAGCTTCCTATAATTATACTGTGAATCATCTATACGACACCAATGAACAAATTGCAACCCTCGCCATCAAAGATCTGAATCCTGCTTGTAATGTTGTTACACATCGTAGCAAGATCATTGTTCAATCGAACAATAAGAATAATAACTCTAGTTGAATTCTCAACCCGAAGTTTGGACATTCATTTGGTAAAGCCACTATTTTCATAGCTAGTGTTCATTTGATTGTCAACCCATTTATCAGAATTTTATAAAGAATTGAGTCTTCCTCATGTAATTGCATAAATTGCCTTTGATTAATCATCATAAGGTGATTAATAGAGTCAATCTTCTCATACTCTTTTCCCAAAATAGGCAAAACACCTTGTTGTTGATCACACTGGGGTTGTGCAGGAGATTACAAAGCTAATGCTTTTGTAGAGTTCCCATCTGAAATAGTCATATCCCCTAATCTACATCCAATATATGCATCAATTGTGGCAAGCCAAGGTCTTCCCAAAATCACTCGATATCCTCCCAATGTTGCCTTTGGAGATAGAATCATAAAATCTGCAGGGTATTCCCAAGAATCCAAAATAACCACCACATCTTCAATTATTCCATCAGGTCTCACTGTAGAGCTATCAGCAAGTTGTAGAACTGTGGGTGTAGGCCTTAGACTACTGATTTCAAGTTGTTTCATTAATTCTCTTGTCATCACATTAATGGCTGCCCCTAAATCAATTAAAACATTTTTTATCTGGCTGTCATTAATGACTATACTTACAACAGAATTACCTAGATCAAAATATTTTGGAATTGCAACCTTGCCTAACATAATATTTGCCAGTTGACCCATAACATGCACTGTTTACAGATCCTTCTTCTTCCTGCCAGATTTTTTTAGACATGCTTCTCTCAGTGCCTTACCATATATAGGAACATCTTTTATTGCTTGCAACAATGGAATTTTAACACTAACATGTTTCACTTGATCTATAATATCAAAACCTTGCTCTTGTTCTATGAGAATTTCCTTTTCTTGCAATCTCTGGGGAAATGGCGGTAATATCTACTTCCGAGGTATTGTATATGTTGGATTAGAGATTTCTTGTTCTTCTTGTACCTTAGTGATAACTGGAGGAGATGGATTAGGCAGAGTTGTCTCAAATCGGAGGTGAATATCACTTAGAGATAGAGAATAGTCTGGGTATTCAATAAGATCAGTTGAATAAGCCTGTTATTGTTGTTGAGATTTAATATTAGGATTTGGTATTGGTTGAGTGGGCAACTACGTTGGTTTAGGTGGGACAACAATGGCTGGAGGAGGACACATTATTGTAGGAGGTTGTGGCTGGTAAATAGGCTGTTGATAACCAGAAGATTGGGCAGTCCATGGCTGACTCCCCCTCCATTGAGGAGTAGGTTGACAATTCCCTTGAAACTGACTTCCTTGTCCCTGAGGTGGATACCAATTCCCTTGTGGCTACTGCCACTGTGGTATTTGATTAGAAAAATATTGTCCTTGGCCTTGCGAACCATACCAGTTTTGATAATTACCAAAATTTTGAGCATATGGTGATTGTCATTGGTTATTTGGTACATAAGAATTTTCACTATAACCAAAAAAAGAAAGTAGATCCGGAGGCATACCTTGTCTTTGGAAATTCGGCCTCCTTTGAGCAACATAGAAAAATTGCTCATCCTCACCTTGTATTGGCTTGAAGTCAAGAACCTCAACATTTGCAACCATTTTACATCTACAATCCTTCTTTCGCTGTCTATAATGAAGGCAAAATTCTGCAAGAAATGCATCAGCCTCTTCATGCTTCTTCTTAGCTGAAAGTGTATCCAACTGAGTAGCCATATTATTTATGATGTCCTCCTTAAAGTCCTTCAATAAATGGCTAAGTTCCATTCTAGAAACTCCAGTACCAGATGCTGATGAAGATACTCCTAGCTTGAAATGCTTGTTCTTTTTAGAAGTAGATCTGGAATACTTCTTACAAATTTGTCCTATTTTAGCTGAAGTGGACTGTGTAATGTCACCTCCTCCCATAAGATCCAAAGAATCAATGCATTCATCACTGATTCCCCTCAAAAATATCAACTTGAGGGAATCTTCATTTAGAGTACTATGTTTGGACTTTTTGACACTAAACATAAACCTCTCCAAATAATCTTCAAGACTCTCATTTTCTTTCTGTATCATTCTAAAGATATCATCCCCATAACGATTAGTGCCTCTACAATACTCTTTATATTTTGCAAGAAACAATCGTTTAATCTCATCCCATGTACTGATTGTGCTACTACCCAAGCTCATAAACCATCTTAAAGATGATTCCTTCAAGGTGGCAGGAAATATTTTGAGTCTATGGGCATCATTAGTATAGTCAAAACTCCTATAGAGAACATCAAACTCAAACAGAAATGTGTCTAGATCCTCTGTCACCAATCCATAGAATTTAGGGAGGGAAGAAGCTGGAATGTTCTTGAGATTAGTATTATCATTCTAATCAAATATGAGGAACTCAAACCTTGGGTCCAAAGTTGGTGGTGGTGGATTATTTCCACTAGGAGATGGGTTTCCTTGAATTGGACTTGTGGGGGTAGTTACCATATGAAATTCTTCTTCTTGAGGTCCAAAGAGGAACTGAAGACTACCTTTTGGAAATTCAGATTCAGGATGGTTCAAATTCTCTGGGGTTTGATAAAGTTCAGCAAAAGGGTTTATATCTGAGGAATTATTTTTTGCATGATTAGGATGACTGGGCAAGAATCTACCTAGAACATCTCTTCTTCACCTATGCATGTAGATTCATGAAATTTTTGAACAATCAAGTATGCCAAAAAAATAATTAACTGAAAACTGAAAAGACAATAACCATAACAGGTTCTTAGTTTGACACCATCCCCTGCAATGACACCAAAAATGTTCAACCCAACAATAAGAATAATAACTCTATTTGAAGTCTTAACTTGATGTTTGGACATTCATTTAATAAAGTCACTATTTTCATAGCTAGTGTTCATTTGATTATCAAACCAGGGAAATAATACTTGAAATGGGTCTACACTATATATGCACTAAGTCCCTGAGACAGCTATTTTGCATTATTGCAGCAACTAACATTATGCGGAAAATATAATCAAGAATTAAAACTATAGAAAGGCTACAGGAAAACTTCTGCAATAAACTCATAAAAGAAATATTGGATAAATTCAATGTTGATAAACATAAATTACTCTGTTCTGGCTTGGCTGCAGGAACAGTCAGTGGATCTGTTTCCAATGGTTGTAGGAACAGTCAATGCAAGAACGTCTACTACGGCTAAGGGAAGAAAACTAATTTTAACGAATGCATAGGAACACTCACCAAGTGGGCCCCCTTGGATGAGTGATACCAGGCTTCCCAAAAACAACTCTAAAAGATCATAATAACATAATTTTATTCATCGTTCTTTGGAAGTCATTACATGATTCAATATGAAAAGATACTCAAAAATGTTTATGAAAAATCCTTTGCTCTATTCTTCTCTCCTTCTATCTAACCTTTGAGAAGAATAAGAGCTTATTATTAAAAAGAAATCATCTACAATAGACAACACAAATCACACCAAAAAGAGGAGGCGGATGATTGACCGAGAAAGGAGATAACTAGAGTTATGCTGCAAGAAACATAGATCTAAACTGAACCACAATCATAACATACTGTGGCGGTATTTACAACTTTAATGTCCACTTAAGTTAGATATTGATAGTATCACTTGATTTCTCCTCTTATGCCATCCCTTACACTTGCTCATCTTTTCTATAGTTTGATCTTCAGTCATCTCTTGATTATCCTTCCCTTCAACAGGCGTGATAGACGAACATCCACCGCAACATCATTTATTCCTTGCAATACAAAAGAAATAACATACAAGAACATACATACACATTTTATTTAATCAAGACATCTATTAATTTCACATATGATATTGCCCTAAATAATCCGCATGGCAAGAAGAATAAATCACATGGCTGTAGGAATAAATGGCATGGCTGCAGGAATAAACTGACAAAGATAAAACATGATTTAATAGGTTCAGGCTTAACATATGGAATACATATAGTAAAATTCCAATACATCACTACTACTATGAAAACCAAAAGATGACAAAAACTCAAGAGTTTTGAGGATAGAAATATGACAATGTCTCAACTCATCATGCCCCCCAACTTTAAGAGCTTGTTGATCCTACAGCAAAAGGAAAATTTCTGATTCTTGCTCTAATTCTTAGATCACCAATGGTTCCTTGACCTGTTCCTTCTGAAGCTGAATTCCAGTAAAATCCCTTCATCTTTTCCAACCTGGACCATCTGGCTGATTCTTCTATAACTGCTTCATAGGGCTGATCCGTAGTCTTACATCCCAATAGTGGCCACATAAGAATAGGAGGTTGAAAGATCAGTGGTAACCAGTTATTGGTCTTCTCTCTATCCAGTTGTATATATTTGGGGGCTCTTTGCATAGTTGCCTGAAAATTTTGCAGTGAATGAGGTTCTCCTTGCTTCAATTTTTTTGGTAAGTTATTCCAGCGCCTAGTTAACCCATCTATTGCAGTTGCACTGTCAGTCTGAACTAAATGCTCATAGGCCTAGTATATTTCCTCTCTCATTGGAAGCACTAGTTTCCTAACATTATCTCTTACCATTAATTTCTGCCATTCATAATAAAGAGCTCTTGGTTCTTTTGCTTCTTTCCTTAATGGCAATGGACAATCAAATTCAAAGTCTTTGTATGCTCTGCCTTGTGCTCCCACACTGATCTCATTATGAATCCATGACATTAAAGATTTTATATGGATATCTCCAATATATAACAAAGGATTCCACTCACTGTGTGAGGGTACAACATAGTTATGTAAATAAAATTCACATAGAAAATTCTTCACAGTTGCTAGAGAAGTCTGGTAAGCATAATAAAATTCCTTAGGGGTTTCTAAAGAGGGGCTAAGGTCCCTGATAATGCGGTTCAATTTGAAATTTAAATATTGCTTCTTTAAATTTAAAGCATAAACCCTTGGAGGTGCCCTACATTGCATCAATTCGGGGACCATACTAGTGATTGTTTCAACCTTAGCTTCTAATTCCTCAATTTTGTTATCCCTCTTTTCAATTTCTCTTTGTTGTTTGTCAATAACCCCTTGCAATCTAACCCACTCCATTTCCCATTGTCTATAAAATGTTAAAGCAATAGATAAACTGCTTAGGGATGATGGAGGTCTAATAGGTGTTACCTTAGACTGTGGAATCTCTTCAATAAGTTCCTCAAGCTGCTGTGGAATCTCTCCAACAGTTTCCTCAAGCTGCTGTGGAATTTCTCCAACAATTTCCTCAAGTTGCTATGGAATTTCTCCAACAGTTACCTTGTTTGTCCACCGTTAGAGGTCCATCTGTGGGAAGTGTAAACTCTGCCCTGGCGCTCCTTGTGTCTTTTGACTCTAGAGATAATTCTCCTTCATGTGGCAACCCTATTACTTCAGCTATCCACTACTCCCTAGAAATTACCCTTAAACCTTTAATTGTAGCTTCTCCTTCATTGAAGGAATGCATAAACTCTGCAACAATTTCTTCATTAAAATCTTTGATTTTCAAAAGGTAATCAAGCCTGCCATGGTGTCTAAAGTAATGCTCACAAAGAGCATCCTGCAGGAACACATCATGGATGATTAGCTCATGGCAGATTGGATCTCCACTCATTTCTTATTCTGTTAGTATAGAACACTCTGCAACTGAGAAACGGAGAACCGAAATATCTGACAGACTTGCAAAATTGAAAATTCCATTCATATCTCCACATTGGCGGCATGATTTATTACTTCCTTGCGTGAAATAATATCTTGTTAAAACAATGATGGCAAGCAATCAATTCTAAGTACCAAAAAGGACAAATAATTACTAACTTTAGAAACCGAACCATAAAACACCCCCCAACTTAACCTAGCATGTGTGCACACAGGCTGACGAGATTTAGGGGAGTTTACGCGGATTTAGGAAGGCATAATCATAATGAAATCATAAATGAGTAATTAAAATAAAATACAATATGTACATACCTGCAGTTGTACTAACATGATGGAGAAATGAAGTGAAATGACATATAAGAAAATGGGATGGAATGACGTGGATGAAATTTTATGTATGGAGAAGAATATTCCATAAGATATGGAAATATTTATGATGAAGCGACAAGCATGTTCACTGTAGTGGCTGCAGGAACCTTACCTTCATTACTTTACTCAATTGTAGCAGTAACTTGATCAATTGTTGCAGAAACCTTATCAGTTGTTGTAGGAACCTGTGTTTCATCCTTTTGGGCAAATTGCTATAGGAACTCCTCTTTAGTGGCCGGTTTATGATACAGATGCAATCGATGACCATTCACCAAAAGCTTAAACCGAATAGGGTCAATTGTGGTCAAATGAACAACTCCATTATTGAAAACTTCTTCTATCTCATATGGACCTAACCATCTGGTTTGCAGCTTTCCCATAGTATCTTTATATTTGGAGTCATACAATAGTGCCCAGTGACCGACTTTGAACTTCTTCTCTTTGATATATTTATCATGCCACTTCGCTCTCTGATTTTGGATCAAATCTGCCTACTGGACAACTATTTTCCTCCATTCATCCATAGCATTCAATTGTTGAATATGTTCCTTTTGTGCTTCAGATAGTGTCATATTTAATTGCAAAGTTGTCTTCAGAGTTGTATGCTCAAATTCAATAGGCATCATTGCTGCTTTTCCATAAACCATTTCAAAAGGTGTAAAACCAATTGGTGTTTTCCAAGTTGTTCTCTATACCCAAATTGCTTTTGAAAGCCTATGAAACTAGTCTTTTTTATGAATAGATACTGTTTTAGTAAGAATAGCCTCAAGCTCCCTATTTGTAACCTCTACCTGTCCATTAGCTTGTGGATGATATGGAGTATATTTCCTATGACTTATATTGTATTCATTGACCAAAGCTATAATCAATGTTGAAGTAAATTGTGGGCCCTGGTCTGAGACAATTTCTCTTGGTACTCCATATCTTGTAAATATCTCTTCATAAAGAAACTCAGCCACCTTATTATATCTTGCATGTGTCATAGCACGAGCTTCCACCCATTTTGTTACATAATCTGTACAAACCAAAATGTAGGATTTGCCATTAGAAGGTGGATCAATTGGGCCAACAAAATCTAATCCCCATTTATCAAATGGTGCAACTGATATTTTTGGATATAATGGCATCTCATCAGATTTAGTAGGTCTTCTCATACGCTGGCATCTGTCACATTTTCTTGTATACTGTGCTGCATCCTTGTGTAATGTGGGCCAATAGTACCCTGTATTTAATATTTTAAGTGTTGTTCTTTTGGCAACAAAATGTCCTCCACATGGCTCATCATGACATGCATGCAAGATATCACATGTTTCATCTTCCCTTACACACCTTCTCATGACTTGGTCAGGCCCAGTATAAAACAAACAATCAACAATCCATGAGAAGTTAAAACTTTTTTCTACTAACAACCTTCTTTCTTTAGGAGAGAAATGAATTGGCATTTTAGCAGCAGCTAAATAGTTGGCAATATCAGCATACCAAGGTGTGTGAGCTTGTATAAGGAATAAATGTTCATTTGGAAAAGCATCATCTATTGTTGTAGAATCTTCTTGTAACTGAAGTCTTGAAAGATAGTCTGCAACCACATTAGACTTCCCTGGTTTATCAACTACTGTGATATCAAATTCCTACATCAACAATAACTAGTGAGCTAATATACCAGTAATTGAAGGCTTATTCATGAGATATATGATTGTAGTATGATCTGTATGTACAAATATGGGATATCTTGTGATATAGTGCCTGAATTTGTTGAGTGCATATATAATAGCTAAAATTTCCTTTTCAGTAACTGTGTAATTCAACTCAGGTCCCTGTAAGTTCTTGCTAATATAATATATTGCACTTTCCAATTTGTCAATCTTTTGTCCTAATACTGCCCCTATTGCATAATTAGATGCATCTGTATGAATTTGAAAAGGTAAAGACCAATTTGGACCTTTGAGAACAGGTGCTTGGGTCAAGGCATGCTTAAGCTTCAAGAAACCTTCATTGCATGCAAAGGTCAATTTAAATTCAATATCCTTGGTAAGCAAGAAATATAAGGGACTTGCAATTTTGTTGAAATATTTGATAAACCTTTTGTAGTATCCAACATGACCAAGGAAACTTCTTATATCTTTTTGCTTCACAGGGGCATTGATATGCTAAATGACTTCAATCTTTGTTGGGTCCACCTGTATTCCTTTTATAGAGATATGATGACCAAGGGCTATTCCTTCTTGCATCATGATGAAGCATTTCTCACTATTTAATGACAAACTATAGTCCTCACATCACTGCAAAACTTTTATCAGGTTCTCCAATGCTCGTTTAAATTCAGAACCATAAGTTGTAAAGTCATCCATATATATTTCCATAATGTCTTGAGAAATATCAAAAAAGATACTGATCAGTGCCCTTTGAAAAGTGGTTGGAGCATTACACAACCCAAAAGGAAGAACATAATATGCATATGTGCCCCAAGGACAAGTAAATGTTGTCTTTTCTTGATCCTCCAAAGCTATCTGAATCTGATTGTAACCACTAAATCAATCAAGAAATGAAAATAATCTTTTACCAGCCAAAGAATCCAATACCTGATCCACAAATGGTAATGGAAAATGATCTTTTCTTGTTGCTAAGTTCAAGGCTTTATAATCAACATATACCCTCCATTTTCCTCCTTTCTTAGGGACTATTACCAAATGTGATACCCATTGGCTATCAAAGATAGGATAGATAAACCTGACCTTTAACAACTGTTGCAACTCTTCTTTAACTATTTCTTTTAATGCATGATTGATTCTTCTTTGCATCTGTCTGAGTGGGCAACATTCTTCTTTTATATAGATACAGTGGGTGCAAACTGTTGGATCTATTCCATGCATATCCTTGTAATCCCATGCAAAAGCATTTTATGACATTTCAGCAAGTCTACAAGGGCCCCCTTTTGAGAATCTGAAAGAGCTCTATTGATATTTAAACATTTATTCAAATCAACTTCTATCTTGGTAGTAAGATCAATCTGGGACATATCAAAAAAGTGAAAGAAGTATAGACATCTTGTGGTACAGGGTATGCAATACATCATTAGCTGCAGGAAAGTCTAAACCTGCAATATCCGGTACCAACTCTTGCAATTATTGTTCTTGTATCAACTCATTTATCAAAATTTTATAAAGAATTGAGTATTCCTCATGTAATTGCATGAATGGCTCTCGATTAATCATCATAAGGTGATTAATAGAGTCAATTTCCTCAGACTCTTCTCCCAAAATAGGCTAAACGACTTGTTGTTGATCACAGTGGGGTTGTGCAGGAGAATACAAAGCTAATGTTTTTGTAGAGTTCCCATCTAAAATAGTTATATCCCCTAATCTACATCCAATATATGCATCAACCGTGGCAAGCCAAGGTCTTCCCAAAATCATCGGATATCCTCCCAATGTTGCCTTTGGAGATAGAATCATAAAACTTGCAGGGTATTCTCAATAATCCAAAATAACCACCACATATTCAATTATTCCATCAAGTCTAACTGTAGAGCTATCAACAAGTTGTAGAACTGTAAGTGTAGGCCTTAGACTATTGATTTCAAGCTGTTTCATTACTTCTCTTGTCATCACATTAATGGTTGCCCCTAAATCAATCAAAACATTTTTTATTTGGCTTCCATTAATGACTATACTTACAAAAGGACTACCTGGATCAAAATATTTTGGAATTGCAACCTTGCCTAACATAATATTTGCCAGTTGACCCATAACATGCACTGTTTACAGACCCTTCTTCTTCATGCCAAGGTTTTTTAGACATGCTTCTCTCAATGCCTTACCATATATAGGAACATCTTTAATTGCTTGCAACAATGGAATTTTAACACTAATATGTTTCAGTTGATCTATAATATCAAAACCTTGCTCTTGTTCTGTGAGAATTTCCTTTTCTTGCAATATCTGGGGAAATGGAGGTAATATCTGCTTCTGAGGTATTGTATCTATTGGATTAGAGATTTCTTGTTCTTCTTGTACCTCAGTGATAACTGGAGGAGATGGATTAGGCAGAGTTGTCTCAGATTGGAGGTGAATATCACTTAGAGATAGAGAATAGGTTGGGTATTGATTAAGATCAGCTGAATAAGCTTGTTGTTGTTGCTGAGATTTAATATTAGGATTTAGCATTGGTTGAGTGGGCAACTGCACTGGTTTAGGTGGGACAACAGTGGCTATAGGAGGAGGCATTATTGTAGGAGGTTGTGGCTACTGAATAGGCTGTTGATAACCAGAAGATTGAGCAGTCCATGGCTGACTCCCCCTCCATTGAGGAGTAGGTTGACAATTCCCTTGAAATTGACTTCCTTGTCCCTAAGGTGGATACCAATTCCCTTGTGGTTGCTGCCATTGTGGCATTTGATTAGAAAAATGTTGTCCTTGGCCTTGTGAACCATACCAGTTTTGATAATTACCAAAATTTTGAGCATATGGTGATTGCCATTGGTTATTTGGTACATAAGAATTTCCACTATAACCAGAAAAAGAAGTGGATCCGGAGGCATACCTTGTCTTTGGAAATTTGGCCTCCTTTGAGCAACATAGAAAACTTTCTCATCCTCACCTTGTATTGGCTTGAAGTTAGGAACCTCAACATTTGCAACCATTTTACATCTGCAATCTTTCTTTCGCTGTCTATAATGAGGGTAAAATTCTGCAAGAAATGCATCAGTGGTGCAGGAGCACCTAAGCACCTGAATGCTCAAATCCTAGCAGGTATAGCATTTTGTTGCAAATTAAGCATGTGTGTTTATTTTATGCTTCTAGTAGGTTTAATAGGTTTTTTTTGTGGTGTAATAAGGTTTGGAACTCATTTGTGTTTAAGAGTTTCCAAGATTTTTGTTTTTTTCTCAATGGGCCAAAAACTGTCAATTTTGGGTCCAAATGAGCATTTTTGAATTTTTGATGTTGTAAAGACTTGAAAGGAATTGGAGAATGTTTATTTAGTGTTTCTAATGATTTTGAGTCATTGGTTTGAGTGCCAAGTCACCGGGAGTCAAAATGCAACTTTTTGAGCAACAAAAGTTGTCAAAAAGCTGTCAAAAAGTGCAAAAAAGTGACTTTTCGTGGTTTTGGTTAGTTCCAGCCTATACCTATCCATACAAAGGCTTCAATAAGTTGGCACATGTATAAAAACCATGTTCCCATCATTGTATGTGTGGTCCATGTTGGAAAAAGAAAAGAAATACTTGTTTGTTCTTGTATTTTGTGAGTTTTAACTAGTTTTCTGCACTTTTGAGAGTACAGTCCGTACCATGGCTTCATGAGTCTGTACTACTCCTATTTTTAATTGGTGTGATCTCATTTTATGTTTGAGTAGTGGTTTGGAACAAGTTTTGTTTGAAGTGCTCTTGAGAAAGGCATTGTTTTGTGGTTCCAATGGAAGATCATTCATGGTCCAACTGATTTCTTCAAAGTCTCTTCATCCATGGCTTTGAGGAAATTTGTTGGATCCTCTGTACATACTATATCATACATCTATTTTCCTTTTCTAGCAATGCACAAGTGTTTGTAAACCCATGGCAAGTATGTGAAGTGATCAACTTGGCTTGGGTATTCTTAATGTTGTGTGAATGGTACTTTGCTGTTCATAGCACTGTACTTTGAAATGTTGAAGAAGAATCAAGTTGGCAAGAGTCATAATTGCATTTTATCATCCTTGTCTCTCTCATGACTTGGTTGGATGCAAGAAGCAAAGGTGTAATCAGACTGTGAAACAGTGTGTCACTGTTACATTGTTAAAAACCTCATTGCCAACCTCCTTAATGGACAGTATGGAATTATGAATTCCTCTTTTATGCATCATGGGAATATATTTACAAGTGTTTTCAATGTTAAGAAGACAAGGTACACAATTTGATTGTAAAGGACCTAAATAAGGATCCTAGAAAAGTGTATTCTCTGTCATAGTCTCATAATGTTGTCATGTTTTGTGGCATCTTTTGTGTGTTCAAACTTTTAAGATCTTTAAGAGGCTATATGTATTGTTTTTACCTTGCCATTAACACCCCTTTGTAGGCCAGGGACAGAGTGAAGGAGTACATCCAAACAAAGAAAGGAAGTTGTATTAGTTTTAATACTGTCAAAGTGCAGTGATGGCGGTGCATGAACAACAGTCATAAGAAATCCTTTCCTATTTGTTTTGCAGGGTGTTACAACTTCTATCAAGGCATTGTTGCATCTGTATTTGATAACCTTTCATTGTATGTGGTTTACCAATGTTGAAAATGTATGAAAAACATTAAAAACATTGTTGTCCCAGTCCTCTAGACTATTTTTTCTGTGTAAAGGTAGCAATATGGCATTTTTTGACATAATGACAATATTATAAGATGGCTTTTGGATCCTTGGAAGTGTTTGATAGATGTCATAGCAAGGTTTGAACATTTGAATTGGGTCTATCATCATGGAGAAGATCTTCAATTTGCAAACCCTCACTAAAACCTTCAAAAACCCTTGAAAAATGCCTCTTTTGTGGGACAGTCCTCAAACAGTCCGTACAGTACTTGCCATAGAAAAAATCCTTGAGTCTTCATCATCAATAAGCCACATCTCCAAGAGTTTTCCATGAAGTTTAGCAGATTGAGCAGGGTGAACAATTTTCACTAAAAACTAGGGCTAATTCTAGTAGCCTTTTTGGGGTCAATTTGACAATTTCATGAAATCAGTAAGGAAGGAGAAGTAAATGATTGTTTCAAAACATCAAAACTGATCAGTTAATACTTGAGACACCCTACTACTAGCTCTATAGCATTTCTTTAAGTCATTTGATCAAAATGACCATTTGAACCTAGAAGTTGCCTTGAGTAAACCAACGTTCTTTGCATCCAACTTGGATATTTTTCACTATTGAAAGGTGGAGGACAGTCATCAGACTTTGCAGACCTGTCCAGATGCTTAGTCAACACATTAATGTGATTGAAATCCTTAAAGGTACAAACAAGGTTAGGTAAACCATGGTTCTCCAACAGTTGCCCATTCCTGGAAGAGAGGAGATTCAGCCAGTTGGACAACCAAACTTGTTCATTTTTGGTGACACATAAGAGGACCTCATTTCAGACTTGAATGTCTTAGCATGGAAGATAAGGAGGAGTGATGTCCAATACAATAGGGTGCAAGCAGTGTTGAATAGAGAGGAGGAGATAGGAGAAAGGTTTAGAAGAATCCCATTTGTGCCTAGGGATTGATTTGGGAAGCACATTGAGAACAAAAGCCCACCAACCTCAAAGAAGACCAACTTCTACTATACCTCCTCATCAATCAGCCTCTTCATGCTTCTTCTTAGTTGAAAGTGTATCCAACTGAGTAGCCATATTATTTATGATGTCCTCCTTTTAGTCCTTCAATAAATGGCTAAGTTCCATTCTAGAAACTCTAGTACCAGATGCTGATGAAGATACTCCTGGCTTGAAATGCCTGTTCTTTTTAGAAGCAGATCTGGAATACTTCTTACAAATTTGTCCTATTTCAGCCCAAGTGGACTGTGTAATGTCACCTCCTCCCATAAGACCCAAAGAATCAATGCATTCATCACTGATTCCCCTCAAAAATATCAACTTGAGGGAATCTTCATTTAGAGTACTATGTTTGGACTTTTTGACACTAAACAGAAACCTCTCCAGATAATCTTCAAAACTCTCATCTTCTTTCTATGTCATTCTAAAGATATCATCCCCATGATGACTAGTGCCTCTACAATACTCTTTATATTTTGCAAGAAACAATCATTTCATCTCATCCCATGTATTGATTGTGCTACTACCCAAGCTCATAAACTATCTTAAAGATGATTCCTTCAAGGTGGCAAGAAATATTTTGAGTCTATGGGCATCGGTGGTATAGTCAAAACTCCTACAGAGAACATCAAACTCAATCAAAAATGTGTCTGGATTCTCTGTCACCAATCCATAGAATTTAGGGAGGGAAGAAGCTGGAATGTTCTTGAGATTAGTATTATCATGCTAATTAGATATGGGGAACTCAAACGTTGGGTCCAAAGGTGGTGGTGGTGTATTATTTCCACCAGGAGGTGGGTTTCCTTGCATTGGACTTGTGGGGGTAGTTACTATATGAAATTCTTCTTCTTGAGGTCCAAAGAGGAACTGAAGACTACTTTTTGAAAATTCAGATTTAGGATGGTTCAAATTCTCTAGGGTTGGATAAAGTTCATAAAAAGGGTTTATATTTGAGGAATTATTTTCTGTATGATTAGGATGACTCGGCAGGAATCTACCTAGAACATCTCTTCTTCGCCTATGCATGTAGATTCATGAAATGTTTGAACAATCAGTTATGCCAAAAAAATAATTAACTGAAAACTGAAAAGACAATAACCATAACAAGTTCTTAGTTTGACACCATCCCCAACAACGACGCCAAAAATGTTCAACCCAACAATAAGAATAATAACTCTAGTTGAAGTCTCAACCCGAAGTTTGGACATTCATTTGGTAAAGTCACTATTTTCATAGCTAGTGTTCATTTGATTGTCAACTCAGGGACATAATACTTGAAATGTGTCTGCACTAAGTTCCTGCGACAACTATTCTGCATTATTGTAGCAACTAACATTATGCAGAAAAGATAATCAAGAATTGAAACTATAGAAAGGCTACATGGAAACTTCTGCATAAACTCATAAAAGCAATACTAGATAAATTCAATGCTGATAAACAAAAATTACCCCGTTTTGTCTTGGTTGCAAGAATAGTCAATGCAAGAATGTCTACTACGGCTAAGTGAAGAAAACTAATTTTAACGAATGCACAGGTACACTCACCAAGTGAGCCCCCTTGGATGAGTGATACCAGGCTTCCTAAAAACAACTCTAAAAGATCAAAATAACATAATTTTATTCATCATTCTTTGAAAGTCATTACATGATTCAATATAAAAAGAAACTCAAAAATGCTTATGAAAAATCCTCTGCTCTATTCTTATCTCCTTCTATCTAACCTCTAAGAAGAAGAAGAGCTTATTATTCAAAATAAATCATCTACAATAGATAACACAAATCACGTTGAAAAAAGGAGGCGGATGATTGACCGAGAAAGGAGATAGCTAGAGTTATGCTGCAGGAAACACAAATCTAAACTGAAGCACAATCATAACATACTGTTGCGGTATTTACAACTTTAATGTCCACTTAAGTTAGACATTGGTAGCATCTCTTGATTGCTCCTCTTATGCCATCCCTTATGCTTTCTCATCTTTTCTATAGTTTGATCTTCAGTCATCTCTTGAGTATCCTTCCCTTCAATAGGCGCGATAGGCGAACATCCACCGCAACATCATTTATTCCCTGCACTACAAAAGAAATAACATACAAGAACATACATACGCATTTTATTTAATCAAGACATCTATTAATTTCACATATGATATTGCCCTAAATAATCCGCATGACAACAAGAATAAATCACATGGCTGTAGGAATAAATGGCATGGCTACAGGAATAAACTGGCAAAGATAAAACATGATTTAATAGGTTTAGGTTTAACATATGGAATACATATAGTAAACTTCCAATACACCACTACTACTATGCAAACCAAAAGATGACAAAAACTCAAGAGTTGTGAGGATAGAAATATGACAATGTCTCAACTCATCAATCCCTATTAAAATAGCTCCACAAGGAACAACATCCATCCCCAAGCAGTATAACCTTGTGGAAAAATTGGACAAAATGCCCACACTCATCTCCATACTAGAGCTCTTATGACTATCTCCATCCCACAAAAATATTTTGGACGAAGCTCTCCAAGAAGCGTTAGTCGCTGCCAACCTTAATACAGATCAATTTCAAGCTATGATTGGTAATCTGAGGTCATCACCATGTCTCAGTTTCTCTGAAAGCGACAATACATCCTTCCAAGAACCTCATAACGCATCACTCCATATTGAAGGATTTGTGAACCAACATAGGATCAAGCAAGTCTGGATTGACAATGGTGCCGATTTGAATATATGTACATTATAGTTGGTCACAACATTGAGATATGCAATAGAATCAGTGGACCCTCGCAGAAAGATAACAATAAAAGCCTATGACGATGCAAAGCGTTCTTCCAAAGGAACAATTGTGTTACCAATCCGAGTGAGCCCAGTGGTGAAGCACATCATCTATCAAGTTTTGGACCTTCCTCCTCCATATAATCTCTTGTTAGGAAGACCTTGGATACATGCCATGCAAGTCGTTCCATCCACCTACCATCAATTTATCAGGTTTCCCCATAACGATATAGAAATCACAATCTTGGGTGATGCAAATCCATTCGCATATTGTAACAATATTAACCATCAACCAAAGATCATCATTCCTAACAACAGAGAAGCTATTTCATCCACATCATATGTTAGTCCAACCTCTCTTTCTAGTTCAATCACCCCTATACCAAAGCAAGAGAAGTTGAAAATGAAAATGGTTGAGGAAGGTCCTAGGGAATACAATCTAAGCCAACTCTTTTGTGTTGGGCAATTACCCACTTGTCCTAGAACTTATGGAAAGCCTCAAAGGTTACTTCAACCACTAATGGTCAAGCCAACATGCACTTTGGCACAGTTCATCCCTGGGAAAAGTCAGGAAGAGGAGACCAGAGATGAGGACCTAGCAGAATGAATCTACAAAGACCCTATCAAAAACATCCCACAGAAAAATATGACAAAGGCCTTACTATCATTCAAAGAATGGGCTATGATGGCCAGAGTCCTTTGGGACCTTGCAAGCAAGGATGACATGAGCCCTTACAACCAGAGTTAAAACCCAAAGATAACATTGGAATAGGTTTTCAAAAGGAATCTCTTCCTAAGCTCAGATTCAAAGGGAAACTGAGCAAACCTCTATATCAGCCTAATACTCTAAAGAGGCCACCCTTGATTATATTGGAAGTACCAAGAACAACACCAACTGACCCAACAAGGCTGAGAATTTCATCAATAGAATCCACTGCACCACTCACACCGCTAAAAATACCTGCAAAACCCATAATCCCACTAGCAAAATTGATAATATAACCTACAACACCAACCATCCCACCAATCAAACTAACAACTGCATCAAGAGCACCATTAGCAGTATCAGTACCCCCAACAACATCGACAGAACTGGTAAACCCATCAACACCATCAATGGCACCCACAGTACCAACAATTCCTTCACCAGTAGTACATCAATCAATCACAACTGCAGTGTTCACCTCAAAAGATATCCTGGTTTGGTATAGTAATCAGATACTAGAAAGCAACTTAGAGACCGACTCACATGAGTGGGAATTTGAATTAGTACATCTATACACCTCAGATGTGGAAGACACATCACCACCTCCACCTTGAAAATAAATATTTGTTTATGGAGAGGCACAAATTAAAACCTCTTGGGTTCCTGAACTGGAAGCTCCTTCCATAGACCCTACATCACATCCTATGCCTGATTCTAACAGGGAGAGTACCATTAATGACCTTCATCACAATGTCTTAAACCTCACTAATGCATCCCATGAACTTAACCTGATTGATGAGCTAATACCCATTATCCATCCCGAACTCATCAAATGGAACCAACCTAATCCCTCATGCCTTGACCAATTCCAAAATGATGAGGTGATCATTGACTTTTTAGAACTATGTGATAACATACCAAGTGGGGATCACAAAGCTGGATTCACCATCAAACTTACTAGCACAACATACTTTGGGGTGGATGCCAAATCTTTTAGCTACAAAAACATCACAATAAAACATGGATCTTCCAGTGAAAACCACACAGTGGCACTTGCTGATCCCAAAAAAGTAAAAATAAAGAGCATATCCGATGGTGAAAACCTCTTTGAGGCGCCTAAGGATGAAAGGTTTGACATCCTCCCCTCTAGTACAAATCAGGAGAGATCGACGATCCTCATCAAGGAAACAAAATAATTCAATGTGGGGACCCCTAAGACTCCTCACCAAATACATCTGGCATGTCTTTTAACTCCAGAGGAATAGCCTAAATTTGTAGAATTCTTCCAAAAGTGTCAGATCAACTTTGCATAGTCTTATGCAGACATGTCTGGCCTGGATCCTAATTTAGTCATGCATCACCTAACTATGGCAAAAGGGGATAAACCTATCAAACAAAATCTTTGCAAGATGCACCCCCAAATTGATGTACTAGTCAAAGTAGAACTTAAGAAACCCCTAGATGTGGGTTTTATTAGAACCATCGATTACGCAGAGTGGATCTCCAATATAGTACATGTTGGCAAACCAAATGGGGGCATCCATATCTGTACAGATTTTAGAGATCTAAACAAGGCATGTCCTAAGGATGACTTCCCCCTACCAAACATCGACATGATCGTAGACCTAACAGCAGGACATGCCATGCTTTCTCTTATGGATGACTTTTCAGGGTACAACTAGATAAATATCGCTCCAAAAGATCAACATAAAACTGCCTTCACATGCCCATGGGGAACATACTATTGGAATGTGATGCCTTTAGGTCTACAGAATGCAGGGGCAACCTATCAAAGAGCTATGACCACCATCTTTCATGATATGATGCATAGCATAATGGAGGATTATGTTAATGACATACTGGCAAAATCATTAACAAGAGAAGGTCATCTTGCCATATTAGATAAAATCTTTGCCAGATTAGAGCAATATCATGTACGACTTAATCCCAAGAAATGTGTCTTTGGAGTAACCTCAGTGAAGCTTCTAGGGTACATTGTCTCAAGCAAAGGCATTGAGGTTGATCTGACAAAAGTCAAAGCAATCATGAACATGCCACCTCTAAATAACATCAGTCAGTTAAGGACATTACAAGGGCACCTACAATCAATTTGGATATTCATTGCACAACTGGAAGACAAGTGTCATCCCTTCACACATCTATTACACAAAAACATCTGCTTTCAATGGGACACCAGATCCCAACAAGCATTCCAGATGCTTAAGGAATATCCCATGAATACACCATTGCTGATCCCACCAGATCCAAGTAGACCTCTCTTGCTATATATCTTAGCTACACCCACAACATTAGGAGTACTACTAGCACAACATAATGCAGAAGGGAAAGAGTGTGTTGTATACTATATCTCTCGCATACTGGTCGACTATGAACTCAATTACACACCTATTGAGCAAGCTTGCCTAGAAGTCATCTTAGTAGCCACCAAATTAAGGCACTACATGTTGACACATAAGGCACAACTCATTGCCAAGATCGATCCACTAAAGTACCTACTTAACAAAGAAGCATTGATAGGCCGCTTGGCCAAATGGGTGATGATTTTGAGTGAATTTGATATTGAGTATGTGGAATGCAAGGCTATCAAGGGCCAAGCTATTGAAGATCAGTTGGTCGCTGCACTGCTAAAAGGTGATCATCCTCTTGTTTCTAACTTCCTAGATGATGAGATCTTCATGATCACAACAACACAACCTTGGAAGTTATACTTTGATGGATCACACCTCAAGGTGATAGCATCCTGAAGTCTTACAGGCTAACTTTTCCATGTACAAACAACATAACAGAATATGAGGCCTTGATCACAGGACTCAGACTAGCCATACAATGGAAAGTGAAAGAGCTACAGGTATATGGCGACTCCCAGCTGGTCATCCGACAAGTCATAGATGAATATCATACTAAGGATGATAAGCTTATGTCGTACAAGAAAATGGTGGATAGTTTAAAATCATCATTTACAACTATCACCTTTGAGCAGATACCCAGAGATCTGAATCGAGTTGCTGACACCATGGCCACAATTGCATCTCTCTTAGATCTTCCAAAAAATTCAACACACTATGAGTTCTTGGTAGAACAAATTTGAATTCCTGCTTATGATATCCCCAAATCCGAGATGATATGTCGCCTTACCGGTTCTGATTTCCCATGGTATGATGAGCTCTACACCTACCTATGTGATCACACACTTCCTCCTAACCAATCGAATAACCAACGCAAAACCTTCATTCGACAAACCACTCGACACGCCATCATCGCTAAAACCCTATACCGACGCTGTCTTGATGGTACTCTCCTTCGATGTTTGGAACAAGATGAGACAACAAAGGCCTTGGAAGAGGTACATGAAGGAATTTGTAGGACTCACTCAAGCGGTCCTTCCTTAGCGAAGAAGATCATGCACACTAGATACTATTGTCCATCCATGGAAAAAGAGTCCTACTATTTTGTTAGAAAATGCAAGAAGTGCCAAGTTCACGGAGACCTGATACATGCACCAACACAAGAATTACAACCAATCATGACACCATGGCCCTTTTGTCAATGGGGACTTGACCTTGTGGGTAAAATTCATCCATCTTCATCCAACGACCACAAATTTATCATTACCGCCATCGAATACTTCACAAAGTGGATTGAAGCCGTTCCACTTACCCAAGTCACTGGCAAGAAGATTGCCTCATTCATCCTTAATTACATTGTCTGTCGATATGGTGTGGCCATGTCCGTCATCACAGATAACGGGCTTCCTTTCAAAAATCAGGATGTTCGTGAGCTCTGTGAGAAGTTTCACATCCAACACCGCTTTTCCACTCCCTATTACCCACAAGGCAATGGTCAGGCGAAAGCATCAAACAAAAACATATTGAGGATCCTCAAGAAGACAGTCAATGATGTTGGTCATGATTGGCACATTCAATTAAATCCAGCACTATGGGTGTATCGATCTAGCATTTGAATCCCTACAGGCGCAACTCCCTACTCACTGGTCTATGGCACAGAAGCCATCCTTCTTATTGAGGTTGAGATACCATCTTTACAAGTTTCTTTGCATAATCTGATAGATGATGAAGCATACCAAGTCTCACATCTTCAAGACTTGGAACTAGTTGATGAAAGGCGACAAGATGCATACAACCACCTCAAGGCTTAATCATCGGGTTAAACCTTGTACATTTGAGGTAGGTGATCTGGTTCTAAGGGAGAATCCCCATAACCAACCAAACAGAGAATATCAGGAAAAGTTTGAATCAAATTGGTTGGGTCCATATGTTATCACTATTGTATTTGGGTCCGGGGCATATCAGTTGGCTACTTCAAAAGGAGAACCGCTAGCAGATCCGATCAACAACATGCACCTCAAACGATTTCATACATAAGCTATGCAGAGCATCATGTTCCTTCCAATATCAGAAAACACGAAAAACATTCAGAAAAATGTCCTGAAGAAATACAAAAAAAAAGAAGTAAAGAAAAATCATTCATCCAAACGGTGAACAACCACTCTGGTGGCACCTTGGATAAGTGCAATGGTGAAAACCTGGCAAATAGGTGCCACTCATAAAGGCTCTAGCTCCGCTATCTTTCAGACTTGTTGCAATCACATTCATTGCATCCATTCATCCATCAGTCAAACCATGGCTTGTTATTGATATGCAATCAGGGATATTACTTCATGTGTCCTACATCCTTCTTTTCATAGTGATGTCTAAAAATTGGGGGCAATGCTCTTAACCTATTGATGGAAGTGGATTCTACATTACTTGTAATTCATTGAGTTCTTCATTTAAAACTATCTGGCAAAATCCAAAAACACTCAAAAAACAATCAAAACTCCAAAAACATTAAAAAACACTCACAAAATCCAAAAACATTCAAAAAAATAAAACAATCAAAACTCCAAAAACATTCAAAAACACTCACATAATCCTTCCTTACCAACACAAAGACATGATAACATTTTCTTTGACAAGAAAATTCTGTTTAAGCTATCAAGTACTTGGTCAGTTTGTTAGTTATTTATTCATTTATATATCAGGTTCCTACGCTACTCCGGGATATCCACAAGTGATTAGAGTAGTCAGGATGGTTCCTAAGTATTGTTTTGTTTATTATCTACGAATTGTTCCAATGAAGTTCTAGGGCATGTACTAATGGTGTCTACGTGGGAAGTTCACTAAGCTATGTGATCTTATGCAAAATATAGTCATGGATCATTATGGCTTACTGACTATAGCGTATACCTCGACCATCTACACATGAACTAGAATGGAGGGTCCATATTCTTTATCTATACTACTTGCTTATAGGTATAATGCTCCAAACTTGGTTCCTACTGCCTCGTCCAAGATTAGATACTACCATGCTCAATGATGAAAAATAAAGCACTATGGCTCATCATTCCATCTCATCTGTTTATATTGCATTATGTTTCATATTGCCCATCCATTTGATCGTTCACTATTCATATTTATGGTTTGTATGCAAGTGTAAACAAGTTAAAATACGAGAGGTTATTTAATAGGAATTGGCCTTGGATACAATCATGACAGAGTTCTTTGATACAACATCTCACATACGCATTCCACATCCGCAATTTCTCAGCAACTTGCATTCATGTATCGTGAACGCACGACATTATCATTCCATCACATTTAGTTGCATTTAAATACATCTGGTCCATTATCAATTACTTGCATGTAGATTCATTACATCCATTTAGATATTCATTTAAGTACATCTAATATCATTTAGTTGCATTCATTATCATTTACTTACATTATCATCATTGCATTAAGGGCATTTAGATTCATTTAGATGAATTTCCAATCATTTCATTTACTTCCATTGTTAGACATTAACGTACATTCATTTAGATTCATTTAGTTGCATTCCTTTTGCATTTATTTTATCTATTAGTCAAAAACATTCATATATCCATCCAGTGTATTCTTATACTCATTGATTTCATTCTCATCTTAAAAGTTTCATTTGGATTCATTAAGATACATCTATTTTCCTTTTTAAATTGCATTAAGGTGCAATTACTCATTTTCCATTAGATGCATTTCTTTTATCTTGCATTTAAAATCATGATCATGTGTTTAGATTCATTTTCACATTCTCGATCATTTCCATCATTTAGTTGATTACTTACATACATGTTAGGAATCATTTAAACATGCATTTATTCCTTTAAAAAACACATTCTAATCATTAGTTGCATTCATCTAGAAACATACATTCCATATGCATTAACATTTGTTCATCCATTTACAACACATTCATCTAAAAATATACATAAATACATTCATCTAGATTCATATTAAACACATGCATCATTTACTCATATCATCAGATCATCATCATTATTCATTATCTCAACTCATCATTTAACATAAATAATTATCATTACATCATAAGCATAGCAAAATACAAAATCATCCATAAAATATATGCATGTCACCTACATACACATATTTGCATTATCCATCTAGGTAACTTGCATACACATGTCAGCACATCATCCATAAAACATGCATATAGAAATCATCTCATCAACATATACATCTAGCAAGTAAAAACATCTCATGCATATAAAGCATAACTTATAATCATCATCCTACATAAACACATACATAACATCACATACATCTCATATTCGCACCAAAAAATGAGATCTCATCATATATCATCATATCGCATCATAAAGATATATGTATCATAGTCCAATGATGTCTACAAAAATTGGCTACCAAAGAGCCATCCAAGTCGCAGCCCAGCATAACAAATATAAACAAGTACATAAAAATCTTTCTCAAATAGTACTCTGGGTAGATGCTGCACCACCATCACCCCCTGCTCCACCACTACCCCCTGCACCACCCGCACTATCTTGTCGTGGAGGACCCATAGCACCAAGATTGCTTTGCATTCTCTGAGACTGCTCTAATCTTTCCCATCGCATTTGGGAATAACTCAATACCCGCTAACTGGATGACACCACCTGCTCATATAAACCCCATCAATAGTCAACATCTCCACCTGCCCACCGTAACTCCCTCACCAATGAATTAGTCGAGGAACCCTGTCCCTGTACTCCCTCTAAGGCCTAAACTCTCTCCTGCAGCTAGATCACCCTATCAACTGCATCATCCCACTCTCACCTCACTATAGTCAACTCTGACTCCCATGCAAACAACTGAACATCTCTAGCTGCAACCTCTGCCTCCATATCCTTGAGCTCTACCTGGGTCGCTGTCAAATGAGTTTGCAAGTATGCAATCATATTCTCTTGCACTCTTCCTCTCCCATCCCCATAGGATCCTCTCCTCCACCTATATCTCCCTCTCCCTCCCCAATATCCCTACCTCCTACTCTGGTTGCTCCCTGTATCAAAGGACCTTGTGATTGTCACAATGGTTGTCCCCCTCTACCTCTCCTCTGTAATCGTCCTCCTCCACCACCTCCACCTGCACATCCACCACCACCTCCACCTCCTCTTGCTCCACCATAACCTACTCCTCCTCCTCCTCCACTAGTACCTCCATATGCTCCTCCTCCTCGGCCTCCTCTCCTCCTCCATCACTATCTCCTGATATCCTCAAAGAATGGTATCGACTCAGCTGGATCTGAAATGCGTGGAATAGGATGCATCGTACGATATTGCATGTACTCCTCTGTCACCCCTGCATCCACAATCTCTGGCCTTATATGCCATGGTCTCACCTGTAAGGTCCGGAACTCAGCTAGGGCCTGATCATATGGTAACACTGGCCCCCACTAAAATCTCTCCCGAACCACCCATGCATACTCCTTTGATCCCCTTGACAACCCCTACCTCCATCCAAACTGTCTCATCACTCTACCTGGTACTCGTCTCTCTACATTGTAGGTTGTCCTACCAATCAAAAACCATGTCATAAATACATACGACAAGGCCTCTGCATCATCCTCCCAGGGCTCACACTCAATATATGGCCTCCATATCATTGTATCCAAATCATCCAATGCCCGTCGCCACCACTCCAACTTCCCCGAGTGGGGCAAAATCCTCATACCTCCATACATGTACACATAGGGCTGATCTGCTGCCCTAAATCTCAGACACGCTGACCATGTCACTGGTAGGTGCTCCCATGCCCACATGTGTAGCAAGGCAATCCTAACCCCTAGAGAACTCATCTCTCGATATACAACCTCATGTAGCTCCATGTACATGTGTGAAAGCACACATGGTCCCCATGCATAGTGGGTCCCATCAGTCACCATGTGCTCAATAACTTGGCCCCAACCCATGACCAATCCATGTGATCGTCAATTAGGACAAAGCAAGCCCCCGACAATGCCTGATAACATAGCTGGTAGTGGTTCATATAAGGCAACTATCTCCTCCCATGTGATTGAGCCATCATGAATATCTACGTCCTCTGCAAACATACGTTGCACAGCTAGTGCCCCCAACCCTTAGTCATAAGTCATGAGATCCCCTCGAATAGGGATGTATAGTATCTGCCACACATCCTTCAGTGTGATGGTCATCTCTCCCATAGACAAATGGAAAGTGCAGGTCTCGCTATGCTAGTGCTCAACTAATGTCGTCAATAGTCCACGATTCATCCGAATCATGAGCATATACATCATGTCATACAAACCGGTCACTACAACACAATCAATCTTGGCCCCATTAACTGCTCTCGCAACTGCTGCATGGTAGGATGTCTCTCCCGCATCTGTAGAATGGGAGGATCCTCCTACACATACACACATCAACATCATCATCAATTGTTTTGTTTCAAACTTTCTTAAAATTAAACCTAGACTATCAATAGATACTTTGATCAAGTATCTTCGGGTCTCAACAAGTAAGCGATCATGGCAAACCTAGACTAAAACATGCATTTATCATAATGACCTAGTCTCAATGGGGCTGCTATGATTCAAAACAACTCATCCATCCATCCACCCAACACAGACATCCGAAGATAATTTTTCCTCACACTGAGGCATTTTCATCACAATACGCACTATTCAGCTAACAATAGTGCTACAATTTATGTATAAAAGCGCTAAAACAACAATAATGTTCCAACATGTATCCAACAACACTACAACTAGGACACACATGTGCTAAAATAACAAAAGCACTAAAACCACTAACCGATTGCGCTATTACTTGGCCATAGCGCTAACTTTATGCTACAAATCCCCCCACTTGCATTCTCCTACAAATGCAAGTTGCACCTATTTTGTTGAAATAAAGTAATTTATTCTAATAAAAACCATATTTTCCCTCACCC
Source organism: Cryptomeria japonica (assembly GCF_030272615.1). Classification (NCBI taxonomy): domain Eukaryota; kingdom Viridiplantae; phylum Streptophyta; class Pinopsida; order Cupressales; family Cupressaceae; genus Cryptomeria; species Cryptomeria japonica. The sequence continues at coordinate 235,911,789 of NC_081410.1, read as the reverse complement.
ACCAAACCCATTTATTCACTAAACCCACTCTAGATTCTTCAAAACCATTCCTAATTAGCCTAATCCCATCCCCTAAATATTGTCACATTCATAAGCAACTTGGAGTCACTTCTGAAAGCCTCAAAGTCTTTGAAAAGCATTTAATGCTTTTATGTCTCCCACATGCTAACCCCTAAAGTCTTCCAAACCCTTAATGGTTCTTACGCAACCATTTATGGCTCTTACATAACCATTAATGGTTAACTCAACTCACCCACATGGTTAGAGACTTTACCTCTAACTCAACCTCCATTTAACCCATGGGTCTCTTCAAGCATTCATTGCTTTGACCATGGTTATCCTCACTAACTCTTGCACAAGAGTTTATCCATTGGATAAAAGCATTATTCATTGGATAATGGCTTTATTCATTCAACCTGATTTAAACCTTAACTCCTAAGGTAACCCTCAATTCATCTCAAACATTTAATGCTTCTTCCATCTCCTCTCAAGCCATCTCATGATGCCATTTGTCATCCTGGGATTGGGTTGAAAGCCCTCACATGGATCATAAACCCATCAATCCCGACCCTTGTTGAGATTACTCAATCTCAATCATCCATTGCTCCATTTTTCTTATAAATAGAGCTCACATTCCTCATTTTCAAATCCTCAATCATCTAGCATCTAGCCATAATCTTTAAATCTTGTATGCATCTAAGTTATAGTGAATTTAGGAGAGCATTTTAGCATAATCTACATTTATCTTTTGGCTAAAATTAACATTAGTTAATTAAATAACATCTCATATTTAGCTTGTTTTATACTTACATTGGCATAATTAATCATTTTTAATCTTGAATCTCCATAAGACATCCCAAATAGTGCAAAAAACTACTGAGAGATACACTCATTTGGAACTTGGAGAGGAGAGGAACAAGGGAGGAGCAACTACAAGCATGTTGGAGGGCATTTGGGGATGTTTTATTGCATTCCTTTATTTTGTTATGCTTTCTATTAGATGTTTGATATCTATCTTGATATTCTTGCTTAGGATAGCGATTTCCTTTGTCTTTTGTGTTTGATTTAAGACTAACATCATTAACATTTGATATTGTGTGTTTTTGTGTCCCCTAACATATCCTATTTTGCAGAGCATTGGGTAGTATATATAAGACCAATGTTGTTTGATTTTGAAATTGTCACAAAGTTCATCTATATCCTTGTTTTTGAACTGCCCTCCATTGCCAGTCACAATTGAGGATGGGATTCTATACCTGGAGATGATGTAGTTAAGAATGAACATAGCCACTTGTTTGTCAGTTTCTTTGATTAGCGGAACTGCTTCAACCCACTTAGTGAAGTACTTGGTGGCAGTTATGATAAACTTGTGTCCATTAGATGCTGTAGGATAGATTTGGCCAATGAGGTCAAATTCCCATTGCTAAAAAGGCCAATGTGTGATAAAAAGGTATTAGCTCTCTTGCTGGAGCATGTATGAGATTCCCATGTAGCTGGCATTTCTGACAAGTTTTAGCAAATTTAATAGCATCTTTTTCTATATTTGGCCAGTAGTAGCTAGCCCTTAGCAGTTTCCGAGCTAGAGTTGGACTGTTTGAGTGAGATCCACAAATACCTTCATGAACTTTAGATAGCGTATGTTGGGATTCTTCAAGTTCTATACACCTAAGAGTATTATCTAAACCTCGCCTATAGATTGTTAGTGATGATGACATACCATGAAGCATTTTGGATCAGATTTGTTTTCTCATTACGAGTAACATTATCAGGGATAATTTGGTCACGTAAATAAGAGTAGATATGGTTATAGAAAGATGAGTCATGTCCAATGATAGAATATACCATCTGGGAATCAAGGGAATCATGAGAAGGACAATGAAGCTCTTTCACTAGGAACTCATAGCGGAACTCTTTTTATTGTAGTTGTGGTATGGATGCCAATGTAGCCATAACATCTGCTACTTTGTCTTTTGATCTACTAATCTGTTGAAATGAAACAAAGACAAAGTATTTCTCAAAATAATCAACCATTCTTTTATAGGGCATCAATTTTTCATCTTGAGTTTGATATATATCATTGATCTGGTTGATTGTCAGCTGGGGGTCTCCATAGATGTATAGCTTAGCAACTTTCCATTCAATGACCAACTTGATTCCATTTACTAATGCTTCATATTCTGCAATATTGCCGGTATAAGGAAAGAGGATCTTGTACACCTTTGGCATTGAGTATCTCTGAGGGGTGATAAAAAGGATTCCAACACCAGAACCTTGTTGAGTAAAAGATCCATCTAAGAACATTTTCCAGGATCAATGAGTAAGATGCATTATGGATTCATCTGGAAATTCTATGTTCAAACGTTGATTATCTTCAAGCGGAGCATTAGCAAGTTGATCTGCAATGACTTTCCCTTTGATAGCTTTGTGTTCTACATACTCAATGTCAAATTTTGTGAGTATCATAACCCATTTATCCAATCTCCCTATAAGTGTTTCTTTGCTTAGGAGATATTTTAGAGGATCAATCTTAGCCACCAGTTTGATAGAATGTGCTAGCATGTAATGCCTTAATTTATTTGATGCAAAGACTAGTGCTAAACAAGCTTTCTCAATGATAGTGTAGTTTATCTCATAGGACACCAACATCCTGCTGATATAGTATAGAACTCGTTCTTTTTTGTTTTCATCCCATTGAGCCAAAAGTGGCTCTAGTGATGTGTTGGTAGCTGATTTATAAAGAATCAAACGTTTTCCTTGAATCAGTGACATAAAGATAGGTGGATTGAAAAGATATTCCTTGACCTGCTTCAAGTGTTGTTCATATTCTTCATCTCAGTTGTATGTAACTCCTTTCCATAATGCTTTTGTGAATGGTTGAGCCTTATTTGCTAGTTGAGAAATGAAGTGTCTTATTGATTGGAGCCAACCTTGTAGAGTTCTCATTTGACTGACATTCTTTGGAGGTGGCATTTCCATTATAGCTTTTACTTTTTCTGGATCCACTTCAATCCCTTTTGTTGAAATAATGTATCCTAGGAGTTTGCTAGATGTAACTCCAAATGCACACTTCTCAAGATTTAGTCTATTTAAAATTTTCCATTTTGTCTAAGATTAGACCCAATTCTAAGATATGTGTCGACCTTTTCATAGATTTGAGTAAGGTATCATCAACATAGTCTTCCATGTTTGTGTGTGTCATGTCATCAAATATTGTAGTTACAACTCTTTCATAGGTAGCACCTGCATTCTTTAAACCAAAAGGCATGACATTCCAACAGAAAGTTCCCCATGCACATGTGAACATTGTTTTCTCTTGATCCTCAAGTGTGATTTTGTTCTAATTCTAGCTAGAAAAGACATCCATTAGAGAGTACATTTCATAACTAGCAGTCATATCCACTATCATGTCAATGTTAGGCAATGAAAAATCATCTTTTGGACATGCCTTGTTTAAATTTCTGAAATATGTGCAAACACGGATTGATTTATCGGGTTTGGAAACAGGTACAATGTTAGATATCCACTCAAAATAATCAATTTCTTGGATGAATCCTGCTTTTATTAATTTCTCTAGCTCAGCCTTAACAAGCAATGCAATATGAGGATGCATTCTTCGGAGCTTTTGCTTGATAGGTTTGACTCCAAGAGCAATAGAAAGATGATACATTGTAAGGTCAGGATCCAGACCAGGCATATCAACATATGTCCATGCAAAGTTGATCTTTTTCTCTATGAAGAAATCAACAAACTCTTTTAGTTCTTTTGTTGATAGGTATTAAGCCATGTGTATTATATGTTGAGTTTCTTCTATTCCAATATTCACTGGTTATGTAGGTTCAATCAACATTGATGATCACTCTTGAAAGTGATCAGGAAAAATATCAAGTATCTCACCTTCAGGTGCCTCGGAGAGGTTTTCACCATCAAATATATTTTTTAGTTTTACTTTTTTTTCTGTTCTGATACCGCCATAGTGTGGTGTTCGCCATCAGGACACTTATTTTTCTTTTTTTTATATTTGAGACTAAGATACTTGGCATCTTCTTATGTCATGTTGACACTTTGTTCATTGGTGGAAGAGTTTATGTGTTCAACTGCGTTAAGATAACATGCTAAGATATAGTCACTGGAAAAAGTAGGGATATCTATGGGTTGATCTTGTAAAGTACAGTCAATAAGCTCAGGGTGTAACAGGGATAAAGATTCAACGGGTTCAAGGGAATTCATAGTATTGTCATCACAACCTCAGACCAACAAGTTGAGTTCTAGAAGACTACCTTGCATAAATGTCTCAAGACCAGGAAGAGTTATAACATGATTATCAAAGTCTACGTTAGCATTTAGAGAATATAACCCAACAAACCTACTACTAGCACCTTCTTCTACTTCAGATTGGACTACGCATTGTGGTTCAACAATAATAGCTTCTTCAGATAGAGTTTCAATGAAATAGTCATAGTTTGGTATTGAATAGGTAATATCATAGATGGGTCTTATTTCAGATGGATCAGAGTTAGAAGATGAAGCATCTGACTCCTCTTCAAGTGGCTCAGTGAAAGCATGTATGATATCAATATCAACATCTTTTATGTTGCAAGTTCCTTCTTGTTCTGGTTCAGTGATCACCTATAGCTGACATACTTGCTCACATAGCCTTGATGACTCTGTTAGTCTCTGTCTTCTTTCCCATTCAACTTCTTTTGGATGGATTATCGGGTCTGCTTGTCTAGCCTCCAGTTCTTCAGTTGTGTTCCCATATCTGATTTTCTTTGTCTCATTAGATGGAGATACAATAGGTGAGTGATCTTCTCGTGCTTTCTCTTCTCTTAGTTGTTTCTCATAAGCTTCTTGTCTTTTTAGTCTAATTTCATCTAGTTCTTGTTGTAGCTTTAAGCGTGTTATCTCTTGTGTTTCATCTATAGTATCATTAGATTCTTTAGGGTTTTATTCAGTAGATGCATTTGATAAAGGTTCTGGACCCCATTCATACTCATTCGAGTTTATTTTTGAATCTTCTTCTTGCATTCTTCCTGTATATGTGACAAGAATGTTTAATGGTGCAAACATTTCTTTTATTCTTTCCACTTGTTCTCTCATTTATTCTGGAATTTCTACTTCTTGTCTTGTTCTTGCTAATACCTTTGGAACTTGGTTATAAGCTGCTTCTTCTCTTTTGATTGCCAGTTCTTCTTGTTCTTTCTCATACTCTTCTTGAGTTTTCTATCTGTTTACTTCATGTGATGCTTGATGTAGTGTCTTCTTCTTCCACTTAGGTTGTTGATAAGAATTTTGTTTTTGATCTGATGATACATCTAGATGGTATCCAAGTCCAGTTATGTCATTTGTAGACTTAGTTTGTAGCTTGATAGGCTCAATAATTCCTTCTTGATTCTTTCCCAAAGGACCTATACCTGAATATCCCATGCGTTGGATTATCTTATAGCCTTGACCATATTGTTCAGTGAAAATTTGAGAGCGTTGCACTTCTTTTTCTTCACTTTCTTCTCTGAAAAGCCATTCAAGAACATCCACCTCTTCTGTTTCATTGGCAAGGGAAGCCAAGGAATGCACAAAAATACCATCATAGATGACGTTTGCAATTGAAGTTTATGGTTTCATTGCTTCAAACAAATTTCTAGACTGTCTTGGTGATGGGAGAAGAGACATTAGTGAAAGTACATGTTCTATCTTGTATCCATCCATGCCAGTACCTATGATTTTTTAGTTTATTTTCCAAGTCTTTCATCATAGTTTCTAAACTCTCAGCTATAGAGGTTGCTCTGTTGTAAGGAACAAGAGTATCAGTACATTGTTTTAATGCATTACAGGTGTAGTTTGTATCAACAGGAATACTGACTTCAAATCCATTATAGGGAAATTTCAAGCATTGATGGTATGTAGATGGCACTGCTTGCATATCATGAATCCATGGTCTTCCTAGCAAGATGTTGTAGTATAGAGGAAGGTCAAGCACCTGACAAATCACATCTCTTTCTACAGGTCCCACCATGATTGGTAATAGTACCAGACCTTTAGAAGTTCTCTCTTCTTCATCATACGCTTTGATTGTTATCTTCTTTGCTGGATCAATAACACTCTCAAAAAATCCTAATTGTATGAGTAAATTGTGAGTACAAATGTTCAACCCAGCACCTCCATCTATCAAAACATGTTTGACATGATGTTTATGGATCATGGCTTCAATGTGTAATGTCTGATTATGCAAATGATTCAAGGAATTATCGTCTTCTTTAGAGAAGGTCAGGTAGTGAGGTGAGGTTAGGTGACCCACCATAGATTGAAACCAATCAAAATATAAGTCTTTAGGGACATTAGTAGTGAGCAAATATTTGTCCAGAATATCTCTATGAGTAGGAGAGATCTTAAGCAGTTCGAGAATAGAGATTTGAGCGGTAGTTCATTTTAGTTGTTCGACAATGTTGTACCTGGAAGAAGATGATGAAATCAGCTATTTAGATTAAGGATATTTATTAGTGATCGTAGCTAGTTGTTTGTTTGAAGATGTCAGTAGTTTTGATGATGTCTAATTGGGAGATGAGGAACCAACTCCTTTGAGAGTAACTTTTCTTTGAGCACAAGTCACAACATTTGCAGTTCTCGGCTTATTTTTCTCTTCTTTGACTATGATTACATTGCAATGTTTAGATTGAGAAGATTCAAGCATGTTGATGACATTATCATTGTTGGTATATGTGTAATTGAATTTGGAACCTCCCTTGGATTTAGAGGATTCTCCCTATTCATAAGCATGCATATCCTCCCCATTCATAAGCAGGCAAGGGATCTTTAAAAGCTTTATGATCATAATTGGTTGCATGACTTCCAACAATAATTTTGTCAGAATCGATAAGATATTGAATCTTGTGTTTGAGTTTATACAATTATTTATTGTATGACCCTTATTTCGATGATATTCACAGTATTCATTTTCTCTCCACCATTTTAGTTTGAATTTAGGATCATATTGTTTGGAGTTGTTAGTCAATGTGATCAGATCATTTTCCAATAGAGTCTTAAGAGTCGATTCATAAGATTCTTCCAAAGGAGTGAAATCATGTTTAGACTTTGAAATCCAAGGCTTATCTTTAAACCACTCTTCTGATTTCTTAGGAGGGTTTTCTGCAACACTTTCAGCTACTTTGAGGGCATGTGTGCCACTAGTCAGAATAAATATTGTTGGTTTTGGTATTGGTTTAATAGTATCAACCACTCCATCATTAACAACACTTCTATTATTATCTTTTCCATATTTCCAGTATTTGTTTTTCTCTTTAGAACTAGATCCCTATTGCATTTCCTTGTAAAGTGATATATCTCCTTTTCCTTACAAGCACATCTTCCATTTTGTGAGAACTGTCCACCATCTTATTAAATGAAGGGTATACTTGCATTTAAATATTGTACTTTAACTCAGGAACAAGATTTCTAACAAAGATGCCCATTTTCTCAGAATCAGGAATGGGTCATGAATATCTAGAGAACATATTTCTCCAGCATTGAAGGAAAGTGAGAAAAGGTTCTCCTATTTTTTGTTTGGTATTACAGAGGTCAATCATAGTGATTGGATGATGAATGTTGTAGGATTATTGTTGGAGAAACAGTTTGACCAACTCCTCAAAAGATTTAATTCCCATAGGTAGGTTTGAAAACCACTCCATAGCTTGTCCTCCTAGACTTCTTGGAAAGAGACACATGAGAAAAGTATGTTCGTGCATAAACTACATACATAAAGCACAAAATTCTTGGACATAGTCTTGAGGATCTGAGTTACCGTCATTTTTGTCAAATTTAGGAATTTCCACTCTTGAAGGAAATGGAGGCATGTGAAGATTCTTGTCAAATGGGAACGAGCAGATTGTGTCCAAAGAATACTGCAAAAAAGATTTATCCTTGTCTTTCATTTCTTTGATCTTATTTTGTAATGCTTTTAATTGTTTGTTTACTAGTTATTGTGGTGTCTCTTCTTGTTTGGTGATGATGTTTTCAATGTTGTAGTTAGTGGGCAGTTTAGCTCCTTGTTTCTCTAATTCTAGAAAATGCTCTTCTTTTTCTCTCACCATGATAATTTTCATCATTTTTCTAAAATCCTTATCCTTTTGATAGCTAAGTATAACAACTTTAGAATCTTCAAAATCACTAGATGAGGAATCACTATCAGTAGTATGGGTACTAACGTTATCGCAAGCACTGCATTTAGAAGCTTCTTTTTCCTGCCTTTCCCCAGACATATTGGGAGATAATGGTTGATCAAAAATTGGTTGACTTGAGGACAAAGGTTTGTCAGAGACTAGGTCTTCTTGAAAGAATGGATTAGTTTGCAATGAAAAATATTGTCCCTTACCTTTGGAAGCTTTCTTACGAGAACTTTTGGTTTGAACATGCATTTACAATTGATGTGATCGAGAGCTAGAAGTGATACAGATGTCAAGATCCAATTGGAGCTAGTTGTTCATTTTAGGTAATAGCTAGATGAAGAGATTAAGACCAAGTCTAGTTTCAGGAATGATCTATCTTGTATAAGACGTGATCTAAGTAGATCAGGTTGATCAAATTGATGGATGATTGATTGAACTAGCTAGGATATAATCGACAAAATTGTGTAACACAACGATAGGGGTACACTATCAAGATTTCTATGCTCAAGATGAAAAAGACCAGATATATGCATACTATGGTGTATTAGGACTGATTAGGCAAGCATGATAGATCCGAAGAGGCACACAAAAAAACAAGTTTCTAGACTAATGAAATCAGAGGCTCGTATGACAAAATATTATGACCCAAACAACAATTTTGGGGCTATCAGATGACAAACTGGAAATCTCGTATGAGTTGTTGCCTTAAGTTATCAGAAAGTTGTAGCAAATTGTTCAACCTCATACGACAATTTATCTTTTCCCAAATGACAATTCCCACTGGATAGTACAACAAACTGGCAAAGATGAACCCTAGGTGTAATGACTCGTATGACAATTTAGGAATTATCAGATGATAATTCTAAGAGGCTAGTATGACAAATTGGAAGAATCGTATGATAGAGGATTGGACAAGGACAAGTTTCTGACAAGAACATATTTTTGACCACTGAGTTTTTGATGTTTTGATTATTTTCTCCAGTTTCAGTTTCAAGGACAAAGACACAACAAATACACAAGATGTAAAGTGATTTCAAGCACATCATGCTAATCCTAAGAAAGTTGGTTGAGAGAGAATTTTTTTGCTTGCAAGCTTAGGTACACACCTAATAGCTAATCAGAATATAGTCATTGAGTCTCATGCAATGGATTCTCAATGCCATATTAGCCGACTCCAAACACTAATGGGGGCATGATATGGCAAGTATCTTGGGAGAGTTACTATCTCTCTTGCACAAAGATTATCCCCCTTTCGAAGGTGAACCAGGTAGCTTCTATCTTAAAGTTCTTAGTAAGGATTTTCGTTCGAAATTATCCCTTGAAGTCGCACAAGCACAATTGAGACCTATAGCCTGACAAGGTACCGAAACAAGATGTAGTCATGCAAGCGTAATTGAGACCACGAGGCCCTACAAAATTCCCGATATGAGAGATGTCAAAGAGAAAACTCAAATAACTTCGTCCTCTAAGACTTTAATCCCAAGAGGCCTATTTATTATAGTGAGTCAGAATGCTTGGGTCTAGCTGTACTCACTTGGGTCATTCTTACAAGGTGATTACTTTTTCCCACTGTGACAGGCCTGCTAAAGGAACACAAATATCAAACTAGAAAAGCTTCAAGGGTCTAGATTTCTGGTTGTCTATACAAACAAGAATATACTCTCCTACCTTTTAGACTCTTCTCAAACATGAAAAATAGATTTGTTCATTTACCACATCGCAATTTAAGTGCCTAGAAAATAATTAAGAATACACAAAGTTTACTTGAATCTCCTAAGACAACCTGCAAAAACAATGAATCAGTAATTGTATTGTTTTTGGGTGACAAATGCATTCTTGGACAAAGTTCTGCAAAAGCTTGTTAGGTTGTGAAAATCTCTCAGACAAACAGAAAACAAATCAGGGTTAGCATTAGTATCAGCAAAATCCAATCAGAAAACCCCTAAAAATCACTCTACCTTTAAATACGAGAAAACAAAAAATCGTACGAGTATTCTCACGGAGTCGTACGATGATTCTCAACAAATCATACAATAAGTTGCATATTATATGTGTGTGTGTATATATATATAGAGTATATGTGTGTGTATATATATGCATGTATATATATGTATATGTATGTATATGTATATACATATATACATATACATACATATACATAAATATACATATAAATACGAGAAAACAAAAAATCGTACGAGTATTCTCACGGAATCGTGCGATGATTCTCAACAAATCATATAGCTAGTTGCAAATTATATGTGTGTGTGTATATATATGTATATATAATATGTATATGTGTATATATGTATACATATATACACATATACATATATACACATATACATATCTACATATGTATATATATCTACATATGTATATATATCTACATGTTTATATACATATATACACATGTATCTATGTATATATGTATATGTATGTATATATATATGTATATGTGTGTGTGTGTGTGTGTGTACATATATACATATATATACATACATACATACACACACACACACACACACACACACACACACACACACACACACACACACACACACACACACATATATATATGTAGCCACATAAATCTATCCATTTTAATTAAATGAATATTTACTATTTATTTAATTAATAAACCCACTAGCCAACAGTTAATTAAATTAACATTTAATTAATTCCTCCTCAACCATTCTCCTATTAATTAAATAAATTATTCAATTTATTTAATTAATTCATTAAACCAAATTCATAATCAATTAAATGAATAAATTCTATTTATTTAATTAAATCCCCTTTCCTCTTTTAAATAAATAAATAAAATATTTATTTAAATCATTAAATCCTCCCACTTGCATTCTCCTACAAATGCAAGTTGCAACCACAAGTTGAAATAAATTGATTTTATATTAATTTAAATCCTATTTTCTCTCACCCACCAAATCCACTTGCAATCCTAAATCCCCTTCTAGACCCTTCTAATCACTTTCTAACCATTCCTAATTAGCCTAATCTATTCCCTAAATATTGTCACATTCCTAAGCAACTTGAAGTCACTTCTCAAAGACTTCAAAGTCTTTGAAAAATATTTAATGCTTTATGTGTTCAACAAGCTAACCCCTAAAGTCTTCCAAACCACTAATGACTCTTACATGACCATTAATGGCTCTTACATAACCACAAATGGTTAAATCCACTTGCTCTCATGGTTAGAGACTTTACCTCTAACTCAACCCTCATGTAACCCATGTGTCTCTTCAAAGCATTTATTGCTTTGACCATGGTTATCCTCACTAACTCTTGCACAAGAGTTTGTCCATTAGATAAAGACATTATTTATTGGATAATGGCTTTATTCTTTCAACTCAACATTAACCTTACCTCCCAGGTTAACCCTTAAGTCATGTCAAGCATTTAATTGTTTATTCCCTCTCCTCTTAACCCATCTCTTGTTGACATTTTCCATCCTAGGATTGGGTTGAAAGTCCTCACATGGATCTTAAGCCCTTCAATCCTGACCCTTGTTGAGATTACTCAATCTCAACCCTCCATTGCTCCATTTTACCTATAAATAGAGCTCATTTCTTCATAATCCAAATCCTAAAAACTTGTATGCATTTAACCTATAGTGAAATTTAGAGAGCATTTAGCATAAGCATTTACATTTACTCTTTTTGACTAAAATCAACACTAGATTAGATAATATCTCATTTTTAGTTTGTTCATGTTTGCATTTTCATGAGCTTTTATTCACAATCTTGAACCTCCATAAGACATCCAAAAAATAGTGCAAAAAGCTACTGAGAGCTACACTCATTTGGGTACTTGGAGAGGAGAGGAACAAGGGAGGAGCCACTATGAATGTTTTGGTCAGCATTTGAAGGAGTTTAGTTTACCTATTTTGTCTTTGTATTCTTTCCATTTCTTATTTAGTATCTCTCTTGATATGCTTGATTAGGTGTTTGTTTAAATTGTGATTTCTAACACTAACAATTGCTTTCTTGCTTGTTGCTTGTGTTTGTCATCCTAACAATCTCCTTTTTGTAGAGCATCATTTGGTGAACCTGATGTGAATCGAACACACAACCTTCTTATCTCATTTTTTAAAAAACTACTAACATTTTTCCATGTTTTAATTGACACATAGGTCATGCTTTAGCACCTTCGAAACTGGGTACTTTAGCGCTATTGTTCCTAATAATAGTGCTATTGTCCATCTTTTAGCTCTATTAACCCTTAAATAGCGCTATTATATCTTCTTTTAGCGCTTTTGGCTCTCTGTTTGATAGAATTAATTATGTATGTCAGAGTTCTTTTAGCGCTTTTGTCTCTTTTTGTAACGCGTTTGCGTTTCTTTTAGCGTTTTCGCTGGTTATTTAGCGCTTTCATGTTAAATAACATTTTTGTTTTCACACAGAGTAGTGCTATTGTAACAGAGAGTTGCAAATTTTTTCCTTGTAACCGAACACCCCCAAAAAAAGGCTTGTGGAAGCCCACCAAACATTCAGATTTTACTCAGCAGTTGATTTTTGTGCAGGTTTTTAAATTAGATTAGGAAGTAGATTTACTTTTTTTACTAACGTTTTCAAAGTTGGCTTAAAAATGAATTCACTTTTTATTTTGGTTTAAATAAACTTCACACATCAATTTGGGTTTTAAAATTTATTCACACTTTTCAGTTTGGAGCTCTAAAAAGAACATCATTTTGGCAAACTAAAAAGAACCACAAACTCAAACCCAACAAATTTGACTTATTTGCAAAGTTAGGATTCATTTTATTTTTGGTTTTAAAATAAGACAACACAAATTTCATTTCTTGCATCAACTTAAAGAAATCAGAATCAACACTTCATTTGTGCAAGTTAAAAAGAACCCTCAATTTATCAAAGTTTTCAAAGTTCAAAGCGATTTTACTTCAAGCAAAACATGTTCTCAATTCAATTGACCAGGATTTCAAATTCTTAGACTACAAAATATTTTGCCTTTAAAGTGAAAAAGAACACCATGATTGTTGGAGCAACATCTCCAAATAGTTAGATCACATTGCAATGAAAATCAGTTAAAAAGAACAAGTGTTTTTGGTGATTGGCACGTTTGTGCAAAGTTTTGTCAAGTGGTCCTACTTCTAACACACACTATCATCTCCCTTGGCTTTCGTGGTCCTCAGTGCAAGAGTAAAGTGTTAGTAACACTCAAAATTTTATCTTTTTAAGAGAGGCCTGCCAAGAGACACGCCACTCTTGGGAATGACCTCTCACGGTAAATCCTTTGAGTCACTATAGAAATCAGGTGTGAGCAAAAGTTGTAGCCTTGGGTATAGCTGTTGCTACAATGTAACTTGCCGAAAGGACATATGGGCCCCACCACAAGTTACAAGGCTCTTAAGTGAGTCACTGCAGAATGAACTTATGTCCAAAAACATAAAAAATTACTAGACACCTTTTTATATAGAAACCCACCCATTCTATTGATTGAGAATATTTATGATAAATTTAGTGCAAGAGCATAGATGGTTTTTCTCCCAAGATACTCACCATACATATTTCCTTGAGTAGAAACATAGCTTTTTGAAAGGCTACTTATAGCTTGATGAAAGTGGTGACTCCCCCATCATAGGGATCATCTATTTGTTATGCTCAAGCAAGACTTAGTATATCACATCCTTACCTGCCACGACGGGATTCATAAGGTATGTAGTACCAAATTTGAAGAAATATCAAGATGTAGGCTGAAATTATCGCAACTGGCCATTTGACCTTAGGGATAAAGTGTGTTTGAAGTGTCTTTGTTTTGTGTCAAACCAGTGATAAATTGAGCTGACTTCAGGCTTTTGGAAAAACATACACAAAAACATCTGGAAAAGGGTCAAAAATTTCAAAAGATTGGGTTGATTTAGACCCACACTTATTTGTGCCTTTTGAGGCAACATTATTGTGTTTGTGTGTTTGCTCTATTTTCTTGTCAAAGAAAATCAAAACAATTTCAAAACAAGTATTCATCCAACACAAATTTTTCAAAATCAACATTTGAAAAACATCAAAAACAAAGTGCAAAAACAAGATATCAAATTATATGACCATCCTTCACAATTTGAGAAGGAAGAATCTTCATTAGCATAGCAATCTGAAGAAAAGACGATTAAGCTCAAAGGCTTTCATGAAAAGAAGGAGATTTTTCTATCTCAATAGACAAATTTTTGTCTCACATAGAGCCTTTTTGCGTCACATGCGTCTATATCTTCAAGGAAAATCAAACGAGTTTGACCAAGAGTCTTTGAACCACAGAGCTTTTACTCAATATAGAGCTTTGAGTTATCATAAAAAGAAAGGAGACAAAATCAATCATGTCTTCTTTCCAGACATCTGCATAACATATAACATAGCTCGGGAAGAACCACCAACCCTCGAAAGAGAAGAGGAAGAATTTGTCCCATTTATAACACAAATTTTTTATTGAAGTTAACATTCCATCCATTCTCACATTCGTACATAATCAATCCATTCCAACTCTTGAAAGATAAAGAGGTCATGTCCTAAGTTCTTTTCAGATATTACTTGAATCAAAACAACACATCACTCTTTAGAGTGTCTCTACATCTAGGATAAACTCATCCAAAGAGATATTTCTACACAAGTTAAAACTAGTCTATGAGTGCATCCTCTCATTACTAGATAGCTTGGTTCATAACACATTTAGACCTTGCTATACCTTATCATCTCAAACATTGTCAACAAACTCAACAAGTAATTCATCAAAGGACTTTGGTAACATCAACCTTTAGTGTTAGAGATCCATATGCTAAACACTTCACCAAATATTTATCTCACATTTCATCACCAACTCATAATCATTTTCACCAAACTTCAACAACAACTTTCAAACAAAATGGATCAAACCAAAACAAGGACTAGACAACTAGAGATCGAAGAGGAAAAGGAGGAAAATCTCAATGAATTTCAAGAATCCCTTGGAGGAAACATAAATGATGAAAATTCTATTACTCCCACTCCTCAAGTAATAGAAAGGGCACAACACAACCCCCTCTTCAATCGACTTTTCGATGAAATCCTCAAAAACAATGCTAATGCTCACTTTTTGAGACTTGCTCAAGAGCAAGCCAAACTACCCTCTGACTTTGATACTGCACAATTATGGAAAGAATCAGAACACCATAGTCATAATGAGGGTGGAAGAGGTCGAGATAACTTTAGATACAACTTTAATCAAGGAAATCCCCCCCCACCTCCTCCTCCTAATGATATTGACATGTTGAGGCAACAAGTCGAGAATCAAGCCCAACAACTCCATAGTGGTGTGAAAACTACCCAATTTTCACTTAATGATATATATCCCTATCCCTTTGATAGGAATCGACATATGCCACCTTTTCCCCGAGGGTTTGAAACACCTAAGTTCGAAAAGTATTGGGGAAAAGGAGACCCTCGAGATCATGTTAGGGAATTTCACTCAGCTTGCCTAGAAGTGGCATATGAAGACACATATCTAATGTGCCTCTTTCCTTGGAGTTTGGGAGGGGCAACCACACAATGGTTTTCCCGACTAATGGGCGGCATTAGGACATTTGAGGTGTAAAGTTTATCCAAATTTCAATTGAAGAACAATTTATATTTTTGATGATGCAATATTATTATTACTTGCAGATTTACTATCTAACAATGTCTGATTTTATTTGCAGGCCATGGGAGAGAGATCATTTGATATTTTCTATGTCTTCTCCAATTAAGCTTATCAGTCTATATATGAGAGTGAACCGATCAATGAATGACTTGATCGGTCATGTCTTTTGGACATGACTGACCAAGGCATTCATTGGTTGGTGCCTCTTCAATATAATCACATCCGAAACTGGTTTTAGTTTGGCATTTAACAAACACTATTCATAAGCAACCCGATAGTGAATCGATGTTATTAACAAAGCCGAGTTTAATTTATGTTACCTGATAAATGCATTGCGGGTGTTTCCGAGTAACATTAGAGATTTGTTCTCCTCCTGGGATATTCAATGGACTAACTCTTTTTTGAGATGTATGTGGCAGCTCTCTCTTCCTCACATCTTGTGGGGTCTTTGGAAAGAAAGAAACAATCGAATCTTCAGGGATGTCTCCCTAAATCAAGATACTATATTCCAGAATATTCAATGGGCTATCCAGGAAAATATGGGAATCATGGAGGGTCCTTGTTACTCAAACAACTCCCTGGAGTCAAATATCTTAAGGGCTTGGAATATGAAGATCACTGATGGTCCTAATCTCAGCTACAATAAAAGGCTTGAAGCTAAATGCCAAACCCCTCCCCAAGGCTGGCTCAAAATCAATTTTGATGTTGCAGCCAAAGGTAACCCAGGTCCTTCAGGTTGTGGAGCTATTCTTAGAGATCATAGAGGAATCTGCAAAGAGATGATTACTATCCCTATTGGAACCCAAACTAACCATAAAGTTGAAGCTATGGCAGCTCTTCAAGGCATAATCCTAGCCAAAAAATGGAATTGCCCCCATCTATGGATAGAAGGGGACTCAAATTATATAATAAAGTGCCTCAATGGGACTTCAAAACCTTCATGGTCGATTCACAACATAATCACTTATGCTATTGACATTATTAGAACCTTTAAAAAATGCCATATCTCCCATATCTATTGGGAGGTCAACTGTTCTGCTGATTGGGCTGCCAATGTGGCGGTTAAAAATGAGACAATTACCACGTGGATGGGTGAGAGCAGACTCCTCGAAGATGTCAGACAAATCATAAGTGATGAGCGATATAGAAGTACCCCAAAGACTCTTGATTGACAAGGTAATAATGAAAAGTACTGATGTGAGCACTTCGAGTTATTTCTATAATGAGAAAATCACTCATTATAACATCAATGCCATCAACTCCCATGCTTGCTGGGTAATTGTTTTAGCTCCGAAAAGCTCTCTATTTAACTAGCTCTGCAAGTTTCAAAATTTGGTTGTGAGAAGCGACATCATGGGCGGAAATAGGAGACGATATGAGCCAAGTAGCTGCAAAGAATGGAAACAGAAGGAAGAGGTGTGGGGTATTTTGCAGAAGGGCGGTCTCTCAAACTTCATAGAGAGACTCCACGGCCATGATGGAATGGTAACTATCCTTTTATGCAAAAACTGGAAGAAGGGCATGTTAAAAATGGGTGACCAAATGGTGGAAATTGATGAAGATTTAATTGCTAAAGCTACGAGTCTCAACAGGGAAGGCTACAACTTCTACAGAGATAGGAAGGTTAGCAGGGAAGCCATTGAAAGGTACCCGATTACTGAGAAAGAGAAAAAACAACTGGTAAAGTTGAGCAAAACCTACTACCGGCCTAGGGCTTTTGCCAAACCCTGGTGGGAAATTCTCTTTGTTTTAATGCGGTATATTACTCTAGATGGTAGGTTTACAAAAGTCTATGGGTATCATTTTGTTCTATTAAACCACTTTAGGCATAATGATAAGGTGAATTTTCCTTATTTCTTTCTTTTCTCAATGAATGCTTCCCTTAAAGCCTACAAAGAGAATCCTCTAGGCGATACTGCAATGCACCAAGGCCTAATGGTCCTAATTTATGACCATTTAAAGGCCAGTCAAATTAACCGGATGCAACCTTCTGTGGACTCTGAGGAAGATATGTCTGATTTTGCTTTTTCGGAGGAGGAGGAATCTAGCAATGATTCCTTGTCTGATACTAAGGATAGCTCTGATGATTTAGAGTATGAGAGTAGTAAGAAGAGGAAAACAAGACCCTCATCTTCCAAGGGAAAAAAACTTCAAATCAAGCCCTTGATCAACATCTCTTCCGAAGAAGAGGATTCAGATTATTCTAAGGAGAAGAAGAACCCTAAAGGGTTGCTGAAGAAGAAAATTAAAAACCAAGCCCAGACCTGGAAAAAGCATAAGAAAAAAGAGGAGACTAGCAAGGAACCAGAAGCTGACAAGAAAGCTAGGACCCTGGAAGCCGAGCACAGCCTAGAAAAGGAGATAATGGAAGAGACTCTCAGGGCTGCCAACACTATCTCCATCCTCCATATCCCTAAAGATGAATAGGTAACCCCTAGAAAATCGACTCCCCCCTATGGCCCTCCTCCTGAGGGCTTGCATGGTTTTATGAAAACTATGGAATGGCTCATTGATGGTTACAAGAAAGCTATGGATGAGTATAAAAAACTATGCAACAGAGTCCTGATTCTGGAGACCATTAATATAGGGGAGGGGAATACAATGGCTGACTATATTGAGGATCTGAAAAACACTATTGCTAAAGCAGAAGACATCAGAGATGCTTTCAACCCCAGGTTTGAGAATATTGAAAAGGAGATGCTGGACATAAAAAGCCTTGCGGAAACTAGTGAAAAAACACTCTCGGATATTGTCACTAAAGTGGAAAAAATTGAGGAGTGCCTTAAGAATTTCATGGAGCAGAGCCTTAGTATTCTGAAAATCTTGGCCAATAATACTCATACCCTCATCAGTAAGCTTGATGATGACAAGGAAATCCAGGAAATTGACCTGGATGCTGAAGGTACAGGGGAAGCTCAAGGTCCCAGAACCTGCACCAGAGGCAAGAGGAAGGAAAAGAAAATGAACAAGGATCTGGAAGAGCTGAAAGCTGTCGGGGCTACCTATGATGAGTTGGTGATAAAGGCAGAGGACTTGCTAAAGAAAATTGTTGAGTAGCATCTCCCCGGTTTCTTTGTTGTGTTTTGTTGTTTTGTTGCTTTGTTGTTCTTTCTGTTCGCTGGTCTTCTAGCCAGTCGTTATGTATGCAGACTTTTAATCCTTTTGTTACTCTTTCTCTTTCTATGATGTAAAGGTTTCGGGTCCTTAAAACCTATTTTTTAATCATTCAGAACAATAACATTATATCTTATCAGGTTAATACCCTAATAACATACTAATGTCGATTCATAAATGAATCAACATTAGCTATCGAGTTTATTATCCCAATAGCATATAGATTAATGCTTAACATATATGCATAGTGTTAACAATTGCTAATGCCATAATAATCAGTGACAACATTATAATTTTGTCAATCATCTAACAAAACCCGATAATCATATTCAAATCGGAAAGCATAAAATAGATGAATAAACTATAATAGATTTAAGCAGATCAATTGTAACTATCAAATAGAGTGATGGTTAGAGATGTCTTATCTTGCAGAAGCTATTATGCATTAACACTCCCTCTTAGCTTTGGAAGATAGATAAAGCAAACCACATCACATTTCT
This sequence comes from Cryptomeria japonica, assembly GCF_030272615.1. Taxonomy (NCBI): domain Eukaryota; kingdom Viridiplantae; phylum Streptophyta; class Pinopsida; order Cupressales; family Cupressaceae; genus Cryptomeria; species Cryptomeria japonica. The sequence continues at coordinate 235,892,378 of NC_081410.1, read as the reverse complement.
CTTTCATAACAGAATTTCTAATGTAGTTTATAATGTTAGTCTCCAAGAGTTCATATCACCTAAACATATGACATGAGGTATCATCAAAGCATATGATACAAGAAACCATATCAACTAAGCACATGACATGGAGTGTCACCTAAACATGTGATACAAAAGATTCATAATCTTGTGATGACAAGATATCACCTGAACATGTGATATCAGTATTGCCTAAACACACAATACTTAAGGATAAATATATGAGGATGATTAAATTCTCATCTTATCCAAGTTGTGGTATGTGCACTAATATTTTATACAAATGTTTTACCACAACAAAGTCATGGCACATCCATGACATACCATAGATCCAACATGATAACTGGTTTGAACATCATAAGATCATCATCTTATAATGTCTACATACAAGTGTTCATTATCTTGAGAGATCGTCACCTCTTAGATATGAACCCAGGGGATAAAATCCAAAATGTCCTAACATGACAAAGAAGTTTACACATTAAACATCTTATTGATATGTAAATTACAAAGAAAATTACCTTTCTATCATACCTAAATCTTTTTTGAAGTGATCAACCTTCACTCTTGAAAGAGGTTTGGTCAGAATATCTGCAGTCTGATCTCCTATACAAACATATTCTAATTGGATCACATTCTTGTCTACCGTATCTCGCAAATAGTGGTATGAAATCTCAATATGCTTGGATCTGTCATGGAACACTGGATTTACTGAAAGTTTTATACAACTCTGATTGTCACAATGTATAATAGTAGGTTTCATAGGCTCTCCAAACAATCCCACAAGCAACTTCCTAAGCCATACTGCCTCTCAGGCAACCATGGAAGCTGCAATGTATTCGGCTTTAGTGGAACTCTGAGCTACAAAAGACTACTTTCTGCTGATCCGGGATACATGGCTGAAGCTAAACTGAAGCAACACCCTGAAGTGCTTTTCTTGTCAGTCACACTTCCAGTCCAATCTGAGTCTGTAAATCTGTGTAGGTCTAGATCAACTTTCTCATATTTGAGACCAAGGTTTAGAGTACCTTGTAAGTATCTCATAATGTGTTTTACTACAATCAAGTGGATCTCCTTAGGCTCACACATAAACTGACTTAAGACATTGACTACATAACAGATATCTAGCCTTGTATTTATGAGGTACTTCAGGGACCCAATCATTTGCCTATATTGAGTAGGATCGTTGGTTTGTGACTCTGTTGCTGCTTCCTTAAGTTTATGTAAATTTGTCTCCATGGGAGAGGTCATAGGCCTGCTGTTTAGCATTCTGAATCTCTTCAAAATGTCTAAGGTATACTTACCTTGGTTTAGTATAATGTTATCATAATTCTGCCATATTTCCAAACCTAGGAAGTAATGAAGGAGTCCCAAGTCCTTCATATCAAATTCCCTAGATAGATCTTTCTTGCATTGATCTATAAGGTGATCTTTTCCTGTGATTAATAAGTCATCAACATATAGAATCAATATTAGCATATCACCTTTATTTTGTTTGTAGTAGAGATTAGGATCTGCATCATTTTTAGAGAAGCCTAGTTCTGAGAGATAGGTGTCAATTATTTCATACCAAGCTCTCAGAGCCTGTTTAAGCCCATAGTGAGCTTTCTTGAGTCTACACACATGAGACTCTACATCATGAATTTCAAACCCTTCAGGTTGCTCTAGGTAGACTTCATCTGAGATCTCACCATTAAGAATTGATGTCTTAACATCCATCTGGTGCACCTTCCACCCTTTTGTTGTTGCAATGGCTAGTACTGCTCTTACTGAGGTATATCTGGCTACAGGTGCAAAGGTTTCTTCATAATCTATCCCTTCCCTTTGAGAGAACCCTCTAGCTACAAATCTGGCCTTGTGCTTTTTAATACTGTCATCTGCAGCATGTTTGATCTTGAAAAGCCATTTAGATGAAACAACAAATTCTTGGTAGGCCTAGGAACAATCTCCCAAACATCATTCTTCATAATGGACTGATACTCTTCAGACATGACATCCTTCCATACTTCATGTTTAAGTGCATCTAATACATTGTTTGGTTTAGCTTTAGAGAGATCATTCATAAGGGCAACATAGCTAGTGAATTTATTAGGTCTTTTGCTTTCCCTAAAGGTTCCTAAAGGATCAACAAACTTCTGAGCTTTTGCTACAGTCTTGGTGGCCCATAGTGGTCTTTTCTTGAGGTTTTCTCTAGGTGGGTTTTGAGTTTCACCTATAGTTTCCTCAAGATTCTCCCTCTGAAGCTTAGGAGTAGGGTCTTCTTCTATGTTAGGAGTAGGAATATAGATTTCATGCTCTATTGTACTTTGGGCTCTTTTGAAGGCTAAGTCTTTTTCAAATATTACATCCCTACTAAGCTCAATATTTCTCTGACATTGTATATAGATTCTATAGGCCTTGGATGTTTCGCTATATCCTACAAGTATTCCCCTTTTTCTAGAAGGTTCTAGTTTCAGTCTTTTCTCTTTAGGTAGATGTATATAGACAGGACACCCAAATATCCTAAGGTGGCTGATATCTGGCTTTATTTTGGTAAAAAATTCCTCAGGAGTTTTATCTTCAAGATGGGAGTGAGGACATCTATTTTGTATATACACAAAAGTGCTAGTTGCTTCTGCCCAAAGAGTGACATTTAGATTCTGATCAAGAATCATGGCTTTGGTAGCTTCTATAATTGTCCTATTTTTCCTCTCAGCTACCCCATTTTGTTGAGGATTATAAGGTATTGTTAACTCTCTCTTAATCCTTGAATTTTTACAAAAATCTTTAAATAATTCTGATGTATATCCCCCCCCCCATTATAAGTTCTTAGGGTTTTAATTTTATTTCTTAGTGATTTAAACTCTTTAAACCTATTAAGGATCTCTTCCGATTGTTTACACTTCAGAAGGTAGATCCAAGTTTTCCTAGAATAGTCATCAACAAATATTACATAATTAAAAAAATCTCCCTAGAGAGGGTACGGACATAGGTCCACATACATCATAATGAACTAACTCTAAAACTTTGCTTGTCTTCCTAGTACTATTTTGGAAGGCACCCTTGGTATTTTTTCATAGGGCACATCCCTTGCATGCCTCTGAATGATATTGCTTCAACTTAGGTAGACCTGTGACAAGGTTTCCCATAAATGATAAAGCTCTATAATTCAGGTGGCCTAGTCTTCTATGCCAAACTTCATTTGAATTTGTGGCTTCATGAATTAGGGCTAGGTTGGTCTCTGTGCATAGCTCATACAAATAGCCTTGTCTTTGACCAATGACTTTCGCTTTCTTGATGGAAGAATTCCTTGGCCAAGCCAACACCTTATTTTCCATGAAGGTTACTCTGTATCCGTTATCTTCTAGTGTTGTTATGGAGACTAGATTTCTCTTGATGTCGGGGACATATAGTACTCCTTCGAGTTGCAATGATATGCCTGTCTTTAGTTTGATGGTGCAAGATCCAATTCCTCTGACTGGATGTGAGGAATCATCTTCGATAGTCACTTTCTTATCATTCTCCTATATCATGGAGTCTAGCACTTCTCTAAACCCTGTAATGTGTCTGGATGAGCCATTATCGATCACCCAGGAGTTAGGCTTGTTTGTTGCATGGCTTGTAAGTGCTGAGTAGAGGACATAGTTCTCAGAGTCATCTTTTGTTTTGGATTTTCCTTCTTTGGCAAATGTGGCTTGATGTTTGGCTCTCTCCGGACATTTTTCAACATAGTGCCCGAATTTGTCACACCTATAGCATTGAATATGTGATAGGTCTTTCGTTGAAGTGTTTTTTCCTTGATGACCTTTCCTCTTCCTAAATTGCTTCTTCTTAGTTTTCCTATTTGTGTAAGTATTTAGGACTTGAAGGTTTTCGTCTATGTTCTTTTGTTTCATTCCCATCTTGTTCAATCTTGATTCTTCTTAGAGAAAATCATCTCTAAATCTTTCAAACTTAGGATATTTGGACCTTGCATTGATGCCTTGGATGAATGTACTCCATCCACTAGGCAACCCATCTAGAGAAATGAGTGTTAACTCTTTTATTTGGATCTTGTAATCAAGAGTTGCTAGTTCATCTCTTAGGGTTGATATCTGCATAAACTAGGCATTGATTTTCTCCCCTTTGTTCATGGTGATATGATTTATCTCTTGTTTTAATGCCAGAGTTCAACTTGCATTTGATATCTCAAATGTGCTTTCAAGTGCTTTGAACATTTAATAGGCCGTCTAATGTTTCCTTATGATGGGCATTATGTTGTTTCTCACCCCATCAACTATTATTTTAATAGTATTTTCATTTCCCTCAATCCATGTTTCTTTGTCGGGTTCATTTTTAGGTTTTGCATTTTCAGATTGAACAAATGAATCCACTTTGTTCTCCCTTAAGATCATCTTGATTCTGAACTTCCAAGCTGAAAAATCATCACCACCTCTGAGTCTGTCTTCAAATCTTATAGCACTGGCCATTTGAGAAATGTGATGTATATAACCTTGTTCTTAAATATTCACAAAATCAAATAGCCTCAGGTTCGATCAAATATAGCTCCGATACCATGTTGTGACATGGACTAGCTAGGACTCGAACCTAGGACCTTCCATACATTGCTGGAGTGCTCTACCACTGAGCTACTGGCCCCTCTTGGACCAGTCCATCATTAGTCCAAGTGTGGCTTATTTTCAACACCAACATGTTAATGCATAATAGCTTATGAAAGATAAGACATCTCTAACCATCACTCTATTTGATAGTTACAATTGATCTCCTTAAATCTGTTCTAGTTTATTCATCTATTTTATGCTTTTCGATTTGAATATGATTATCGGGTTTTATTGGATGATTGACAAAATTATAATGTTGTCACTGATTATTATGTCATTAGCAATTGTTAACACTGTGCATATATGTTAAGCATTAATCTATATGCTATCGGGCTAATAAACCCGATAGCATATTAATGTCAATTCATTTATGAATCAACATTAATATGTTATCAGGGTATTAACCCGATAACATATAATGTTATTGTTATGTTATAAACCCACAATGCATTTATCAGGTAACATAAATTAAATTCGGCTTTTTTAATAACACCGATTCACTATCGGGTTGCTTATGAATAGCATTTGTTAAATGCCAAACTAAAACTGATTTCGGATGTAATTATATTGAAGAGGCACCAACCAATGAATGCGTTGGTCAGTCATGTCCAAAAGACATGACCGATCAAGTCATTCATTGATCCATTCACTCTCATATATAGACCGATAAGTTTAATTGGAGAAGACATAGAAAATATCAAATGATCTCTCTCCCATAGCCTACAAATAAAATTAGACATTGTTAGAGAGTAAATCTACAAGTAATAATAACATTGCATCATCAAAAATATAACTTGTTCTTCAATTGAAATTTGAATAAACTTTACATGGTATCAGAACCAAGTCTAGGATAGGAGCCCCAAGCACATGAGAGGTGTGGCTTAAGGGGGAGTGTTGGTGTTGAAAATAAGCCACACCTGGACCGACGATGGACCGGTCCAAGAGGGACCAGTAGCTCAGTGACAGAGCACTCCAGCAGCGTATGGAAGGTCCTAGGTTCGCGTCCTAGCTGGTCCATGTCTCAACATGAGGAACTTATCCAAAAGTTCATCACACATTATTCACACAACATAGAACACAATGTCACCATGGCAAATCTATGTAATACCAAACAAAAACTAGGGGAGCTATTTTCAACTTTCCTACAACAATGGCGACAAATGTCTAGTAGACGTTCTCTTTAGCTACCTGAATGAGAGCAAGTGGAAATATTTATTTCCAACTTGAATGAAGAAATGGAAATCCATCTAGACATGAAAGGCACAGAGTCCTTTAATGACATGATAACCCAGGGATTAAAATGTGAACGATCCCTCATCAAAAAGGGGCTTATCAAGATATAAAATGAACCAAAAGATGCCCCTCGTATGCGCTTTAACAATGATAAACCCAACTTCTGGAATAAAAACAAAAACATCATCAATGACGCAGTTGTAGATGCAAGGACTATCAAGAGTGCACAACCTGTGGTCCGATTTGCGGGGCAGAATCCCCCTCCTAAGATCAACACGGTTTCTCCTCCGCGAAATCAAGGACACAATGTACAGCAAGAGGAACCGAGACAACGACAAGAAAATTATAAACCAAAATGTACATACACTCCCTTAGGGGAACCTATTAAAACAGTGTTACGTCAATTGGTCTCTTCAAATCTAGTGACCTTACCAAAGACATCTAATTACGAGCCTCGGGTCAAACCTCCATAGTGGAGGGATAATGAACATTGTGAATTCCATCAAGGGAAAGGGCATAAAACAAGTAACTATCATAGATTGAAAGATCTTGTTCAGGATCTTATTGACCGAGGAGAGATTGAAATTGAAGGATATGACCCAAAAACCTCAAATAATGATCATCTCATGTTTAACAATTCTCTTCCATCACAAGATCAAAGGGGTCCTTCCACGTCAGGATGAAACACAGATACCAAAGATTATACGCGAGCCACTTATAATTACACTATGAATCACCTATATGATGCCAATGAACAAATTGCAACCATTACCATCAAAGATCCAAACCATACCTGAAATGTTGTTACGCGTCGTAGCAAGATCACCATTAAAGAAGCTGCACAAGGCACAACCTCCATCCCAGAGTAGTATAACCTTGTGGAACAATTAGATAAGATGCCCACACTTATATCCATCTTAGAGATTTTGCGCTATCCCCATCTCATAAAACAATCTTGGATCAAGCTCTCCAAGAGGTGTCAGTCCTTGCCAATCTAAATACAGATCAATTTCAAGCTATGGTTGGTAATCTGAGGTCATCACCATGTCTCACTTTCTCTAAAAGTGACAATACACCCTTCCAGAAACCTCATAACACCTCACTCCATATGGAAGGATTTGTCAACCAACATAGGATCAAGTGAGTCTTGATCGATAATGGAGCAGGCCTAAATATCTGTACATTATAATTGGTCACAACACTGGGATATGCAATTGAATCAATGGAACCTCGCAAAAAGATAACCATAAAAGCCTATGATGATGCAGAGCGTTCGTCAAAAGGAGCAGTTGTGTTACCAATCCGAATGGGCCCAGTGGTGAAGCACATCATATGTCAAGTTTTGGACCTTCCTTTGTCATATAATTTTTTGTTAGGAAGACCTTGGATACATGCCATGCAAGCCATTCCATCCACCTATCACCAGTGTATCAAGTTCCCTCATAATAGTGTAGAAATTACAATCCTGGGCGATGCAAATCCATTTGCATATTGTAACAATATCAACCATCATCCAAAGATTACCATTCCCAACAATAGAGAAGCTATCCCATCCACATCATATGTTAGTCCAACCTCTCTTTTCAGTTCAAACACCACTATACCAAAGCAAGAGAAGCTAAAGATGAAAATGGCAGAGGAAGGTCCTAGGGAGTACAATCTAAGCCAACTCTTTTGTGTTGGGCAATTACCCACTTCCCCTAGAAATCATGGTAAGCCTCAAAGGTTACTTCAAGCACCACTGGTCAAACCAGGATGCACTTTGGTTCCTTTTATCCTTGGAAAGAATTAGGAAGAGGAGACGAGAGATGAGGACTTAGCAGAATGGATCTATAAAGACCCTATCACCATACAAATCCCACAAGCTAAGCTTCCCACAGATCAATATGGCAAAGGCCTTACCATTATGCAAAGAATGGGATATGATGGTTAGAGTGCTTTGGGACCTTACAAGCAAGGATGACATGAGCCATTGTAGCTTGAATTAAAGCCTAAAGATAACACTGGATTAGGCTTTCAAAAGGAGAATCTTCCTAAGCTTAGATTCAAAGGAAAACCTAGCAAACCTCTATATCAGTCTAATACTCTAAAGAGGCCACCCTTGATTATATTAGTAGCACCAAGAACTGCACCAACTACCCCAATAAGGCTAAGAATCCAAGAAATACCATCCACAACACGAATCATCTCACTGATCAAACCAACAACTCCATCAATAGCAACAACCGCATCAACAACACCATTAGTAGTATCAGAATCCCCAGCAGCATCAACAACATTGATCATTCCATCAGAAGCAGTAGATTCAACAACGTCGATACTCCCAGTATCGGATTCACTAATCCCAATAATCCTCCCTGCAACACCAACCATTCCATCTCCAAAGGTACATCGGCCGATCACACCTGCAGTGTTTAACTCAAAGGATATCCTGGTTTGGTATAGTAACCAGATGCTGGAAAGCGACTCAGAGACCGACTCGCATGAGTGGGAATTTGATTCCATATAACTCAATACTTCAGATGAGGAAGACGCATCACCACCTCCACCTCATAAAAAAATCCTTGTTTACGGAGAAGCACAGATTAAAACCTCTTGGGTTCCTGAACTAGAAACACCTTCCACAGACCCTACATCACATCCTATGCCTGATTCTGATAGGGAGAGTACCATCAACAACCTTCACCACAACATCTTAGCCCTCACTGACACATTTTATGAACTTAACCTAATCGATGAGGTAATGCCTATTATCCATCCTGAACTCATCGAATGGAATCAACCAAATCCCCCATGCCTTGACCATTTCCAAAATGATGAGGCAATCATTGACTTTTTAGAACTACGGGATAACATACCAAGCGGGGATCACAAAGCTGGATTCGCCATTGAACTTAATGATAGTTTTGATACTTAATATAACAAGATGAGAGGGGGGGTGAATCATACAAACTTAATCATCCATAAAAACATCAGATTCAACCTCAGTAACATATATATCAGTCATATAACCAAAACTGTTAAACATGCAAACTCAAAAGCATATGAACAATATAAACCTCATAACACTAGATTTAACGTGGAAACCCAAATAGGGAAAAACCACTGTGGGATTTCAGACCCACTAAGAAATATACTCTTATAGAGTATGCTCGGTTAAAAGCAAATCCTGTTAAAGATTACAAACACATTGCTAGATGTGACCCGGTTAAGGGATTTCCCTCAGATCTGTTAGGATCTTCACTTTGTTAGAAGTGACCTTGTTAAAGGATTTCAAACACTCAATTAGAATGTCACCTTGCTAGAGGATTTACATATAAGACTGTTAAGTCCACTCGGTTAAGAGATTTTCTATCACTTTCACAAAATAACAGTAATAAAAATCTATCTGCAACTTCACATCTAAAATGCTAAAGCAAATTCCTATTTGTTCAATACAATCTAGACATAGAACTAATCTTATCTATTTGCTGGGCTTCTATATTCTATTATTCTAACAGGTCTTCAAGCTTCTGTGCTCAGTAATCACTATGTAGCATCCCTGTGCATACACTTGCCTGCATACATTGTTTATCAACAGTTTCCTATTTATAAACAATTAGGTAACTGCTTAATCTCTTTGATCACATTTCCCATGATCAATCATAGCCATCAGATCTTCAATCTTGTCTAGGTTCAATGCATCTTTCGATCTGAAAACATTTTACCCCGCCTTGGAACTTGCATAATAGTCTTGGAACTTGTGCCAGGGTATTGTGGTTCAATCTGAGCTGTAGATCTTCATGCCGACTTTCCATTGCCTTAGATTCGTTAACAAACTTCTTCCACGACTCACCAATCATTTAATCTGCTCCAGCTCATCAACTTCCTTCATTAAATACCGCATGTAAATATTTAATGTATTTTGTTATAGCTCAGCTACAGCTCGGTAACAACTCGGTGAATACTAAACTTCACTTGGTAGACATTCCGTCTTCATTAACCGATAGCAATAACCTTAGGGTTTACCGACTAGGTTCCTTAGGGTTTACCGACTAGGTTCTTTGCTTGATAACATAGTATAGTATTAACCTTTACAATTTACAACATATGTATGATGTTAAAACAATCTAAAACATCATGATCTCATCATTGTCTGACTCGGTAGTAGTTGCCCATTGAATACCTTATTCACCATATTCTTTCCCGTGTCTTTTACCGACATCTTTATAATCTTCATATCATACTTCTCAAGATATGGAAACATCATACTGAATTAGAAAATCAATTTCTTGACATCAAAGACAAAATAATAATATCAAGACAGTAAAACATCTTTAATCAGTTATATCCATAATCATCAACAACCTTCTCAATATCCTGAAGAAATGCCAACAATCTTTCATTGTCTGTTATAATGCAATATTGCCAACAATCTCCCCCTTTGGCATTGATGGCAAAACCAATTGATTTGACTTTAGTAGATTCAAATTGTTGTGATTCTAAAATGCTAAAATGCTCTCCCCCATACATTAGTCTTCTTCCCAATCTGTAGTCTGCTAAGTTTTCTCTTAGTCTTCTCTTCTTTATAGGTCTTCTCCCCTATATTGGTCTTCTCCCCCTTTGATAACAATGCCAAAAAGTAAAGAACTAAAACATAATTTCTTTCTGTAAGAAGTTATTTCCTACTGTTGTGTATCAACTGAGTCTCGGTCAAAGCATTTCTCTTCAATTCCTTTTCCCTGTAATATTTCTTGTATTAATTCCAGTACACTTTTAGAAAACATCCTAAAGTGTATAACTCAGCATCAACTCCCAAAAGATATTTATTAGAGTCATCGGATTGATGCTTTCACCGAACTCGGTCAATGAGTAGAAGATAGGGGTAGGACCCCTAACTTGCTTATGAGATATTCAAAAGTGTCCTTTGGTAGTGGCTTGGTGAAGATATCTGCTATTTTCTCCTTTGTGCTAACATATTCCAACACCACTTTCTTCTCTTGAGCTTCTTCTCTAAGATAATGTTATTTGATAGATATGTGCTTTGTCTTAGAGTGCATAACAAGATTCTTTGAAATATTAATGGCACTAGTATTGTCACAGAATATAGTTACTGGCTCGGTAACTTTCTCATTTATACCTTGCAATAGTTGTTTGATCCATGCAATGTTGGTACAATTCAATGCTGCAGCAACGTATTCAGCTTCTGTTGTTGACTGTGAAACACATCCTTGTTTCTTGCTAAGTCAACTCACTAGTCTTTCTCCTAAAAAGAAAGCTCCTCCACCTGTGCTTTTTCTGTCTTCAATGTTGCCTGCCCAATTAGCATCAGTATAAACTTTTAAATCAAAATCATTTCCTTTCTGATATACTAAGCCATAATCCTCTATGCCTTTCAAGTATCTAAAAATTCTTTTGATTGTTGTCATGTGTGTTTCCTTAGGATCTACAAAGAATCTTGCAACTATACCTACTGCATGTGCTATGTCTGGTCTGCTGTGAACAACATATTGTAGTTTTCCAATCATGGATCGGTAGAGTGTCTCATCAACAGATGCAGATTCATCATTCTTAGATAATTTACAGTTGGTAGTCATAGGAGTACTTACTGGTTTTGAATCATCCATTCCAAATTTCTTCAAGATTTCCTTTATGTACTTGGATTGAGTAATGAAAATCTCATTTTTCATTTGCAGTATCTATAAACCTATAAAATACTTTATCTCACCGATTAATGACATCTCAAATTCTTTGCTCATTTCATTTCCAAAGTTCTTGCATAAAGAGTCATTTCCACAAAATATAATATCATCAACAAATATGGCTGAGATCAGTATTCCATTTTCATCATTCTTCATGTACATGTTGTTGTTCTCACTTGTCCCTATAAAACCAATCTTAATCAAATAAGAGTGCAATCTTTCATACCATGCTCTTGGTGCTTGCTTCAAACCATATAAAGCTTTGTTCAATTTACATACCTGATCTTTAGTATTGTCTTCAACAAATCCTTCAGGTTGTTCAATGAAAACTTCTTCTTCTAATATTCCATTCAGAAATGCAGATTTGACATCCATTTGATATAGCTTGAAGTTCTTGAAAGCAGCATAGGCCAACAATTTTCTTACTCCTTCAAGTCTAGCAATAGGTGCAAAAGTTTCACCATAATCAATTCCTTCTTCTTGAGCATAACCTTTGCAAACTAATCTTTCTTTGTTTCGAATGACTTCTCCTTTTTCATTAAGCTTGTTTCTAAAAATCCACTTTGTACCGATTACATTTTTGTCCTTCGGTCTTGGGATTAGAGTCCATGTGTCATTCTTCTTGATTTGATCAATCTCTTCTATCATAGCATTTACCCAATCTTCACTATTAAATGCCTCTTTCACTATTCTCGGTTCAAATTCAAATATCAAGCATGTGTTCTATCTCAGTTTGTTCCTTGTCATCACTGGATCATCCTTATCTCCTATAATCTAACTTGGTGCATGATGTCTTTTGACATACTTGGCTAATACAGGCTCGGTAGGCTCTGTATGATCTTCTTCATCACTTGGTAACTGGATATTCTCTTCATTTTCTTCAACAGTCTTCTCGGTAAGACTTCTTGGTTCAACATAGACAAATTCATCATAGTCTTTTGGTTCCTTGGAATTTCCTTCATTATTTCTTTATGCAAATTCATCAATTTTCACATTTGAACTTTCTACTATTTTGTTAGATGATTTGATCAGACATTTAAATGCTTTGCTTCTGGAAGAATAACCTAGAAATGTTCCTTCTTCACTTTTCTGATCAAACTTGCCATTTCTATCATCTTTATGAACATAGCATCTACTTCCAAAGATTTTAAAATAACTAACATTAGGTTTCTTATCATACCAGATTTCATATGGTGTCTTCAAAGTACCTTTCTTCAATTGAACTCGGTTCAAGGTGTAAACAACTATGCTTATTGCTTCTCTCCAAAATGTGTGGCACCTTCTTTTCAATCATCAGTGTTCTAGCACAATCCATAATAGATCTATTTCTTCTTTCAGCTATTCCATTCTGCTATGGAGTTCTTGGTGCAGAGACTTGTCTTTTAATACCATGATCATTGCAGAATAAGTTGAATTCATCAGATGTGAACTCTCCTCCTCTATCTGATCTAAGGCATTTCAGTTGTCTTCCTATTTCATTTTCAACTCTTGCCTTGTACCATTTAAACATTTGAAAAGCTTCTGATTTTTCTTTTAAAAACATTACTGACATCATCCTTGAATAGTCATCCACAAATAATATGAAATACATATCACCATAATAACTTTGAACTTTCATAGGACCATAAAGATCAGTGTGCACTAGATCTAATATTCCCTTAGAAGTGTAAGAATTACTTGTAAAGCTTGATCTTGTCATCTTACCCATTTGGCATCCTCGGCACATAGCATTCTCAGGTTTTTCAAGACTCGGTAGACCTCTTACTTTGTGCTTCTTACTTATTTTGATCAGATTATCAAAATTTACATGACAAAACCTTTTATGCCATAACCAGGTATCATCAATTTTTGCATGCAAACACTTGGGAGTTGAGTCAAGGTGAAATGTATTACCTTTTGTTTGTGTCCTGGTAGCAGCTAACTTTCCATTCTTGTCATGAACCTTGACAATTCCTTTTTGAAATTCTATTCGATAACCTATGTTGTTTAGCTGTGCTACACTAAACAAATTGTATTTCAAACCTTCAACCCAATAAACATCATTGCATCTTACATTATCAAGAAGTGTTATAGATCCTTTACCTCTTACCGGACATGGTGCATCATTACCAAATCTAACATAGCCTCCATCATAATCTTCTAACATAACAAACTTGTGTTTATCTCCTGTCATATGATGTGAGCATCCACTATCTATAATCCAAGAATCATTAGTGTCTATGTGAGATATTAGGGATTTTTCTTCATACCTTTCTTCATCTGAGCCATCCTTGATAGCCACATAAACTACTTCCTCTATATCAGTCTCATCTGATTTATCATCGTTAGATTCCTCATCAGCTATTAAGCATGTCTTTCTATCTCTTCTTCTAAAGTCTCGGTGCCCTCTGTAATGGTTATCTTTCTATCTGTCATCTTGGTAATCTCTCTTTTCAATAAAATCTTTGTCAGGACAGTTAGAAGCCATATGTCCTATCTTATCACAATTGAAACATTTCACAGGTAGTTTTCCTTTATACTTACCTTTGCCTCTCGGTAACCTTTTGGCTAATAGTGCTTCAAACTCTTCTTGCTTTCTGATTTCTTCATACAGTTTGTGTACTTCTTCCATGTTCTTCCAAAATCTTTCACTTGCTCCACTGTGATCTCCTTCAGAGTACTTACATTTTCTTTCATTGTAGTCATTAGATTCATCAAGATGAAAAGAACTAAATGCAGATTCAACTTTATTTACTGAAGATCCATTGTTATCAAAATTACTTAACTCAAATGCATGTAGCTTACCAATAGTAGCATCCAAAGAAACTGGCATATTAGGTACAGACCTCAATTCATTGATTGCAAAGACTTGGATCTCATAAGCTAGTAGAAGGGTTCTTAACAACTTACTTGTTATATCATTTTCTTCAATAGTTCCACCTGCTCCTTTGATTTGATTGACAATCTCTTTTAGTCTTATACTGTACTGAGTTATGTTCTCACCTTCATTCATCCTCATAGATTCAAGTTGTCCTCTCAGACTATCTACTTTTTATCTTTTAACATGCTCATCTCCTCCATATATCTCCAGATAGTATACAACATATTCTCCAACTCCTGATAGATGTAGCTTCATCCTTTTCTGCCATGTAGAGAAACTTGACTTGTTCAGCTTCGGTGCATCCCTCCTATACATCTTTGGATCTTTAACTCAAGTGCCTTTAAACTTTCCTTCTGGAGTCCAAAGCTCAAATACCAATTGATAGTTCTGATACTTAATATAAGTATAGATCCAATAGCCAACAAGATGAGAGGGGAGCGGGGGGGGGGGGGGGATGAATCATACAAACTTAATCATCCATAAAAACATCAGATTCAACCTTGGTAACATATATATCAATCATATAACCAAAACTGTTAAACATGTAAACTCAAAATCATATGAACAATATAAACCTCATAACACCAGATTTAACGTGGAAACCCAAATAGGGAAAAACCACTGTGGGATTTCGGACCCACTAAGAAATATACTCTTCTAGAGTATGCTCGGTTAAAAGCAAATCTAGTTAAAGATTACAAACACATTGCTAGATGTGACCCGGTTAAGGGATTTCCCTCAGATTTGTTAGGATCTTCACTTTGTTAGAAGTGACCTTGTTAAAGGATTTCAAACACTCAATCAGAATGTCACCTTGCTAGAGGATTTACATATAAGACTATTAATTCCACTCGATTAAGAGATTTTCTGTCACTTTCACAAAATAATAGTAATAAAAATCTATCTACAACTTCACATCAAAAATGCTAAAGCAGATTCCTATTTGTTCAATACAATCTAGACATAGAACTAATCTTGTCTATCTGTTGGGCTTCTATATTTTGTTATTTTAACAGGTCTTCAAGCTTCTGTGCTCAGTAATCACTATGTAGCATCCCTATGCATACACTTGCCCGCATACATTGTTTATCAATAATTTCCTATTTATAAACAACTAGGTAACCACTTAATCTCTTTGATCACATTTCCCATGATCAATCATAGCCATCAGATCTTCAATCTTGTCCAAGTTCAATGCATCTTTCGATCTGAAAATGTTTTACCCCGCCTTAGAACTTGCATAATAGTCTTGGAACTTGTGCTAGGGTATTGCGGTTCAATCTGAGCCATAGATCTTCATGCTGACTTTCCATTGCCTTAGATTCATTAACAAACTTCTTCCATAGCTCACCAATCATTTAATCTGCTCTAGCTCATTAGCTTCCTTCATTAAATACCACATGTAAATATTTAATGCATTCTGTTATAGCTCGGTTACAACTCGGTAACAACTCAGTGAATACTAAACTTCACTCGGTAGACATTCTATCTTCATTAACCGATAGCGATAACCTTAGGGTTTACCGACTAGGTTCTTTGCTTGATAACATAGTATAGTATTAACCTTTACAATTTACAACATATGTATGATGTTAAAACAATCTAAAACATCATGATCTCATCATTTTCTGACTCAGTAGTAGTTGCCCATTGAATACCTTATTCATCATATTCTTTCCTGTGTCTTTTACCGACATCTTTATAATCTTCATATCACACTTCTCAAGATATGGCAACATCATACTGAATTAGAAAATCAATTTCTTGACATCAATGACAAAATAATAATATCAAGATAGTAAAACATCTTTAATCAGTTATATCCATAATCATCAACAACCTTCTCAATATCCTGAAGAAATGCCAACAATCTTTCATTGTTTGTTATAATGCAATATTGCCAACACTTAATAGTGCAGCCTACTTTGGGGCAGATGCAAAACCTTTCAGCTGCAAAAATATTACAATAAAACATAGATCTTCCAGTGAAAACCACATTGTGGTACTGTTTGATCCCAAAAAAGTAAAAAGAAAGAGCATATCCAATGGTGAAAACCTCTCCGAGGTGCCTACGAATGAAAGGTTTGACATCCTTCCCTCTAGTGCAAACCAAGAAAGATCAACGATCCTTATTGTGGAAATAAAAGAATTCAACATGGGGACTCTTGAAACTCCTCACCACATACATCTGGCATCTCTTTTAACTTCAGAGGAACAACCTAAGTTTGTAGAGTTCTTGTAGAAGCGTCAGTTCAACTTCTCATGGTCATATGCAGACATGTCTAGTCTAGATCCTGATTTAGTCATGCATCACCTCACCGTGGTAGAAGGAGCTAAACCTATCAAACAAAAGCTTTGCAAGATGCACCCCCAGATTGTAGTACTAGTCAAAGCAAAACTTAAGAAACTCCTGGATGTTGGTTTTATTAGACCAATTGATTATGCAGATTGGATATCCAACATTGTACCTATCGGTAAACCAAATGGGGGCATCTGTATCTGTACTGACTTCAAAGATCTAAACAAGGCATTTCCTTAAGATGACTTCCCCCTACCGAACATTGACATGATCATGGACCTAACAGCAGGACATGCCATGCTTTCTCTCATGGATGGCTTTTCAGGGTATAACCAGATAAAGATTGTACTAGAAGATCAACATAAGACTGCCTTGACATGTCCATGGGGGACATATTGTTGGAATGTAATGCCTTTTGGTCTAAAGAATGCAGGGGTGACCTATCAAAGAGCAATGACCACCATCTTTCATGATATGATGCATACCATAATGGAGGATTATGTTGATGACTTACTGGCAAAATCATTAACGAGAGAAGGTCATCTTGCAATATTAGAGAAAATCTTTGACAGATTGGAACAATATCATGTTTGACTCAACCCAAAGAAATGTGTCTTTGGAGTAACCTTAGGGAAGCTTCTAGGATACATTGTCTCAAGCAAAGGCATTGAGGTCAACCCAACAAAGGTCAAAGAAATCATGGACATGCCACCTCCAAAGAACATTAGTCAGCTAAGGACATTACAAGGGTGGCTACAATCCATCCAAAGATTCATTGCACAACTAGCAGATAAGTGCCATCCTTTTACACACCTATTACACAAAAAACATCCACTTTCAATGGGATGCCAGATGCCAGCAAGCATTCTAGATGCTTAAGGACTATCTCATGAACACATTATTGTTGATCCCACCAGATCCAAGAAGACCTCTATTGCTCGATATTTCAGCAACTAATATAGCATTGGGAGTACTACTGGCACAATATAATGCAGAAGGGAAAGAGTGTGTTGTATACTATATCTCTCGCACACTGGTTGGCTATGAACTCAATTACACACCTATGGAGTGAGGTTGCCTTGCAGTAATCTTGGAAACCACTAAACTAAGTCAATACCTGTTAACACATAAAGTACAACTTATTGTAAAGATTGATCCATTAAAGTACTTACTCAGCAAAGCAGCATTGACAGGTTGCTTGGCCAAATGGGTGATGATTCTGAGTGAATTTGACATAGAGTATGTGGACCATAAGGCTATTAAGGGGAAAATTATTTCCGATCAGTTGGCCGATGCACCCCTCTTAGGCAATCATCCTCTTATTTCTAATTTTTCAGATGAAGAGATATTCATGATCACAGCAGCACAACCATGGAAACTCTACTTTGATGGTTCATATACTAGGCATGGCTCAGGGGCAGACATTCTGTTTATCACACCTCAAGTGACAACATCCGAAGTCTTACAGGCTAACTTTTCCATGTACAAACAACATAGAAAAATATGAGGCCTTGATCAAAGGACTCAGAATAGCCATACAATGGAAACTGAAAGAGCTACAGATATATGGCAACCCCCAACTAGTCATCTGACAAGTCACAGATGAACATCAGACCAAAGATGATAAACTCATGTCGTGCAAGCAAATGGTGGACAGTTTAAAGGCACCATTTACAATTATCACCTTTGAGCAGATACACAGAGATCAGAATCGAGCTACTGATGCTATGGCTACCATTGCATCTCTCCTATATCTTCCACAGAATTCAACACACTCAAAGGTGATAATTGAATTCTGTGGAAGATCTAACTAATCAAATAACCAATGCAAAACCTTCATTCACCAAACTACTCGATATACCATCATTGCTAAAACCCTATATCGACGCAGTCTTGATGGTACTCTCCTTCGATGTCTAGAATTGGATGAGACAACAAAGGCCTTGGAAGAGCTACATAAAGGAATTTGTGGGACTCACTCAAGCGGTCCTTCCTTAGCAAAGAAGATCATGCGCACTGGATACTATTGGCCATCCATGGAAAAAGAATCCTACTATTTTGTCAGAAAATGAAGGAAATGGCAAGTTCATGGAGACTTGATACATGCATCAGCACATGAATTGCAACCAATCACAACACCATGGCCCTTTTGTCAATCGGGACTTGACCTTGTGGGTAAAATTCATCCATCCTCATCCAATGGCCATAAATTTATCATTACCGCCACCGAATACTTCACAAAGTGGATCGAAGCCGTTCCACTTACCCAAGTCACTGGCAAGCAGATCGCCACATTCATCCTTAATTACATCATCTACTGGTATGGTGTACCCATGTCCATCATAATAGATAACGGGCTTCCTTTCAAAAACCAGTTTGTCCGTGAGCTTTGTGAGAAGTTTCACATCCAACACCGCTTTTCCACTCCCTATTACCCACAAGGAAATGGTCAGGCCAAAGCATGGAACAAAAACATATTAAGAATCCTCAAGAAGACAGTCAATGATGCCAACCGTGATTGGCATGTTCAATTAAATCCAACACTATGGGCGTATCGAACTAGCATTTGAACCCTTACAGGTGCAACTCCCTACTCACTGGTCTATGGCGCAAAAGCCATCCTACCTATTGAAGTTCAGATACCATCTCTATGGGTTTCCTTGCATAATCTCATATATGATGAAGCATACAGAGTATCACGTCTCCAAGATTTAGAGCTACTCGATGAAAGGCGACAAGCTGCATACAACCATCTCAAGGCCTATCAGTAGCGAATGAGCAAAAGCTATAATCATTGAGTTAGACCTCATACATTTGAGGTAGGTGATCTTGTTCTCAGAGAAAATCCTTGTAACCAACCAAACAGAGAACATTAGGGCAAGTTTGAATCAAACTGGTTGGGTCCATATGTTACCACTGCTGTATTTGGGTCCGGGGCATATCAGTTGGCTACTTCAAAAGGAGAACCGCTAGCAGATCCGATCAATAGCATGCACCTCAAATGGTTCCATACATAAGTTGTATAGAGCATCAGGCTCCCATACATATCAGAAAGAACACCAAAAACATTTAGATAAATTTCCTGAAGAAAATACAAAAAATCAAAATAGTAAAGAAAAATCATACATCCAAATGGTGAACAACCACTCTGGTGGCACCTTGGGTAAGGGCAATGGTGAAAACCTGGCAAATAGGCGCCACTCATAAAGGCTATGGATCCATTGTCTTTTAGACTTGTTGTGATCAAATTCATTACATCCACTCATCCATCAATCAAACTGTGGCTTGTTATTGATCTGCCATCAAGGATAGTACTTCATGCGTCTTGCATCCTGCTTTTTCATAGTCATTTCTAACTAGGGGTAATATCTTAACCTATTGATGGAAGTGGATTCTACATTACTTGTGATTCATTGAGTTAAACATTCAAAACTATCTTACAAAATCCAAAAACATTCAAAATTGTCTTAGAAAATCCAAAAAACATTCAAAACTGTCTCATAAAATCCAAAAACGTTCAAAAAAAAACTCACAAAATCCAAAAACATTCAGAAACAACTCACAAAAATCCAAAAACATCATCAAACATCAAAATCAATCAAAAACATGGCAATGCATAAAAATCCTTTGTACATGCACATCAAAGCAGACATTAAACAAACATTTTGAGCTACTCAAACAATGATCAGTTATCACATCGACCAAACAATCAACATCGACATGCAACTATCTTAACAAGGATGCATCCTTCCTTACCAATACAAAGACATGATAACATTTTCTTTGACAAGAAAATTTTGTTTAAGCTATCAAGTACTTGGTCAGTTTGATAAAGTTATTTATTCATTTATATCAGGTTCCTACGCTACTTCGAGATATCCACAAGTGATTAGAGTAGCCGGGATGGTTCCTAAGAATTGTTTGTTTATCTTCTACGAATTATTCCAATGAATTTTTGGGGCATGTACTAATGTTGTCTACGTGGGAAGTTCACTAAGCTATATGATCTTATGTGAAATACAGTCATGGACCACTATGGCTTGCTGACTACAACGTATAACACGCCCATATGAGCATGAACCATTATGGAGGGTCCATATTCTTTATCTATGTTGTTTGCTTATAGGTACAATGCTCCAAACTTGGTTCCTACTGCCTCATCCAAGATTGATACTACCATTGCTCAATGATGAAAAAATAATGCACTATGGATCGTCATGTCATGTCATCTGTTTATATTGCATTCCATTACATATCGCCCATCCATTCATTATTCATATTTATGGTTTTTTATGAAAGTGTGAACAAGTTAAAAATGAGAAATTATTTAATAATCAATCAGTCTTGGATACAATATGATAGAGTTCTCTGATACATCATCAATGCATCATACAATTTCTCACCAACTTGCATTCATCTATCATAAACACATGGCATCATCATTCCATTGCATTTTAGTTGAATTTAAATGCATCTAGTTCATTATCATTTACTTACATGTAGGTTCATTATATCCATTTTAGATATTCATTTAAGTGCATTTAATATCATTTAGTTGCATTCATTATCACTTACTTGCATTAGCAATGCATCATTACATCATTTCATCATTGCTAAATAAAGGCATTTAGATTCATTTGTATAAATTTCCCATCATTTACTACCATTATTTAGCCATTAAACATACATTCATTTAGTTGTCTAGGTACAGTTCTATGTCTTTTACATCATTCAAAATAATTCATCATCATTTAAGTTTGTTTACAATACATTCATCTAGATTCATTTAGTTGCATTCATTTGCATTTATCAATCTATTAGTTAAGTGCATTCATCTATCAATCCAGTATATTCTTATACTCATTCATTTCATTCTCATCTTTACAAGTTTTGTTTGGATTCATTAAAAGATGCATTCATCATCCTTTTAATTTCATTAAGGTGCAGTTATTCATTACCCCTTAGTTGCATTATCCTTACATTATCATTTCACTTAGTCATATTTTACAGTCATTTAGAATCATAACATAAACATTTGTCTGAACATTTGTTTATTCATTTTACAAGTGCATTCATTTAAGATCATCACATAAACATTTGAATCACCATTTGTTTATCCATTTTTGCATTCATTTTTAAACCATCTATATGCATTTACATCAACAATTCAATTTATTACATTTTCATCATATTAAAACACACAACTGCATATCATCATTTCATCCACATAAACACAAGTACTCTCTATCTCATAGTCAACATCATTCATTCATCATTTTGCATGAATCATCATCATGACATTACATGCATAAAGCATTACAACAAAATGCATCCTACAGACATTAACATACATCCACATGTTAGCATCACATTCATAAACATGCATATAGACATCATAAAATCATCATCACATGCATATAGAAATCATCTCATCATCATATACATCTAGCAAGTAAACACATCCATCTAAGCATAAATCATAAATCATCATCCTGCAGAAACCCATACATCTCATCAACATGCATATCATCACAAAATATCGGATCTCTCCCGCAACACTACAATCAACTCTGACTCCCATGCAAACAACTAAACATCTCTAGCTGCAACCTCTACCTCCATCTCCTCCACCCATGTCTCGGCTGCTGTAAGTCGAGTCTGCATATATACTAGCATATGCTCTCGTACATCTCCCATCCCCATCAGATACTCTCCTCCACCTATAGCTCCCTCTCCTCCACCAGTACCTCCCTCTCTCGTATCCATAGGTGCCTCTCCCTCCCCCATATCCCTGCCACCTAACCTGACTCCTCCCTGCATCAAAGGCCCCTGTGATAGTCACAATGGCTGCCCACCTCTCCCTCTCTATTGTAACCGTCCTCCTCCACCACCTCCTCCTCCAAATCCACCCCCACCTCCAAATCCACCACCACCACCACCTCCTCCTCCTCCTCCACCTCCCTCACCACCTCCTCCTCCACCTCCATCACCTCTACCTCGTCCATCTACTACAAGTCCTCAACCTCCTCTCCTCCTCTGTCTCTGTCTCCTATCATCCTCAAAAGCTGGAATACGATGTGCAATAATATACTGTGTGTACTCATCTGTAACCGCTGCATCTACAACCCCCAACCTCACATGCCATGGTCTCGCCTGTAAAGTTTGAAACTCTGCTAAGGCTTGATCATACAGTAACACTGGCCCCCATTGGAATCTCTCCCGTACTTCCCGTGCATACTCCCCCGATCCACTAGGCAATCCTTACCTCTGACTAAATTGCCTCATCACTCTGCCAAGTACATGTCTCTTCACATTGTAGGATGTCCTACCAATCAAGTACCGTGTCATAAATACATAACGCAAGGCCTCTGCATCATCATCCAAGGGATCACACTCAATATAGGGCCTCCAGATCACTATATCTAGATCATCTAATGCCCGTCGCCACTACTCTAACTTCCCTAGGTGGGGCTTACTCATCATACCTCCGTACATATACACATAGGGCTGATCTACTGCCCTAAATCTCAAACCAACAGGTCATGTCATGGGTAGGTGCTCCCATGCCTAGATATGCAGTAGAGTGATCCCAACTCCTAGAGAACTCGTCTCTCGGTACACCACCTCATGCAAATCCCAATATAAATGTGCCAGAACACACGGTCCCCATGCAAAGCGGGTCCCCTCAGTCACCATCTTCTCTATAACCTGGCCCCAACCAATGACCAGTCCATGTGATCGTCGATCAGAGCATAGAAGGCCCCCAACAATCCCTGATAGTATAACTGGAAGTGGCTCTTAGAATGCAGCTATCTCCTCCAACGCTACCGAGCCATCATGAATAAAAACATCCTCATCAAATATCCGCTGCACAACTGTTGTCCCCCATGCTTGGTCATATTTTACCAGATCCCCTCAGATAGGGATGTGTAAGATCTGCCACACTTCCTTTAGTGTCACGGTCATCTCCCCCATAGCCAGATGGAATGTGCAAGTCTCGTTGTGCCACCACTCTGCTAATGGTGTCATCAGGCCATGATTCGTCTGAATCATGGACATGTACATCACATCATAAAGGCCTGTCACTGCAATACAATCAATCTCGACCTTCATCAACCAATCTCTCAACTGCTGCGTAGCTGAATGCCTCTCCCGCATCTGTAAGATGGGAAGATCCTCCTACACATCATCACACATCCACATCATCATTAGTTGTTTTGTTTCAAACTTTCTTAAGTTTAAACCTAGACTATCAACAGATACTCTGATCAAGTATCTTCGGGTCTCAACAGGTAAGCAATCATGGCAAACCTAGACTACAATAGGCATTTATCATAATGACCTAGTCTCAACAAGGCTGCTATGGTTCAAAACAACTAACTTATCCATCCATCCACCATCGACATCATGAGATTATTATTTTTTAAACACTGGGGCATCTATTTTTCAGACAATAGCGCTATTCTACTAACAATCGTACTAAAACAACTACACATTAGTGCTACAAAACCAATAGCGCTAAAACCACTACACAATAATGCCATTTCAGTGCAATAGCGCTATAAGACTGACTCAATCGCGCTACAACTACAATCACGCTAAAATAACTGTGCGAATGTGCTAAAACTTATGATAGCGCTAAAACTACTATGCAATAACGCTATAGCGGCACAAAATTGCTAGTGTAAGTGACAAAAGTTTTAGCGCCATTGTCTTGACTCAACTTGGACACTGGAAAAAAGACATAAAAAATGCATAAAAGAAAAATTCAAATTGGCGTACCACTGGTCCGTAGTCATCTGGCTGCTGGAATCGATGGACCCGCTCTAGTCGCTGATCTGCTATCGGTACTAGCATCCTGACTGCTACTCTCTCTTAAACCAAAGTCACTATCAGAGCTCTGAATCACTGTGGAAATGGATGCAAATGACCCTGTTTTTACCCCTTCACCCCCATATATACCCTTCGCCCTAACCCTAATTTTACCTCACTCACTGCCGTGGTCCTTGTGAAATTCCAGCGCCTCCCATTTCTCCGTTTTATCTCTGATTTCTTCTATTCTTTCACCATTATTGCTAAATTCTTCTCTTCTACCTCCCTGCCAATTCTCATTCTTTTTTGAGAGATCGCCCAATTTATCAAAAAAATTTGGCCCATCTCTCGAGGGGGCATACCACGCCTATTTTTCTTTCTTTTAAACGACGTGATAAATCGCGCAGTCTCAAAGAGGGGAAAATGTAGTCACATAGATATATCCATTTTAATTAAATGTATATTTTCTATTTATTTAATTAATAAACCCACTAGCCAACAGTTAATTTAATTAATTCTTCCTCAACCATTCTCTTATTAATTAAATAAATTATTCAATTTATTTCAATTAATTCATTAAACCAAATTCACAATCAATTAAATGAATTAAATCTATTTATTTAATTAAATCCCCTTTCCTCTTTTAAATAAATAAATAGAACATTTATTTAAATCATTAAATATTTAAATCATTAAATCCCCCCACTTGCATTCTCTTACAAATACAAGTTGCAACCACAAGTTGAAATAAATTAATTTTATTTTAGTTTAAATCCTATTTTCTCTCACCCACCAAATCCACTTGCAATCCTAAATCTCCTTCTAGACCCTTCTAACCACTTTCTAATCATTCCTAATTAGCCTAATCCATTCCCTAAACATTGTCACATTCCTAAGCAACTTGAAGTTACTTTTCAAAGACTCTAAAGTCTTTGAAAAGCATTTAATGCTTTATGTGTTCAACAAGCTAACCCCTAAAGTCTTCCAAACCACTAATGACTCTTACATGACCATTAATGGCTCGTACATAACTATAAATGGTTAAATGCACTTGCTTCCATGGTTAGAGACTTTACCTCTAACTCAACCCTCATGTAACCCATGTGTCTCCTCAAAGAATTTATTGCTTTGACCATGGTTATCCTCACAAACTCTTGCACAAGAGTTTGTCCATTGGATAAAGACATTATTTATTGGATAATGGCTTTATTCTTTCAACTCAACATTAACCTTACCTCCCAAGTTAACCCTTACGTCATGTCAAGCATTTAATGTTTATTCCCTCTCCTCTCAACCCATCTCTTATTGTCATTTGTCATCTTGAGATTGGGTTGAACATCCTCACATGGATCTTAAGCCCTTCAATCCTGACTCTTGTTGAGATTACTCAATCTCAACCCTCCATTGCTCTATTTTACCTATATAGAGCTCATTTCTTCATAATCTAGATCCTGAAAACTTGTATGCATTTAACCTATAGTGAAATTTAGAGAGCATTTAGCATAAGCATTTACATTTACTCTTTTGGACTAAAATCAACTAAAATCAACACTAGATTAGATAATATTTCATTTTTAGTTTGTTCATGTTTGCATTTTCATGAGATTTTATTCACAATCTTGAACCTCCATAAGACATCCAAAAAATAGTGCAAAAAGATACTGAAAGCTACACTCATTTGAGAACTTGGAGAGGAGGGGGACAAGGGAGGAGCCACTATGAATGTTTTGGTCAGCATTTGGAGGAGTTTAGTTTACCTATTTTGTCTTTGCATGCTTTCCATTTCTTATTTAGTATCTCTCTTGATATGCTTGATTAGGTGTTTGTTTAAATTGTGATTTCTAACACTAACAATTGGTTTCTTGCTTGTTGCTTGTGTTTGTCATCCTAACAATCTCCTTTTTGTAGAGCATCAGTATACATATATACATGTATGTATGTATATATACATATATATACATACATGTGTATATGTATATATGCATACATGTATTTATATATATATATACATATGTATGTATGTATGTACATATATGCATATATATGTATATGTATATATGTATATATGTGTGTATATATGTACATATATACACATATATACATATACACACACATATATATACATATACATACATATACATATATATGTATATACATGTATATATATGTATATGTATATGTATATACATGTATATATATGTGTGTGTGTATATGTATATGTATATTTGCATATACATATATATTTATGTGTGTGTGTGTGTGTGTAAAGGAGAAAAGCATATAACAAACACACAAAAGAATTTTTTTGAGTTAGCAAGGTGAAAGAGGCATTAATGCAAAAGGTGTTTGACCACTCTATGTCATCCGCAAAATGTGAAGGAAATCAAAACAAATAATACAGAGAAGAATTCTTAAATGGAGAGAAGAATATAAAGAGGCAATTGATTGCCTCAAGAATAGAATGCATATAAATATATAGGGGAGCAATCAATATGAACGAAGGTGCATGACTTGGAAAATAGCTTGTTTTGTCACTAGGGATCATGCAAATCACAATATCTTCATGGATCATGGGCTATCTAGTTGTGTTATTATCGAGGAACATGGGTGTAAAAAGGTATGCCATATTAAGCACATGGACTAGGAAGATGTATTATACTAGAGGTGGATAATAGATAACCAATGCTACTAGCAACACATGATTTAAAAAGTGTAGAAATAACGAATGCCTCATGAGATATAAATAAGATACTCTACATGAGACAAAAGAATAAACAACACTACAAGGGGTGTAACAATAAACATTGTCATAAGGGGCATATGAATAATGTAGGGTGCATGTATGGGTGCACATGTGATCATAGTGCATGTTCCTCCTTTAAATATCATCATGTATGGTATGCAAATATTTTATGGTAATGAAAGGGGAAAGAAAAAAGAGTGGGAATCCTTTGAAATAATGTATAAAAGACATGTTAACATGTCCCCAAAATATAGTTAAGAACAATAACAATGTTGTTATATTAATAAAACTAAAGCATGGTTATGTGCATGAGATTGTAGTACCATGAATGCCAATAGAGAGTATATAGATGCCACATAATTTGGGTAGCAACACAATAGTCTAATGAGAAAATAGAGAAAGAAAAATTGGTTAGAGGTGATCCTCAATGACATTTGTCGTACAAAGAATAGAAATAGAGAGAAGAGTGATGATAACTATGTCAATAAGGTGTTGGATTTTATGTTACAAGACTCAAAACTCTTTGGTGGAATGATGGAGCACTTCATGATATGTACAAAAAGAAAGTGTTGATTGAATATGTTTAAAAAATTTCTTGTATAGGAGGAAGAATGATCAAGTGGGCCTTAAGAAGCCTAAACAAGACATGTTCTTATCTAGATAGAGGAGAAGGACGAGTAAGAAGAAACCTTTTCACTTATGAAGAAAGATGCCATTTTTGGAAATAAGATATCATGGAGGCATTAGATATTTGAGGGGGATGTAGTTAGAGGAAAAGGTTGGTAACCTAAACCCACTATAGAAAAGTGAGTTGTCAATTTCATGAGGATCTCAACTCCTTATTCCACTTGCCCAATATTATTTCCCTTGTATCCATGCTTGGAATTTTTTTTAATCTAGGGATATAAAGTGTCTCCAAATTAGAAAGGCTTTCGCAAAATCAAAAGTATATCAACATGTTGGAGAAGTAGTAGCACAAATCATATAAGAGTACTTAAGGATGTATTATAACATGAGAGTATGGATCCTTGTTGAATGTATAAATATTGAAATGAGAAGGGTCAACCTTATATTCACCACCCATGAAGTCTAAGGATCCCCAATCATCAATAAGACATACATTAGAAGAATAAGACACGTCATCATTAACATAAGGTGATAATGGTATTTATGAATTTGATGTAGAAGAAGGTACAATGTTACAAAGAGAATAAGAAGGCTTCATATGACCCAATTTAGGCTATTGATAGTGTTGTTTCCCCGACATGTATTCTAGTAATTCCTAAATATTAGCCTAATCTTATGTTCAAAGCTATTGGAAGTCAGGACAACAAATAGGAAACAATTACAATATGTTTTCCTCTACAATTTAGGCATTGCAAAACCTATCTAGGTTTCCCTTTTTGAAATTGATTGTAAGTATACAACAAATCTATGACTTGATGATGAGAAGATTGATTCCCATATTGTTATAGTTGTGATCAATCTGATTCATATATGAGAATACAAATGCATACATACAACAAATAAAAAACTAATTTTAAGATTTATCATTTTAAAGATCAATTATGAGGCTATGGAAGAAACAAGAACTATTTGGTGTATGTCTTGTCGCTAAGACATAAATTTCCATTTCATAACCAACCAATATACTTCAATGGTATTTTAGGAATTATTAGCTTGTAATTGTTGACTTACTCTAGTCTATTGTTGTTTATATTAAAGAGAAACAAAACGAGGGTGTTGTCCCTATTACATTCACAGTTGTACAACGTCAAGAACTAAAACATCAACACAATCACAACAAAATAATACCAAAAACAGCTAGTTAAGCAACAATTCTTAAGCAATAATAAACCACCAACCAAACGGAATAAACCATAGTCTAGAAGCGAAATAACAACTAACAAAAGATATACTATCACTAACCAAAATGTTTAACATAGAAACCAAGCCTCATAAAATAGTCTTTTAAGAGAGTAAAAATTTGTGATAATGATTTATAGTATTGATAATCTAGAGGCTTCTTGATAAACCTCTAGGGTCTAATTTAAACTTCGAGGAAGTGAAGTAACCTTGTTATTTTTGAGGTGTCAAGGGATATGTCAAAATTTGAGCCAAAATTCATTGACTGACCTCATTTTCTCAAAAATCCCATGTTCATCAATAGGGATAAAAATTTGTGATAATGATTTATAGTATTGATAATCTAAAGGCTTCTTGATAAACCTTTAGGGCCTAATTTAAACTTCAATGAAGTGAAGTATCCTTGTTATTTTTGAGGTGTCAAGGGATATGTCAAAATTTGAGCCAAAATTGATTGACTGGCCTCATTTTCTCGAAAATCCCACGTTCATCAATAGGGGAGGGATTTTTTTTTCAAATGATGTTTTCATGGCTTGTGTAGAGAATGAGGAGTTTCCTACTATTGTTAACTGTGAGGAAGGTGGAAATCCAAAGCAGTAAAACTTTCTTGTTAAAAAATCTGTAACAAATCTGTGTGTTGCATTCTCTTCAAGGAAAACCAAAGTTAATAGGAAAAAAGCATGAAAGTACTAAGAAGCATTAAGATAACAAGGATGCAAGGGAGGACCACGATATGGTTTTCGTCTTCCATCACTTAGTCTTGCAGTTTTGGAAGAGTTTGTTACAATCTCCAAATCTATGGCCTCTGAATAGTAGTAGCAGCGTAGGGAGATAATGGTCACCATATGCAAGACAGGTATGGAAACAATGAAAAGCCCACGATCTGTCCAGGAGTCTCAAATGAAAAATGAAACGGTTTAAATACACATGATTTTTAGAGAACGGTTTATTTTAATTTAAAATTGTTAAAGATTCAATTGACTGACATTATTTAGACTTAATATACTGCTTAATGTATAGTTGCTAATGGTGCCTATGCGCGCAGGAAAGGAACGTGACATTGATTTTACTCCTGTGAAACTTCAATCAGTAGGGAGAAGTGATGGAGGAGTAGTTATGAACAGGGCGATAGGTATAAACAACACCAGTCCACTAATAAAGACTGTAAAGAAAAATAAGGAAGGGGCATTCCATTTTGCTTCCCTCATTTGGGAACACAGAAATTGGAGCTTTGATGGTGGAACACGAATCTTTGGTTTATCATCTTCCTAATTCAATCTTTGTTGCAATTTTTTTTTATGGGTCAAATGGAATGCAGTATCTTTCAGTTGAATTCTCTGGATCAAACTTCTGTCGTCAATAGGAATATAATTTTTTAGTGTCGAAGATGGAACAGGTTGTGCTTCTTTTCTCATAAACCCGAGGAACTACGATCCAGAAGTTCATTGAAGATCTCTCCTGCATGTTTTGGGATACTCCCTCCTTAGTGTGATCACCTTCTAGAATGATTAAGGACTTTTGAGATTCACTTCATGAGTGTCTAGGGAAGTAATGGACAAAATGATAAAGAATAAGGTGGCACTTCAAAAAAATTTAGGAAGAGTTGGTAGAATCCAAAGATCTATAAGATAGAACATTTAACATTTTTACGGAACAGTTTAAATCACACACATTAAGTTTATACTTCTAGGCTTAAAAGTGTTAAACACTCAAAGTTGACTGACATTTTCTAGATTTAATATTTTGCTTAAAGATGTGTGGTCACACCAAGAATACACTTCTAGGCTTAAAAGTGTTAAACACTTAAGAGTTGATTAACATTCTCTAGACTTAATATGTTGCTTAGTGTTTGTGGTTTATGGCTGACCCTCACAAGAAATAAAAATAAAATATCACAAGGATCTAGAGTGATATATTAGAGTCAATGATTAGATTATTCTTCAAGTTATTTCAAAAAATATAAGAAATTAATTCTTAAAATTGATATTGTCAAAAGTAATGTTGAATTTATTCACTTGGCTTGTAATTGGTAGTCACTCGTAGTTAGATTAGGTCACCCAATGTAATCTTCAATTAGACTCTTTTTAGATCCACAAGTCTTCAATTAGACTTTTTTTAAATCCACAATCTTAGAGTACTTAGGTCTAGTTATTTATATATTTTTGAGTGTCTTTTAGAGGTTATATATTATTGCATTGCAGCAAATTTATATAATTTTAGCATTGAAGCATGCTAAACTTTGTAATTTTGTAAATTTTGAAATCAATCAATAGGATCATGCCTATTGCTTGTAACTGATATTCTGAACTTGGTGATGAATGTTTTGTTTTGTTTATCTAAGTTGAATACCCTAGTGAAATCTATATTTTATCATGCTATTCATAGAGTTTGTGTCTCAAAATTGCACATATGAAATATGGTGGTATGATATGTGTGTGTGTGAAAAGTGGAATGAATTTGTATCTACAAGACACAACACTTCAATTAAGTCATTACATGTATGGTTAGTAATCAATAATCAATAAATAATAAACCATAACAAAACAACTAATTGCCTTCTAAAAGATGCGAGTATAAGATTGCTCTCAGATTTTTATAAGCAATACCAGTGACTAGACTACACCAAGGCAAAGGATTTAATCTATATGAGCATGATATTAACTATATGGATGCAAGATAGATGAATAATTCAAGCAATAATGAATTCAAGTAATATGAATAAACTAAATATGGATGCAAATAATCTAAAAAAAAAAGCACAATGTATTCAATGACTCCAGAGCAAAAATCAGCATAATAATAATAAATCTCCAAGCGTGTTCTCAAAAATCTCTGGGGTGAATCGGAATGAGAGTTGAAGGCTGAATTTATAGAGAATTACCATAGAGATGATGAAAAAGCTCAATTTAGGATTAATTGAAAATAATTGAGAAATTAGGTTCAGTTAACCTTGAGATAGATTTCAATTATAGTTTAATTGAAATGCATTTAGATAGGAAGTTCAAGTTGCATTAGAAATAATAATAAATTAATTCCATGCATTTGTGATAAAAATAGATAATTCTTTGATTTATTCAAGAAAAGAGTCTTTTCAATGCAACTGAACTTCTTTTCCTGAAAAGCTTTGAGTTCCAATTTTAGAGAATAATCAATAATTCAATTAATTTCTTTTCTGATTTCAAGTTCTAAATTTAGAAAAAGAAATAATATCTCAAGTTTGATGTCTCTCGCAATTCACTTCTTTTTGTTTATTTTCAATTCAACTCTTGCTTTGTAATTAATTCCTCTTTTGTGATAAATTAATTCCTTTTGCATCATTAAATGGCAAATTTATTAATTAATTAAATATGCAAGGATATTTAATAAATTAAAATAGGATAATTGATCAAAATGATATTTTTGGAAACGATTCAATTAATCAAATAAATATTTAATTAATATTGAGCAATTGATTTGCCATGTGACATTTGATAATTAAAGAATTAATAATGTGCTCAAGATTGATTTAATTGCCTTTGGTTAGGACCTTGGTGATGTTGTCGAGATTAGGGGCCCATGGTTTAGATGACCATTTTTAGGGTATTACAATATGTTCCTTAGATGCTTGCATTGATGTTATTTATGACTATGTGAAATATTGATCATTGCAAGGTTAGTTTTGGGATCTCATTAAACTAATATTCAAATTTGATAAATGAAGTAAGATTGCTTGGTTTAGATTTATTTGAACTTCTAAAATAGTATTATTTTAATTTTTTTGTATGAACAAGTTGGAATAGGTTTGAATCTAAGGTTAAATCCTTAAGTATTCTACCTACATTAAATTCTTGGTAAAAAAACCTTTAATATATTTTCAAATATACATTCTAAGCATTAAAGATTATTCTTGATTAGATTTGAACATCTTAAGTGATTATTAGTGTCAAAGTTTGATTTACCAACAAATGTTGTGCAAATGCTTCTCATTGAACTAATCTGATGGACCACTAAGCTATCTAACACAATCAAGACCTAATTATAAAGGAACCTTGTAGCATAATACCTTTCTTTTCAAGAGGAGTAAGTGATCTATCATTTACTTAGAGTTGGTTGTGTTAAAACCACCATCCAAAAAACCACTTTTTTGTAAATATTCTAATGATTCAAAAAGGCTTAGAAGATTTAGTTATTTCTTCCTAATTAGATTCTATGTAAAGCACACGTCAGGTTTTAATTTTTTGACAAGAAGTTAAGTCTTCGAGAACCTCTAGTCTACCTACAAAGGTACATTCTAAGTGTCTACAAGGCCACCCAACTAAGCCTCATTAAAATTGATTGGTTACATATTCTTTTTATGGAAACAAGCTTTGTAGGACTAAATGGCCTACTAGTACTTTATTAGTAAGAGTCAAAGAAAAAATTGACAGCCTATGAAAATTAAATTCTATCAAATTATTATATGTTAGAATTTAGTAGGAGCAAATACATTACATTATAAGGGAGCTTCTTTGCACTAAATAACTCTTAACAACCATTCCTATATAGTGGGGGAAATGTTTGTTGTGTAACAAAGAGTGGCCCCACCTAAACTAAGTACTCCTTGGAGGGCTTTGTAATTTTATGAATTTTATTTAAATGGCATAGATAAGGGATCCTCAAATCCTTTAAAAGAGATGGCAACAATACTTGTTGATCCTCAAGGAAAGGAAGGTCCTAAAAAATCTTGTAGTTCCAAAAGAGATGAACCTAGATTATTACACTAGACCTAGATTATTACACAAGGGTGGGTTTCCAAGCCAAGAATCATTCCAAAAATCTAGAAGACCATCACCCAAGTTGTAGGAAAGCTTAGACCTAATAACATCTCTTGAAGAATATCATTAAATTATAAATATAGAAGCCTTTACAAAGATCCTTTTCCACAAAAAAATTAGAAAACTTCTTGCTCTCTTAAGTATTTAATCTTCAACATTGAACTCTATCTAGCATTAGGAAAACCTTGAAATATTCATTCTAAATTAGCATTGAGCGCAAGGTTATGTAGTTCTAGGTTTTTCACTCTAGCATCATGTTGGGATTTTTATTTGTAATTTTTTTCTAAGTGGGAATCCTTTATTAGTACTAGTAAAAGAAAAATTTAGGAAATATGGTTAGTTTTTTCCAATATTCCGTAGAGATAAAGAGTCCACCTATAAAAAGTATGTGGGAATGACTTGTAGAACCACTTTGATTTTTATCAAGAGCTGGATATTAAGTAATATTTGACCTTATTACTTCATAGCAAAGTTTCGATTATAGATACCTATAAACAAAGGTATGTATGAATGCTTAAAGGGAAGAGAATCTACCAAAACCTTAAATTTTCTATAGTATTATTTTAAGGTGTGATAAGTCATTGAAGGAAAATATCAATTGTTGATTTGTTTTCTTAACAAGCTCCCCAAAATTTGTGCCATAACACTCTTGAATCTCCTTCCAAACATGCACTTCCACAACTAACATGTGACAAAAAAATGATATTATTGTCAACAAACTATGATGGGTTATTGGAGCAAAAAAAGGAAAGACCTCAATCTCAATAAGTCTCCCTTCTAAAGGACACCTTTAAATGATCCTACTATTATTATAAAGAGAGGGAATAGGCTAACACCTTGTCTAGTAATTCAAGGGTGTCAAAACAATACTATCAACCAAGCCCCAATTACCATTAAGGGAAACCAAGCCCCAACTACTATTGACCATTAAGGGAAACCAAGCCACAATTACCACTCTAAGAATTCAATTGACCCACCTAAAAGCTCTAAACACAACTTTTAATAAAATCCAACACACCCTATTATAATTTTGTGATCTCCAAACACTCTTATTCTTTTAAAATTAGAGACCCTGTTCTTTCTAGACTTTAGTAGTTTCCAATATTGATCTTCATACCCTATGATTTATTTATTTGTGATTTTTTAAATTGATACAATCACTTTCGCTTTTTGAGCATCTTTATTAAACTAACTTGGATCAAATTCAAAAATTCTTCATTAAAGTAGCCTTAGCCTCAACCACAACCTCATATTGTGCCTAGATTATTGCACACCAAAGTCCACATTTCTTTTATGATGTAGTGCAAATTTACTTAAGCATGTTCCTTACGCCCTGGGTTGGTCTAGTGGTGGAGAATTTGTGCTGTTGAAAAAAGAGGTCACAAGTTTATATCCCACGAGGGTAAGGTATCTATATCTCATTTGTAGAAAAGCTAGGTGCATCCTGCAAGAAGTGCAAGAAGTACAGGATAGTCCCATATTGCTATAAGTCATCTATAAACCCATATACAGACTGTCAACATCATCGGCTATAAAATAATATTTCTTTCTTTCTTTCTTCTACCTAATTGTCCAAGCCTGTTCCTATCATGACAGGATTTTCAACGGGTATCTCCATGTGTTAAGGAATATGCCATGTGCTTTTGCTTTCAATTGTATCATAGAGACCATTGGAAAAGCCCAAGTTTTCTCTGTTGACTAGAATGAGTGGTGGAGAGTTACTTTTACGTCCGACCGTTGATAGCAGGTCATCGGACTTTTCCCTTTTGCATCAGCGACTTGGAATAGTCGGTTCCAACTAAAGGCTAGTTTATAATCTTTGGAATCCTTTGGGTGTAAATAGTCAAGGCAATGATTTCCATGGGCCTATCAACAACGGATTTCAAATATTTTATGCAAATATGCTTCTCCATTGACCATTTATATTGTGTACCGACTTCTTCTCAATAGACTTGAATTATGCAAATTTGAAAGATGAGCATGGCTTGAATTTGACCTACCGTATGGAAATTCATGTTCCTTTGAGTCATCCATCAAACTCAATTGTTAATAGTTCATTAACATTTAGATTAATTGTTCATATTTAGTGCGCTTTTTTTTTATTCTTTCAAAGTATGATTATAAATAATATTCAACTAAAGGAGATAGTTGAAAGAAAATATAATGGATATTTATATGGTCATGATATAATCAGTCGTATCAAATGACATGCATAAGATAATATTTAGTGTTCTTTTTAAGAGAATATAGATGTTTGGTTTTGTTTTTGGAGGTTAATTTAATAGTTTAGGTTAGGGAATATAATATGTGAGAATAGAAACAGAAGAAGAAAAAAATTCTTTTAAAAAATATAGATAATTGTTCGTAAGGTTATTTGAAAGATTTGATTTGGGTATTGTGAACATATTTTTTAACAGATTGTGGTTACGTTGTTACAGATTATAAGGTTGTTTATATTGAAAGGATAATGTTCAATATTGTTGAAGATCTATTTGATATACATGTAAATTAAAATTTAAAGAAATTTATAAAGATTGTTAAAATGATAAATGATTAGTAGTACAGTTGAGTAGTTATTGCTAGGGGTCAAAATAGAGGAGCTCTTAAATATGGATATGTCTCTATCTGTATATTTGGGAATGACACTTGGGTGCATATGAAGATGATGTCACCAGGGAGGCTATCACATTTGGAGAAAAAGGACCAAAAACATCAAAGTAGATCATAATAGAAAATGGAGATCAACTAATGGGTCTATGTCACATGGAGAAGTGATATTTGAGAAACTTATTTACTACGTAGACTAGATCAATATGTTGCCATACAAATACTTTAGTTGGAACATTGGTTAAAGGTTTGTTATGAATTTGTTTTAGGTCTATTATCATAAATTGACCTATTTGTACTTCAATACCCTTAATCATATTTTGTAATTAAGTTAGACCTACACATCAACTTGAATTTTTTATTTTATAATTTTAAAATTTAATTTTTTTTCTTATGCAGTTGAATTGAAGGGAAACCTTTGAGAACTACATCCTCAAATGCCTATATATGCACAAAAAATGGATATCATCAAAGATTGGAAACCATTCAAATTTACTTCTAGTAATAAATTTTCATCTTGTTATTCGTGTTCCATCTTCTTCTAGTTTCAAGTCATAGGTTGTGCTATTATTTAATTTTATCATTGATGAAATATTTAACGAATTCAAAGAATGATTCATATCACTAAGGATATCATAATTGCAAACCCTTTTATGTGGTTAACCTAAACATTCTAGTGTATAATCATATGATACATATCTTACACAAAGATTGTGGAAATAGTCCTGTCAATATGTTCCCAAAATTAACTATTTGTTCATTCATTCATTTGTATTTAGTTCATCCCTATAAAATGCACCCTTCATCTCATTAGTTATTGCTTTGTGAGAAGATTTGTCAAGCAAAGTGTTTTAAAATAGATTTATCTACTTTAGCATAGACTCTTGTTGCATTAAACCATGTATTTTTTGGTCAAATACACATAGTTGAATCCAAAAGTACTCTACACTAAGCTAAGGGACTATGGAAAACTCAAACCTACTATCTCGAATTTTAGGATATGATAAAACAAGCTCATCTCAACTTTTTCTCTCCCTCCCTCTTACAATGTTTATTTATAAAATCTATTAGATTAAAGATTATATTCCAAGGGATTAGTTTACCACTTGATTTATAATTTCAAATTTGTGCCTTATTTGAAATTTTGAATCCTTTACATTGTAGTTTTATGGTCATGTATTCTATAATTAATAAAATATCAAATTAAAACATGTATTCACTCATTAAATCTTAATTACTTATGTTACATTCCTCTAATTCTATTAGTTACCTTCTTGGTGCTTCAAGTGAAACCAAAAATTACAACAATGAAACATTAGTGGATGAAACTCTCTTTCAAACATGGTACTACTTATTCCACATGTTGTGTTAATACACACACCAACAATAAGCTTTTACCATATCTCATTTTATAATCACCCCCCTTCACTTTAGCCCAAGAATTTATGGGTATAATATCAAGCACAATAAGGATTCTGTCCATAATCTATATACTTATAACAAATACCCCCTCAAGCTCTAACAAAGTGAGTTGTAGGAGAAAGACTTTTAGTCTATCCACAATAATTTAATAAATGATTTTGTTGGTTGAAATACAAAGCTATGGGATGAAAATTTAGAAAGGAAGAAGTACCATTCTTTTTAGGAATTAATGATAAAAGTGTAAACTTCAGATCTTTCAACTTCACCCAATTTCAAGGAATCATTGCCACCTCCATTAGTTCATTAAGATTTAGATTAATTGTTCATATCCAATGCGCTTTTTTTATTGTTTCAAAGTATGAATATAAATAATATTTAATTAAAGGAGAGTGTTGAAAGAAAATATAATGGATCTTTATATGGTCATGATATAATCAGTCGTATCAAATGACATACATAAGATAATATTTAGTGTTCTTTTTAAGAGAATATGGATGCTTAGTTTTGTTCTTGGAGGTTAATTTCATAGTTCAAATTAGGGAATATAATATGTGAGAATAAAAACAGAAGAAGGATAAAATTCTTTAAAAAAATATAGATAATTGTTCGTAAGGTTATTTGAAAGATTTGATTTGGGTATTGGGAACATATTTTTTATAAGATTGTGGTTACGTTGTTAAAGATTATAAGGTTGTTTATATTGAAAGGATAATGTTAAATATTGTTGAAGATCTATTTGATATACGTGGAAATTACAATTTAAAGAAATTTAAGAAGATTGTTAAAACGATAAATGAGTCGTAGTATAGTTGAGTAGTTATTACTAGGGGTCAAAATAAAAGAGCTCTTATATATGGATATGTCTATATTTGAATATGTTGTATAATTGGGAATGACACTTGAGTGTGTATGGAGATGGTTTGTCACTATAGAGGCTATCACATTTGGAGAAAAGGACAAAAAAAAAGTTTATCATAATTGAAAATGGACGTCAACTAATGGGTCTATGTCACACCGAGAAGTGGTAGTTGAGAAACTTATTTACTACATAGACTAGATCAAGATGTCAGGTAAATACTTTAGCTGGAACATTGGTTAAAGGTTTGTTATGGAATATTCTTTTTAGGTCTATTAGATCACAAATTGACCTATTTACACTTCAATGCCCTTAATTATATTTTGTAACTAAGTTCGAACTACCCATCAACTTGAATTCTTTTATTTTATAATTTTAAAACTTAAATTTTTCTTATGTGGTTAAATTAAAGGGAAACCTTTGAGACCCCCATCCTCAAAAACCTTTATATGCACAAAAAATGGATATCATCAAAGATTGGAAACCATTCAAATTTACTTATAGTAATTGTAATGTGGTGAAAAGGGATGATGGAGAAGTCAAGAGGGAAGCTTTTCTCTCCTCAAGGAAAGGAGTGAAAGTTTCGTAAAATATTCTCTTCAACCTCTGACACACACATTACATTTAAAAGAGGGGAGGAATTCACTAGATCCAATCTCAAGAGATTGAATGCTAAGTGAATTGACAATGAATTTAGAAAGTGAAAGTAACCCCTCTTTTAGAATGCAATAGTTTGAATTATGCGATTTAAGACTAAGTGTAAAAGCGACAAAGAAATGATTATAAGTTGAGATAGAAATATGGGATGAAGTTGTGCACCTAGAATTAGAATAAAATGTCGAGACGAAGCTCCCTTGCAAATTTGGGCGAAAGTTGTCAGGATCGTGTTGAAAGTGCACACGGTCCTCTGAAAAAATCCATGCATCGAAAAGGGTTTTTCTGCCTCTGAGAATGGAGTCTGAATATGCAAATACAGCTGCGCATCTACAACCTCCACACAGAAAAGAGAGGAAATGTTGTTGGGATTGTGGGTTTGCCTTCAGGTCAAACCCTAGTTTTGGAATTAACCAAATGATGAAAAGTACTTGCAAGTAATGAAAGTAAATGACTGAAATGGAATTCACCTCAAGGGAGGATTCAATTGAAATGTTGTTAGAGTTGTTTGAAGGATATGTAGAATTATATGTCACAAGAGATATCCTCTTCAATGGTTGAATCCTTGACTTGAATGCAACACCTAGCCTTGAAAGGAGACTTGAGAACTCTCAATGCTTGAATACTTGAATGCTCAAATGCTTGAATGACGATAATGGTTGTTCACCTTACTTTCGCTTATCCCACTTATGAACACAGGAGAGAAGAATGCATCTTATATATCTATCAATCAGGGTTAATTGATTGATTTTTTGTCATAGGCCGGTATAGGGAAACTTTTCTCGGTTTCAAAATGCAAAGCCCAATGCACAGTTTGATTGGAAGGGGACCAAAATAGGGAAAGGAAGGGTGCCACATCCCTATCCTACCCTAATTCAGGACAGGAAGCAGCAAAGGAGAGTGCGAGGTGCGAGGAAATGCAAGCTTCAAGTAGTGTGAGCATGTATTGGGTCTCCAATATGGCTTAGGGATTCATTTCGTCAATGTGAAGACCCAAATGTGGTTGAAAATTGCAAGGTTGCAATTTTATGATGCTACACTAATAAATTTTCATCTTGTTATTCATATTCCATCTTCTTCTAGTTTCAAGGCATGGGTTTTGATATTTTTTGATTTGATCATTGATGAAATATTTAATGAATTCAAAGAATGTTTCATATCACTAGAAATATCATGATTGCAAACCCTTTTATGTGGTCAACCTAAAAATTCTAGTGTATAATCATATGATATATATCTTACACAAAGAGTGTGGAAATAGTCCTTT
The DNA here is from genome assembly GCF_030272615.1 of Cryptomeria japonica. NCBI lineage: Eukaryota > Viridiplantae > Streptophyta > Pinopsida > Cupressales > Cupressaceae > Cryptomeria > Cryptomeria japonica. The sequence goes on along the minus strand of NC_081410.1, from coordinate 235,851,684 downwards.
CAATATGTTCCCAAAATTAACTTTAAATTGTTTGTTCTTTCATTTGTAGTCAATTCATCCCTATAAAATGCACCCCCGTATCTCACTATTTCTTGTTTTGCGAGAAGATTTTTCAAGAAAAGTGTTTTAAAATAGATTTATCTACTTTAGCATAGAGTGTTGTTGGGTCAGACCATGTATTTTTGTGTCAAATACACATACTTGAATCCAAAAGTACTCTACACTAAACTAAGAGACTATGGAACACTCAAACCTACTATCTCAAATTTCAGGATATGATAAAACAAGCTCATCTCAAATTTTTCTCTCCCTCCCTCTTACAATAGTTTAAAACAATCTATTAGATTGAGATTATATTCCAAGGGATTAGTTTACCACTTGATTTTTAATTTCAAATTTGTGCCTTATTTGAAATTATGAATCCTTTATGTTGTAATTTTATGGTCATGTATTGTATAATTAATAAAATGTTAAATTAAAACATGTACCTATTCATTTGATCTTAATTACTTATGTTGCATTCCTCTAATTGTATTAGTTACCTTCTTGGTGCTTCAAGTGAAACTAAAAATTACAACAATGAAATGTTAGTGGATGAAACTCTCTTTCAAGCAAAGAACTACTTATTCTACACATTGTCTTAAAACACACACCAACAATAATTTTTTACCATATCTCATTTGATAATCACCCCCTTCACTTTAGCCCAAGAAATTATGGGTATAATCTTAGGCGCAATAAGGATTCTATCCATAACCTATATACTCATAACAAATACACCTTGCTCTAACAAAGTGAGTTGTAGAAGAAGGATTTTTAGTCTATCAACTATAACTTTATAAATGATTTTGTTGGTTGAAATACAAGCTATGGGATGAAAAATTAGAAAGGAAGAAGTGTCATTCTTTTTAGGATTTAATGATAAAAGTGTTCAAATCTTTCAAATTCACCCAATTTCAATGAACCATTTACCACCTCCATTAACTCCTAAACCAAGAGGTTCATGAAAGCTATCTAAAGTAGGTACAAGATCCCCTTTGGTCCTAGAAATTATTGGTCTAACTTCCTCCATGGAGAAAGGATTCAATAGATTCTGATTATTTAAAACCTTTATGACCTTAGGGATTCCTAAATGCATAATAAAATATCTTTAAGAAATAAACTACTAGAAATAACTATATCTTCAAGGGTCTCAAAATGATTTCCACATTGTTGTTGCTTTCACAACACACTATTTTTTCTTGAAAAGAATAAGAATCCCTTCTTCTAAGCTCTAATGGTCTTAGAATACTTAAATTACTTTTTATTTTTATGTATATGATATTAGTATATATAATCACTTGCACAACACACTACTTTTTCTTGAAAAGAACAATAATCTCTTCTTCTAAGTTCTAATGGTCTTAGAATACTTTATTTTTTTATTTATATATATATATATATATATATATATATATGATATTATTATATATAAGCTTAAAATCCATTGCATATTCTTTCTATTTTTTAGTAAGTGTTTTAAAAAGGTATTTTTTTACTTATCTGAATACTAGAGTTTCATGAGCCATAATTTTTTAATCTCCCCTCCCTTGGTCTTGTCACTTTTTTCTAAAAAACCCTTTGATGTTTCCACGAACTCATAATTCACCCAAATCAATGAGGATATATAATTACACTTGATTCAAATGACCTTCCATACCTTTTTTTTGTCATTGATGAGAACTTACCCAAGTACATACAATGGAAGGTAATGAGACAATAAACCATAAAGTATGCTTCAATAGATAATACATTAGGATTTAACATTTTTAATACATAATTTTTGCATAAAATCAAATTTGGCACATGTCCAATTTACAAAAGTTTGACATTTATAATCAAATGGTTTGATAATTTACAAGACGAGAATCCTAGGTACAATTACTTTGTGTAAGATTTGGCTATGAAGGTAGCCACCCAAGATCTAGAGGCCTAATAAAAAGCACAATAACAAGAGAATCAATATGACAACAATAAATTGTATTCCTATCAATAATGCAATAATAGTTAATGAATGTACATAGGAGACCCCTTGGTTAAATAGGCCAAGATGAAACATAGGAAGGCATAAGATTATAACAAGTGTCTTAATATTATAACATGATACATAAAGTGATAACTTATCACCCACCTAAGGTGGAAAAGTGATAGTAATACACCCACTAAAGGTAGATCACCCACCTAAGGTGGAAAAATAATAAAAACCACTAAAGGTGGAAGTTCCACAAGAGGTGGAAAGTGATAACGTGATAATTCCACTAACGATGGAAATGTCCTATGTGGTCCCTAAGTAAACTTAAGTGAGAGGTGTAATTAGAACCTAGGTGAAGAACTAACAAGATACAACACCTTAATTACACCAACACCCACCTTAAGTGAAACTTAGGGAGAATGTACACAAATGTAAATAATGATAGATGGTCCCTGCTACAAGGCCATGTTAGGTACTCATGTATAAATGAAATGTGATCTCCCATAAATGGAGAAAAGGAGAAAACCCGATACGAAAAAACTCCTCCCAAATGAGAGATGAAAAATACAATATACTTTCAAAGAAGAAAGAGAAGTCCACAAAATTCCATGTGAGGAAAAATTCCCCCATAAGAGAGAAGAAGAGAGACTAGGTAGCCCCACTCAACATAGAATGTGCACCACTAGTAGATGCTCCAAGTTGGATGTAGAATATGGTCTATGATCATCAAATAATGTTCCTCCCCTTAGGAAGTTCAACAAAATCAAAGGTGTATGTATGAATTCTTCCCATTCCTAAAAGGAATATATATAGGGAGAAAAATGTAGATTTATGAAGTCTCTAAAATCTGCTCAAGCATTTTCATGTCGATTCTAAAAGGTGCCCCCTACAAACCAAATGCACTAGATCACAATGATAAAAAAAACAATCAAGATCTAGTCATTAATCCGAAGACTCAATATTCTTCTCTGAAGATAAAGAGACCTCCTCCAAATTTGGTACATAAGTATCCACAATCATATCAACCTTGAAAGAATGATCATATAGAGAGTGAACAAGATGTTTAGAGAGATCCCTCACAACAACTAAAGAAGGACCACATTCTTCAAAGAGAATATGAATATCATCAATGGTGTTTCCCAAATATGCAAGATAGGACTCCATAAACAAACCTACAATGTCTATCAAGTAGTCATCCCAAGGCATTATATCTAGAATACAATGTATTTCCTACTACACTAAATTGCAAGAAGCCAAAACTGTAGCAATACAAGCATCATCAAGAGAAATAATAGATGTGATATCAATAGGAGTCGAAGGAATACAAGGCTCAAGAACTTTATCACATGTGATAATACCCAAGTTCAAGTAGCTAATATTCTCCTCAAATTAGAGTCCACACTAGAAATGTGATCATCATCTGAAGAATCAAAATCATCAATAGGAACAAAGTCTGCAAAGGAGTACAATTGAGATGCATGATCTACCACCCCAATAGCAATTATAGCTCCATCGTCCAAGTCTCTAATGATAATTGAATCAAGAGTGAAACCACAGACTTCCTTGTTGCACATGAGTGATTTGATAGATGGAAAGAAGATAGTTTGTCAAGTGAGATTCACACAAAACATCATGAAAAGTGTCATCAATAATATTAATACATCCCATCCCAATTACATTCATTTATGTATTATTGTCCATCAAAATAGGTGGCAAGTTGCAAAGTTCAAATGATGAGAACATAGACTATGAAGATGTCAAATATGATAAGAAGCTCCTGAAGATAGAAGTCATCTCCTTGAATCATGACCTATAGTAGCACAAAGAGATTGTTCTTTGTTCTTAATTTTCCCAAAAGTGTGACTCTTTTCCTAATCAAATTTGGTTTATTTGGAAGAAGATAAAGTAGACATTCTATAAGGAAAACTGATTCTACTCTTCTCAACAAGATGCTTCATTTAGTTTTAATATCATTCTTATAAAAGTAGTATTCTTAATGTCCTATCTTCTTGCAATATGTATAAGTAGGCTTCTTCTTCTTAGATGATTCCCCTTTAATAGATAATGTATAATCCCCTTGTTGAGAAGAGGAATATTTTTCTCTATCTTTGTGTGGATTAGGCTTAGAATGCTTATTGTTGGATCCTTTCCCATGACTAACACCAAAGCATGTGACTTGAATGACATAAGAATACCCATGAAGATCAATTTTTTTTGTTAAAGCATCAAAATCTTTGTGAATGAATCAAATCATGGTGTAGTATAAGCACTAACCATAGTCAACCGATGATTTTAGAAACTAGAAACAAAATTTGCCTACTCTAATGGACGCTTGTCCAACAAATTGAAGACTAACTATGCATCCTTCTTATTAAAGCCAAAATTCTTGAGTTGTGCTCTTATCTCATTAGATTTAGTTACATAATCTTGGATTGCATCAAAATTATTATGATCTAAATTTGGGAGATCATTATCAAGTTTGTAGCCCCTAATCTCATCAACTTTGCCATACAATTGAGCAAATTTGTCCCAAGCATCCTTAACGTTGTTTTAAACTTATCAATATGATATAAAACCAATTGATATATATTTCCTTAATGTTCCAAGATCCATGGTACTTTTAATGAGCCAATCCATTTTGAGACTAGGATCTAATGGTTCTTGAATAGTTCCATAAATATATTGAATTAATCCTTTTTTCATTAATTTACTCCATGCACTTATTTTCCATGTTGCATAATTAGGTGGATTTAAAACACATTTAAAAGAGAAAAATTAGGAGAACACATGGCTAAAAATTTTAAGAGCACAAGAGAGAACTAAAGGCAAAACCACACAACACAACTCCCTAAATTCTTCAATCAAAGAACCCCCCAAAAGTAAATGATTTGACATTTATACAGTGTGATTGGATGAACTAACAATGATGGTTCCCACTTTTTTGTACATCCTAATTTTTGCTGAAATCATACATTTTTTAGAAAATATAATGATTTAAACTTTAAGAGGTCCCATATGAAGTAATTAATTGAAGAGAGTTAGATAAAAAGGCTCTTAGATCAAAATTTCTTGGATAGAACCTCTCTACTTCTAAATAATACTTAAAATGGAGTCTCCTTTACATCTATCAAATGTTGATAAAAAACCAATTTTACATTAGCTTTTGGGGGCTCAAATGAATTCATTTAGAAGTTTTGTTATTTTAAGTATTTATCCCTTATTATAAGCTTTCCAAATAGTATAATTTTTAATATATTTAATTTTATTAATATATTTTTATTTTATTTCTTATGAATGTAGGGTTTTCACCGAGCATGAACTTCTTTGTTCAATGCGTATGGAAAAATAGTAAACGTCACCCAAAAATTCTGAAAAATATTTACGGACTAGGTATTGAATTCCTCTTTCCAACAACAAAAAAAAATCATTTTCGTTACATATACAACAAGTTATGTAATATCACATGGACATATGTCAAAATTACAACTAACTCGACTTCAAATCTTAATAAAATATAAAAGATAAAAGATAATGTTACAAAACCAATTGCAAACATTAAATATGGATGTTAAAAAACCAAATTCTAAAAAATAATGTTCATATCTATTATAGAAAAAAAGTTATGCTATACAAAGTGAGTATCACTCTTTAAAAATATTGGTTTTTGGAAAAAAATTAGTTTTCGAGGGAGATAGAAAAAATGGAACCAAATTGATTCCAAAAATTATCAATTTTTTTTTTAGAATATACATACAAAATTACACAAATCACTAGTTCACATCATCTACAAATTCCTTACGGTTTAGAAGTAATAGGTGTCTGAATCTGAAGTTTGTTTGTTTGTTTTTTTGAAAATGAATATTGCAATGTCAAAGTTGGCAAAAAAGTGTAACCCACTATTATGGGTTCACCCAATTATAATGGCCACTTGTAAAACAAAGGAATAGTGGAATTCTAATTTTAGTGATTACAATTGCCACAATTAGGCTATATTAGACTCAAATCAATATACAAAAGACCAACCTATGATTCATGAATTACATTTGCAAAAAATAAGACAAATAAGGGTATGTGATGAAAGTAAAATTTTTGGTCACAATGACTATAAATTGGTAGCACCACTATGGAATATAGAAAAAATTATGCGCTTTAAAAAAAATGTACCTAAAAAGGAGCCCATATGAGCTCAAACGAAACCTCTGAAGTTGTAAAAATAAGGATTATGTCGTAATTTTCTAAAAAAATTGTGTATGAAAATCAGAAACACTTGCACCACTATGAAGAGCACAGAATTTGACCCCAAATCAAAAAAATATTGCTCACAAAAAGGAGTCTGGATGACTAAGATATCATTGTTTGAAAATCAACTATATAATTATGACATTTGTATTGTTGTGGCACCTCCAAATTTCAAATTCTTGTAGATTTGGCCTCCAATGTCAGGGTTTGATGAAACAAAAGATAAGAATGAATTTCACAAACCTTCTTAATCCAATGGGGGCCTTATATTTGACCCAAGACACTTTAACTTTTACCCACAATACAAATCCATGAAAACAAAAAACCCCAAAACGTACAAAAAATATCTCAAAATGACTAACCAAAGGCACTCTAAAATTTCTCATACAATGTAAGTTTTGGCTATGAAGGTAGCCACTGAGGATCGAGAGGCCTAATGGAAAGAACAATAACAAGAGAGAATCAATATGAAAAGAATAAAATGTATTCCTATTAATAATGCAATAATAATCGATGAATGTATATAGGAAACCCCTTGGTTAATTAGGCCAAGGTACATAGGAAGGCATGGGATTATGACAAGTGTCTTGATCTTATAACATGATATGTACATAAAGTGATAACTTATCACCCACGTAAGGTGGAAAAGTGATAACATAATCCACTAAAGGTTGAAGTCCCACATGAGGTGGAAAGTGATAGCATCATAAGTACACTAAAGGTGGAAATGTCATATGTGGTCCTTAGGTAAACTTAAGTTAAAGGCGTAATTAGAACTTAGGTGAAGAACTTATAGGAGTTGAGAAAATACAACACCACATGAGCCTGAAGATCTTTTGCAAGCCGAATAACCTATTACAAGGAGAAGCAATGAAGCAAAATCTGAAGAACATACAAAACACAGAGAATATGCTCAAAAAGAGAGAGCTCAATATTCACAAAAATATGTAATGTGATTCTTACAATGAAAAGAAAGAACTCAACCTTTAATAGGTCAAGAAACCCTAAAAAGCGAAAACCTAGGTTTGCACATAATAATTAATTAAAATAATTAATTATATGCACCTAAAGTTAGCTTAAGTGTAAAAGAGATAAAGGGAACTTAAATAATTAAACAAAGAATGTTTAATTAATCAAGTAAATACCCGAATACTCTAACACCCCCCCTTAAGCTAGACTTAGGGAGAAGCTAAAACCTAGAACAACTATTGAAAGCAATAAAGATGGGTCCCAGCAACAAGGCCCGATCAGGTACCCAAATACAATGAAATCTCTATGAACTGGAGAAATAGAGAAAACCACATGGGAACAAAACTCTACTCCAAAAAGAGATGGAAAAGAATATCACTGAAGCATGAAGACCCTGCAAACTCTATCGAAGAATAACTGCTGATCTGAAGAACATCCACTGAACTAGAACATGACCAGGTAGAGAAGACTGTAATCTGCATGAGTGCCCTCAAATGACACTACTCGAATCAGGAGGCAAACAAGGCAAAACAACTGAAATCAAAGATACAGATGGCATGAGAAACCAAAGCCTGAAGAGTTGATCAATCGAACCACGGAAGCATTAGAACCAACAAGATAAACCTCCCCATAATGCGGAAGTGGGAGAGGGACAGGAACACTGAAAAGGACAGCCAAAAACAACTGCATGACAAAGAACCAAGAACATCAAAGGTGCTAAGACACATCATCATGAGGCGAATGTCGTGGAAGGAACACTCACTTGACAAAGGAAGATGGCAAACAAAGGCAAACATCAACCCCCTCATGGCACTTGATCAACAGTGCATGTACAACAAGACACAAGATATGCAAGATTCCAAGTAAACAATGCATGATGGCACTTTATCTCAGTGCGTTTGCATAAATAGAACGCTACAATGATAAGAAGACTAGAAATAGAAATGAGAATCAAAACAGAGACACGCTACTCAAAAAAGAGATCCCAGGACCTGAAACAACCACGATATCCACCGGAGTGCTAAAAAGCAAAAAACTGAATAAAATATGCATGGAGCAGAATCTAGAAATAAAACCCATTTTTCTAGAAAGTACACAACACAAGATTTCCAAAAATATAATTTTTTTGAAAAACGGAGTTCGGATGCTCATTCTATGTCTCCCAGAGTGCAAAAAAGATACCTCACTTTGACTGTAAAAAAAACATAGTCAAACAACAAAATTGGAAAAAATTACCAACACTATGAGGTTGGCCTCGGAACCAGCTTTTCGATGCCTATTTGTTTTTGAAAAAATGACTCTGTATGCCCAAGATAGGGCCAAAAAACCAAACCCCCCCTGAAAAAGCCAAAAAAGGGGGTCTGGTTGCTTGTTGGTGGTCCAGTGGCCAGTGGGTGGCGCACCGGTGGCGGCCGGGCGGAGCTCCGGTGGCAGGGCGGCGGCCTGGTGGCGAAGTGGTGGCTGGCTAGAAAAAAAACCAGGGAGCCGGAGCGGCGGCCGGGAACTGAGCGGCGAGTTGGGGCCGTAGGCGGCGACGGAAGGCGGTAGGCGTAGGGAGAGGCGGCGGTCAGGGAGAGGAGCTGTGGGCGGCGGCTGGCGGGGAGAAGCAGCGACCAGCGAGCGAAGCAGCAGCTGGAGGAGCATGTAGCGGCCGACGAGGAGAAGCGACCGGTGAGGACGGAAGCCGGGGACTTGCAGCGGCCGGCAAGGAGAAGCGGCCGGCGGGGACCAGAGACCGGGCCGGCGGCGGCCGGAGAAACAGCAGTGGTGGCCGGAGATTGGAAAAGAACGCCATAAAGGGCCGCTGGCGGGGGCTACAGAGGCCGGAGAAGGACGGAGGGGCCGCTGGTGGGGGCCGCAAGGGCCGAACTGACAGGTCTAACAGGCCTGTCAGTCCGGTACCCTACAGTACCCACAAAAAATGTGCCAAATTTTTTTTTTTTTTTTCTTAAAAAGAAACAAACCCCTCCTTTTTTTTTTTTGCCTTTTTTTTTTTTTAAAGAAAATTTCAGCCTGCATGCCATAAAAAGGCAAATTTTTTATTTTTTTGAAATTTTTTTCTCGATCTGCGTGCCAGGGCCGTATGGCCTGGATTTGAGAAAAAAAATGCTCCCAAAGGCTCAGGAACCAAAATAGGTTGAATTATATATGACCATAGGGGTTTTTGGGCCTTCTGAGCACGATGGTGAGGTCCGTTTAGGCCCAAAGTGCTCAAAAAAAAGCTCAAACCCTAGGTACATAAAAAATTCCTGAAACCCCAGATCTACTTCCAAAGCCAAAAATTCTCAAAACAAGAATAGGCAGCTATAGATCCAGAGCTCTGATACCATATAGGAGTTGAGAAAAATACAACACCACAGGAGCCTAAAGATCTTCTGCAAGCCGAATAACCTGTTACAAGGAGAAGCAATGAAGCAAAATCTGAAGAACATACAAAACACAGAGAATATGCTCAAAAAGAGAGAGCTCAATATTCACAAAAATATGTAATGTGATTCTTACAATGAAAAGAAAGAACTCAACCTTTAATAGGTCAAGAAACCCTAAAAAGGGAAAACCTAGGTTTGCACACAATAATTAATTATATGCACCTAAAGTTAGCTTAAGTGTAAAAGAGATAAAGGGAACTTAAATAATTAAACAAAGAATGTTTAATTAATCAAGTAAATACCCAAATACTCTAACAGAACTAACAAGGTACAACACCTCATTTACACCAACACTTTGACGAGACGTATCATATTACATACTAGTGGTGCATTATTGTGTTTCTTGTATTTTTTATTTACTTTATTACTTATTATGCACCTAGGGTAAGCTAATCTAGGTAGGTTTCATTTTCTTATTTAAGATAGTAACAATATGTGAACACTAATTCGAGCTTATTGAGTTCTATTACTACCTTCAATCCTTGATTGATGACAATTAGGTGTAATCTCTATCTAATTAAGGTCACCTTTATCTTAGTTGACATATTTAACCACCTTTTTTTATTAGGATTTAACTCGTGATATATTGAACATGTGTCCATCCCAACACATGCATCTAAGGTGTCTATATATTTGTGCTCAATTCATCCATTTCAGTTGATTATAATATTTCTACACCCTCTTTATTGGAATCATATTATATTGCATGTTGAAATCTTTTATTATCTTTGTGTTTTTTCCATTGCCACTTGCTTACATCACCTAGTCTTGGATTTTATGCCCATTCATTTTCTTTTGTTAAAAAAACTTACATGTCACTAGAGCCATTTAACCTCACCTAGAGCTAATCCCTTTCTATTAAGAGTCAAGAGTTTCATTTTATGACATTAATTTGAAAGTTTGGCTTTGGTACTTCCTAGATTAGATAAAACCCCATCATCACAACCAAAAGACATAAATACATAAGGATTGATTATCAAATCATCAAATTTGGAGAACTTAAATTGAAAACCTAAAGAAAAATTTCCAATCCCTATTGTATAGATCATCATATTATGCAAGTAGGTAATATTCCCTAGATCATTGACATATTCTAAGTGTCGTGGATTTTGTGGGCATTTCTTTAACACAAGTAGATATGCAATTATGAGAAATATAATAGTTTTAATTTTCAAATTTGTTTGTTTTTTCCCTCTATCTTGTATTTTTTTAAACTTCTTTAAGCATTTATCGCATTAATTAAACTAGAATATGTTTATGAGAAACATAACATAAATGGAAAGTTAATGTAATTAATACTATTAAGCTAATTTTTGTAAAGAGAATTTTTTTTCAATTAATTGATTTTGATTAAAAAAATGTATAATAGAAATTAATAATTAAGAATATAATGGATAATGAGGCACAACATCTAAAATAGAAGCAATAGGGTACTATCATTTGCAAACTTTTCCACTTTAACTATAATAGAGTTGCTATTCTAGTTTAGTCGAGCTACCTACATCCAGATCTGAGATCTGTAGTATATAGGACTGTATGTAGCTTCTTAAACTACTACGATGATAAAGTGAATGTGATAGCATATTGCTAGGGTTTAGGTAGATCCAGAGAAAATATAAATTAACAATTATATGTAGATACAAACATAAAAGATGAAGAAAAATACATAACACAGATAACATAGAGATTTAATGTGGTTCACCCAAGATGGGCTACATCCATAGAACACAACCATCCAATCTTTTCTTATTATCCAGTAAATAAATACAACACCATTACAATGAATTTTTCATTCCAGCAACTTATAACATGCAATTTTTAGGGCAACATACAAAGTTGGCTATTTTAGGGTTTTTTCAATGTCGATTTTTTTTCAACAAAAAAAATTCCTTGGGGGCGCATGTATAAAAATCATGGACACGGTTGTTCTTTAATTCCATGATTTTCAGTCAAGAAGGTTGCAACAAATTGAAGAGGAAATCAACTTCTCCCATGGGACAACCTTCGTGAACATATCTGCAGGATTGTCACTTGTGTGAATCTTCTCAAGCTGTAACTGGTCATCCTCTAAAATAGACCGTATGAAGTTGTACCTGAGTTAAATGTGGTTTGTCCTCAAATGAAGAACACAATTCTTTGCAAGATTAATGACACTCTGGCAATCAGTATATAGTGGTTTATCCTCCTGCATCTGGCCCAATTCTTCCAGAAAATGTTGTAACCAAATCATCTCCTTGCTAGCTTCAGTAGCAGCTACATACTCAACTTCAGTGGTTGAAAGCGCAACAACCTTTTGCAATCTAGAAATCCAACTAACTGCAGTTTCCCCTATAGTAAAAACATAGCTTGTAGTACTCCTCCTTGTATCAATATCACCTGTTAGATTAGAGTCAACATATCCTCGTAGAGAAACCTTTGAGCCTTTGAAACATAATGCCTTGCTAGGAGTACCTCTCAAATACTCGAGAATCCATTTGACAACATTCCAATGTTCCATTCTCGGATTGCTCATGTACTTGTTCACAACTCCCACTACATGTGCAATATCTGTTGGCATTTGTGCAGAATATGTTGACATAATGATATTGTATGTTGTCATTGATGTCAATATGCTGAAGAGTGAATCGGTATATTGAAAAGAGTGAACCGGTATATTGAAGTTTGCAACAGGCAAAGAGAACCGATATGATATCGAGAACCGGTATGATACCGAGAACCGGTATATGTGAGAACTGGTATAACATTGTGAACCAGTATATGTGAAAAGGTGAAGCGGTATGTTTGTTTGAGGTAAACTGGTACCTTGGTATGAGAACCGGTATATGAAGGCTTTGCATGACTACCGGTTGGTAGTCTCAACTTCAGGGTTTCCAGTTGAAGTGTTCCAAGCTTGTGTGATGAGTCAACATTGTAATGAAGATCAGATCATGTTGCCATGTCATCTTGAGCACGTGAAGGATCTTGCATGAAGGAGATCGATCCTATCTACCTCGGGAATGTGGAAAGTCTCTGTAAATGGTGGAGAACATGTGATGGGTTATCACATTCATGAAGCGATGAAGAACAAACGATGGAGAATATCTTGAGATCTGTTCAAGACCGTTGTATTCAATGAAATGTGATTAACGATCAGGATTGAATCAACTGTATTGGTAAACCTAAATGTTTAGTGTTTAGGGTTTATGCTACCGACCTATTTGTTTTCTATAAGGTCGATGTTGTGTTTCATGTTTAGGCTGTTGGCAAATGGTGTGTGTGTATCTAAGTGCAAAGATATGTGATTCTTGCCAGACCAGATGAGATAAGAGGATTGATTCCTGCATAATGTGTATGTAGAAGGAAGGAACTTAAGCAGATCTGCATTAGGCATTGAGTGCTATTATCAGATCATTGTAATACCTGTTGATCTTTAACCACTTCAACAACTGAAAAATCCCTTGACTAGGTAGCCTTAACTAGCTTGCTGTAAATCCTTTAACAGGGTGACTCAAACTCATTAAGTTCTTGAAATCCTCTAACAAGGTAGCCTCTAATAGGGTTTAACCCTTAACCGGGTATTTATCCATCCCTTAACCGAGTGATCTCTAACAGGATCAGTTCCTAGTAGAACCTATTGTAACAGTCTCTAACCGAACTAGGCTCCTAACAGAGCAGACTTCTAAAAAGTTCAAAAGAAGCTTGTGGGTATTCATCCCCACCGTGGTTTTTCCTAGTTGGGTTTCCATGTGAAAAATCTGTGTCATGTGTAGTATTTTTCATGTGATGACTTAAGTGATTTGTGTTTGAAGGTAAATCATGTTGAGCTAACTGTTATTATATTTCTGATGATAGATTACCTATTCATGCATAAGGGTGAAATGGAAGTGTAGTATTAAGTTGAGTGGAAAGCTAAGTGATTAACCGGTTAATGCTTGTCATAGTCATTCTTATCTTTACCGGTTGCACTCTGTTTCAGACCGGTGTTGCTGTCTGTCATACATTTGCAGTGTTTTCAATCAAACTGGTTTGGGAAAAGTATTTTGTGCCTGTACTGATTCACGCCCCCCCTCTCAGTACCGATTTGGTGCTTATTGTTCATCATTGAGTTATCAATTGGTATCAGAGCGTCCTCCAGGTCCTTTGTGTTGTAAGCTTAACCGCTTGAGGGAAAGATCCTATTGTAATGATGAAGAGAGAAGGTCCAAAGTTCAACAGAGATAGCTTCAAAATTTGGAAGAATAGAATGAAGATTTACATCAGAAGCATGGGTGCTCAACACTAGAGCTATGTTGAGAATGCTTTTGTTATTCCTACCGGTACTCTCACCGATGATCAAAAGAGAGAAATATAGGAGAATGGGCAAGTCATGGAAGCCCTAATCATCAACTTATCTGACATTGAGTTTATTGATGTCCAGGATAAAGATAATCCCAAAGAAGTATGGGACACTCTTGAGAATATCTATGGCAGTGATGAGCATGTAAAACAAGCTAAAGAAGAAAGCCTTAGAGGGAAGTTTGAAGACATGCAGATGGTTGAAGGTGAGACCATTCAACAATATGGAATAAGAATCAAAACTATTGTTGGAGATATCAAGAGTGCAGGTGGTAAAATGGAAGATTCCACTGTGGTAAGCAAAGTTATGAGATCCCTATTACCAATCTATGCAATAAGGGTTGTTTCTATTCAGGAGTTGAGATCAATAGACAAGACTAAGGTATCCTTAGACTCCATCATTGCAAAATTGACAACCTATGAGCTAAATAGTTTTGATGGCATTGTTCAAAAGACTGAATCGGCTTTTAGAGCTTATGTTGTACCATCTAGAAAAGGAAAATAAGCAAGCACCAGTGGTGAACCAAGACAGAGCAGAGAAATGGATGATGAAGAGATCCTGACGGAATTTGAAGCTCTTCTTGCCAGGAAACTTCCTAAAGGAACCGGTAAATAAAGAGGTAAGCTCCCTTTGAAATGCTTTTCTTGTAACTGGATAGGACATATTGCTATAAACTATTATAATGGTGACAACAAGGACAAACTAGAGAGGTTCAAGAAATTCAAAGGAGGAAACCAAAGAAACTATTTTGTTGCAGTTGATGAAGGTGTCACAGATGAGGAATCAGAAGATGAAGAGAATGAAGATATTGTATTTGTTGCAGTAAAGGAAGATGTGTCAGACAAGAAGGCTCTTGTCTCCGGCTTTGATAATTCCAATGAGTGGATTATTGACAGCGGTTGTTCTCATCACATGATTGGTGACCGGAGAAAGTTTCTATCTTTGGAAGAATATGATGGTGGTGTGGTTCACTTTGGTAATGATGCACCATGTATGGTCAGAGGAAGTGGGTCCATCTCTCTGAATGGAAAGAGCCGTGCTGACAATGTGTATTGGGTGGAAGGTCTCAGACACAATCTATTGTGTTGCCCAATTGAATGACAGTGGACTCACTCTGGAATTCAAAAATGGAGTGTGCAAAATCAAATGAAAGAATGGTGATTTGATGGCCACCGGTATGCAGACCAAAGGTAACTTATTTCAGCTAAATGCAAATATAAGTACATGTCTTATGGCTAAGTTTGATGACAGCTGGATATGGCATAGGAGACTCTGCCATGTAAACTTTGATAACATTGTGAAGGCCAGTAAGATCAAGGCAGTTAGAGGACTGCCAATGCTGAGCAAACTGGAAAATCCTCTGTGCAAAGAATGTCAACTGGGGAAAATGTCTTCCTCAACCTTCAAAGGTAAATCCTTCACAGCTGACAACTTACTTGATCTTGTGCATACTGATTTGTGTGGTCCTATGAAAAATAGGAGTGTGCAGGGAGATAGGTATTTTATGATTCTTACAGATGATTGTTCAAGAATGATGTGGGTCACATTCTTGAAGGACAAGTCTGAAGCCTTTGGAAAGTTCAAAGCTTTCAGAGCATTGGTAGAAAAGGAAAGTGGTACAAGAATCAAATGCCTTAGAACTGATCAAGGAGGGGAATTCACTTCCGGTGAATTCAACAAATATTTTGAAGAGAATGGCATCAAGAGGCAACTGTCTGCCCCCCGGACTCCACAGTAGAATGGCTTAGCAGAGAGAAACAACCCGACTATGGTTGAAGCAACTAGAACTATGTTGATCCAAGGAAAAGTTGCTCACACGTTTTGGAGAGAAGTGGTGAGCACTGCAGTCTACACAATGAACCGAGTACTCATCAAAAAGGGAAAGGATAAGAATCCTTATGAGTACTGGACCAGTAAGACACTAGTGGTAAGCTACTTTAGAATGTTTGGTAGCAAATGTTATATCAAGAGGAGTGAACATCAAAGCAAGTTTGATGCAAAATGTGATGAAGGAATATTCCTAGGATATTCCACCAAGAGTAAATCTCTCAAATGTTTCAACAATAGGACTCAGAGAATTGTTGAAAGCATCAATGTTAGGGTTGATGAAAAATTTGGTAAACCTGAGGAAACCGACAGTGAGCAAGTAGGAGATGAACCAGTAGTAACTATCTACCCCAACTATAATGATAATAATATCTCTAATTGAAATCTCAATCCAAAGTTTGGACATTCATATGGCAGAGTTTACTATTTTTCATGGCTGGTGTTCATTTAGTTATCAATCAAGGAATGTAAAACTTGAAATGGGTCTACAATATATATGCACTAAGCTCCTTAAATGATTATTCTACATTACTGTAGTAACTAGCATTATGTAGAAAGGAATGGAAAGAATGGAAATCATAAAAGGCTACATGAAAGCTTCACAAAACAATGCTGGAATGATCTAATGAAAATAACAGAAATCACACCGTTCTGTCTTGGCTGCAGGAACAGTCAGCGGATCTATTTCCAGTGGCTGCAGGAACAATCCAGTCATGAACTTCTACTGCAACTAAGTAAAAACTAACTTCAATGATCATAAACACAGGATCACTCACCAAGTGGGCCCCCTTTGATGAGTGATATCAAACTTCCAACAAAATACTTTTAACAGATCAAAACAACATATTCTTTATTCATTTCTTCCTGAAAATGATTACATATTCTAAAAGAGAAAATTTAGAATGCTTATCAAAACTCTACTCAATTCCTTTCTATCTTTTCTAACTCTAAGAAAGAAGGAAGAACTTATTATAAAGAAATTATCAACTACAATGGACAACTCAAATCATGCCCAGAAGAAGAGG
Source organism: Cryptomeria japonica (assembly GCF_030272615.1). Classification (NCBI taxonomy): domain Eukaryota; kingdom Viridiplantae; phylum Streptophyta; class Pinopsida; order Cupressales; family Cupressaceae; genus Cryptomeria; species Cryptomeria japonica. Next base: position 235,834,869 of record NC_081410.1, on the reverse strand, counting down.
TGGATAATTGTCAGATGAAGGAGATAACTGAGAGCTTGGCTTTAGGAACTGTGGATCTGAAACCGAACCACAGTCTTTGCATGCCAAAGCGATATTTTGTGAATTCAATATGCACTAGAGTTAAACTCCCATGGTGAAGTATAACTGCTCCGATTATGCCATACATTGTGCTTGCTCGAATCCCCTTAAGTTTGATGTCCAGTTATCTGAATGTGATTCTCCAGTCCTTAGGCGCGAAAGAAAATCATCCACCGCAACATCAATTATTATCTGCACTAAAACAAAAACAACATACAAGGACATGCATATGTATCTTACTCAATTAATACATTCATTAACTCACATATGACATTATCCTAAATAATCTGCATATCACAGGGAAAAATCATTTGGCTGCAGGAATAAATTGGCATGGCTGGAAGAATTAACCGACAAAGTTCAAACATGATTTCATAAGTTCAGATTTAAAACATGAATTACATATAGTCAATTCACAATACTTTACTATCACAATGTAACCCAAAAGATGCCAAAAACCTAAGAGTCATGATAAAAAACATGTCAAAGCATCAACTTATCATGTCCCCCAACTTTAAGGGTTTGCTACTCCTACACCAAAAGGAAAATTTTTGATTTTTGCTAAAACTCTGAAATCACCAACAGTGTCTTGTCCGATTCCCTTGGAAGGCAAATTCCAATAAAATCCTTTCATTTTTTCCAACCTGGACCATCTAGTTGTTTCTTCTGCAACTGCATCATAATTCCGTTCTATTGGTTGGCATGCCAAAAGTGGCCCACATAAGGATCGGAGGCTGAAAAATCAAAGGCAACCAATTGTTGGCTTTCTCCTTGCCTAACTGTATGTATCTGGAGGCTCTTTGTATGGCTGCATGAAAGTTTTGTAATGAGTAAGGTTCTCCCAGTTTTAAATGATCTGGTAGATTATTCCAGTGTTGAGTTAACCCTTCTAGTGCAGTTGTCTTGTGGTTTTGAACCAAATGCTCATATGCTTGATAAACTTTCTCTCTCATTGGAAGTACTATCTTACTAACATCATCTCTTATTAGCAACTTTTGCCAATCATAATAAAGAACCCTGGGTGCTTCTGATTCCCTTCTCAATGGTAATGGACAGTCAAGCTCTAATTTTTCAAACTCCCTGGCTTGTGGTCCTATGATCATCTCATTTTGGATCCATGACATTAAAGCTCTGAGATGGATATCCCCAATATACAATAAAGGATTCCATTCTCTGTCTTGGGGTACAACATAGTTATGTAAATATAATTCACATAACAAATTCCTCACAACATGTGGAGAGGTTTGATAAGCATGATAGAATTCCTCAGGTGTTTCCAAGGATGGATTAAGGTCCCTAACAATGCAGTTTAGTCTGAAGTTCAGATACCGCTCTTTCAAATGTACTGCATAAACTCTTGGGGGTGCCCTACACTGCATCAAATCAGGAACCATACCATAAATCACTTCTACCTTAGCTTCTAATTCCTCAATTCTATTATCTCTCTTTTCAATCTCTTTTTGCTGCTTATTAATTATCCCTTGCAACCTATCCTTCTCTATTTCCCATTGCCTAAAAAATGTTAAAGCAATAGATAAACTACTTAGGGATGAAGGAGGTCTAATAGGTCCTACCTTAGACCGTGGAATTTCTTCAATATTATGATACGGTAAATAAGTTCACTGTAGAGGCTGCAGGAACATCACCTTTATCAATCTGCTCAAGTGCAACAGGAAGCTCATGAATTGATACCGAATCATTGGCAGTTGCTATAGGAACCTCGCCATTTGCTGCATGAACTTTTATTTCACTTTGTGGAGCAAACTGCTGTAGAAACTCTTCTCTAGTAGTTGGCTTGTGATAAAGTCGTAGGCGGTGTCCATTCACTAAGAGTTTAAATCGAATAGGATCTATTGTGGACAAACGAACTGCTCCATTCTAAAAAACTTCTTCCACCTCATAAGGACTTAACCACCTTGTTTGGAGTTTTCCCATAGCATCTTTATATCTGGAATCATATAGGAGTGCCTAGTCACCAACTTTGAATTTCTTTTCTCTGATATATTTATCATGCCATCTTTCTCTTTGGTTTTGAATCAATTTTGTCTATTGAACAACTATTTTCCTCCATTCATCAAGAGCATTTAACTGCTAAATGTGTTCTTTCTGTGCTTCAGATAATATCATATTCAGTTGTAGAGTTGTTCTCAAGGTTTTATGCTCAAATTCAATAGGCATCATTGTTGTTTTGCCATAAACCATCTCAAAAGGTGTGAATCCAGTTGGTGTTTTCCATGTTGTTCTATATGCTCAAATTGTCTCTGAAAGTTGATGAGACCAATCTTTCTTGTGGATAGACACTGTTTTTGTAAGAATAGCCTCAAGCTCTCTATTGGTAACTTCTACTTGTCCATTAGACTGTGGATGATATGGAGTAGATTTCCTGTGTCTTATATTGTATTCATTGACCAAATTTTTTATTAATGTTGATGTAAATTGAGGTCCCTGATCTGAGACAATTTCCCTTGGTATTCCATACCTTGTAAATATCTCTTCACAGAGAAACTCAGCCACCTTATTATCTCTTGCATGTTGCATAGCTCTAGCATCTACCCATTTTGTTACATAGTCTGTACATACCAAGATATAAGATTTTCCATTAGAAGGTGGATCAATGGGGCCAACAAAATCTAATCCCCACTTGTCAAATGGTGTAACAGATATTTGAGGATATAGTGGCATCTCATCAGATTTTGTAGGTCTGTCCATTCGCTGACATCTGACACATTTCCTTGTGTACTGAGCTGCATCCTTATGTAATGTAGGCCAATAGTATCTGGTATTGAGTATTTTCAGTGTTGTCCTTTTGGGAGCAAAATGACCTCCACATGGCTCATCATGACATGCATGCAGGATGTCATATGTTTCATCTTCTCTAACTTGGTCAGGTCCAGTATAAAATAGACAATCAACAATCCATGAAAAGTTAAAACTTTTCTCAACTAGCAACCTTCTTTCCTTAGGAGAAAAAAAATTGGCATATTAGCTACAGCTAAATAGTTGGCAATATCAGCATACCAAGGAGTATAAGCCTGTATGAGAAACAAATGCTCATCTGGAAAAGTGTCATCTATCATTGTAGAATCTTCCTACAATTGAAGACATGAAAGATAATCTGCAACAACATTAGACTTCCCTAGTTTATCAACAACTGTGATATCAAATGCCTACACCAACAGTAACCAGCGAGCTAATCTACCGGTGATTGATGGCTTATTCATGAGATATCTAATTGTAGTATGATCTGTATGCACAAATATGGGATATCCTATAATATAGTGTCTAAACTTATTAAGGGCATATATGAAAGCTAACATTTCCTTTTCAATAACTGTATAATTCAATTCAGGTCCCTACAAATTCTTGCTGATATAATATATTGCATTTTCCAACTTGTCAACTTTTTGTCCCAGCACTACTCCTATGGCATAATCAGATGCATCAGTATGGATTTGGAATGGTAGAGACCAATTTGGTCCTTTTAGAACTGGTGCTCGAGTCAAAGCATGCTTAAGATTTAAAAAAGCTTCATTGCATGCTGAGGTCCATTTAAATTCTGCATCTTTAGTAAGTAGCTAATATAAGGGACTTGCAATTTTGCTAAAATCTTTGATAAACCTTCTGTAGTATCGAGCATGGCCAAGAAAACTTCTCACATCTTTCTGCTTCATAGGGTCATTAATATGCTGAATAACCTCAATCTTTGTTGGATCCACTTGTAAGCCTTGTACAGATATATGATGACCAAGGACTATTCCTTCCTCCATCATAATGAAACACTTCTCACTATTTAGAGACAAGTTGTAGTCTTCACACCGTTGCAAAAATTTCTTCAAATTACCCAATGCTTGATAAAATTCAGAGCCATAAGTTGTAAAGTCATCCATGCAAATTTCCATAATATCTTGAGAAATATCAGAAAAAATACTGATCACTGCCCTTTGAAAAGTGGCTGGAGCATTACAAAACCCAAAAAGAAGAACAGAATATGCATACATGCCCCATGGGCAAGTAAATGTTGTCTTCTCCTGATCCTTGAGAGCTATTTGTATCTGATTATAGCCACTAAATCCATCCAGAAATGAAAAATATCTCTTACCAGTAAGATAATCCAATACCTGATCCACAAATGGCAGTGGAAAATGATCCTTCCTTGTGGCTAAGTTCAAGGCTCTATAATCAACACATACTCTCCATTTTCCTCCCTTTTTATTAACTATCACCAAAGGTGATACCCATTTACTATTAGAGATAGGATAGATAAACCCAGCTTTCAACAATTTCTGTAATTATTCTTTAACTATCTCCTTCAAGGCAAGGTTGACTCTTCTTTGAGGTTGTCTGAGGGGGCAACACTCATCCTTTATGTAAATATGATGAGTACAAACTTCTAGATCAATTCCATTCATATCCTTGTAATCCCATGCAAAAGCATTTCTATGGAGTTTCAACAAGTCCACTAGGCTATCCTTTTGAGTATCTGCTATATTCTTATTGATGTTCAGATATTTATTCAATTCCACCTCTATCTTGATAGTAAGATCAATTTGATTCATATTAGAAAAATGAGAATAAGACAATTCCCGCGGCAACAAGGTATGCAAGATATCAGTGGCTGCAGGAAAGTCCAAACCTGCAATATTCGGAACCAATTCTTGCAATTCTTGGTCTTCTATTAATTCATTTATCAGGACCTTATAAAGAATTGATTCTTCATCATATAACTACATGAGTGGCCCTTGATTAATCATCATAAGGTGATTCATAGAGTCAATTTCTTTAGATTCCTCTCCCAAGATAGGCCAAACAGCCTGTTGCTGCTCAAGCTGAGGTTGTGCTGGGGAATACAAGGCTAATGTTTTTGTGGAACTGCCATCTAAAATAGTCATGTCTCCTGATCTACACCCAATATATGCATCAGCTGTGGCAAGCCATGGTCTACCCAAAATGACTGGATATCTCCCCCAATGTTGCTTTTGGAGATAAAATCATAAAGTCTGCAGGATATTCCCAGGAATCTAGAATAACTACTATATCTTCTATGATACCATCAAGTCTTATTGTAGAGCCATCAGCAAGTTGGAGAACTGTGGGTGTAGCCCTTAAACTATCGATCTCTAGATGTTTCATTACTTCCCTTGTCATTACATTAATGGCCGCCCCTAGATCAACTAAAACATTTTTTATTTGACTGCCATTAATGACTATATTCACAATAGGACTACCTGGATTAGAATACTTTGGAATAGCAATTTTTCTTAACATAATATCAACCAATTGACCCATAACATGAACTGTTTGTGGATCCTTTTTCTTTCTGCCAGGTTTCTTTAGGCATGGTTCTCTCAATGCCTTACCATATATAGGGACATCCTTTATTGCTTGCAACAATGGAATTTTGACACAAATGTGCTTCAGTTAATCAAGAATATCAAAGCTTTGTTGTTATTCAGTGGAAACTTCTTTGTCTTTCAGTCTATGGGGAAATGGTGGTAATATTTGATTCTGAGGTATTATATCTTTAAGATCAGAGATTGGCTGCTCTTCTTGTACCTCAGTAATAACCGAATGAGAGGGATTAGGTAGAGTTGTCCCAGATCAGAGGTGAATATCATCTAGTGATAAAGAATAGGTTGGGTATTGATTAGCATCAGCCGAATAAGCTTGTTGTTGTTGCTGAGATTTGATATTTGGATTAGGCAACGGTTGAGTAGGCAACTACATTGGCTTAGGAGGTGCAGTTGTAGCTGTAGGAGGAGGCATTAAAGCAGGAGGTTGTGGCTGGTGAGCAAGGGGCTGATATCCAGAAGATTGGGATGGCCATGATGGGTTTCCCCTCCATTGAGAGGTAGGTTGCTAATTCCCTTGAAACTGGTTCCCTTAACCCTGAGGTGGATACCAGTTTCCCTGTGGCTGCTGCCACTAGGGGACTTGATTAGAAAATTGTTGTCCTTGGCCTTGTGACCCATACCAATATGGATAGCTACCAAAATTTTGAGAATATTGTGGTTGCCATTGGTTATTTGGTGCATAAGAATTACCACTACAACTAGAAAAGGAAAGTGGATTGGGTGGCATACCTTGTCTTTGAAAAATTGGTCTTCTTTGAGAAACATAGAAGACTTGTTCATCCTCACCTTGAATTGGTTTGAAATCAAGTACTTCAACATTTGCAACCATCTTACATCTGCAATATTTCTTCCGCTGCTTACAATGAGGATAGAATTCTGCAAGAAATGCATCAACTTCCTCATGCTTCTTCTTAGCTACCAATGTATCCAACTGAGTAGCCATATTGTTTCTAATGTCCTCCTTGAAATATTTTAATAGATGGCTAAGTTCCAATCTAGAAACTCAAGTTTCAGATGTTGATGACGGTGCCCCTGGCTTAAATCTCCTATTCTTCTTAGAAGTAGATCTGAAATACTTCTTGCAAATTTGTCCTATTTCAGCCCAAGTAGATTGTGTAATATCACCTCCTCCCATAAGATCTAAGGAATCGGTGCATTCATCACTAATGCCCCTCAAAAATATCAATTTGAGAGAATCTTCATTCAGAGTACTATGCTTGGACTTCTTGACACTAAACAAAAACCTTTCCAGATAATCCTCAAGGCTCTCATCCTTAGTTTGTGTCATTCTAAAGATATCATCCCCATGATGATCAGTGCCTCTACAATAATCTTTGTATTTTGCAAGAAACAACCATTTCATCTCATCCCATGTATTGATTGTGCTACTACTTAAGCTCATAAACCATCTCAAGGATGACTCGTTCAAAGTGGCTAGAAAATTTTTGAGTCTATGGGCATCTATAGTATAGTCAAAACTCCTATAGAGAACATCAAACTCAAACAGAAATGTATCTGGATCCTCTATCACCAACCCATAGAATTTAGGAAGTGAAGATGCTAGAATGTTCTTGAGTTTAGCATTATCATGCTGGTCAGAGATGGGAAACTCAAACATTGGACCAGGTGGTGGTGGATTATTCCCAATAGGAGGTGGGTTCCCTTGCATTAGACTTGTGGGGGTTGTTACTATAAGAAATTCTTCTTCTTGTGGATCAAAAAGGAACTGAAGACTACCTTTTGGAAATTCAGATTCAGAGTGATTCAAATTCTATGGGACCTGATATAGTTCAGCAAAAGTGTTTATATCTGGGAAATTATCTTCTGCATGAGTAGGATGAGTTGGCAGAAATCTACCTCTAGCATCTCTTCTTCTATTATGCATGCAGATTTATGAAATTTTAAACAATTAACTAGAAACTAAAATAATCATAAAAGGTTCTTAGCTTGACACCATCCCCGGCAACGGCGCCAAAAATGTCTACCCCAAATATAATGATAATAATATCTCTAATTGAAATCTCAATCCAAAGTTTGGACATTCATATGGCAGAGTTTACTATTTTCATGGCTGGTGTTCATTTAGTTATCAATCCAGGAACGTAAAACTTGAAATAGGTCTGCAATATATATGCACTAAGCTCCTTAAATGATTATTCTGTATTACTGCAGTAACTAACATTATGCAGAAAGGAATGGAAAGAATGGAAATCATAAAAGGATACATGAAAGCTTCACAAAACAGTGCTGGAATGATCTAATGAAAATAATAGAAATCACACCGTTCTGTCTTGGTTGCAGGAATAGTCAACGGATCTATTTCTAGTGGCTACAGGAACAATCCAGTCATGAACTTATACTGCAACTAAGTAAAAACTAACTTCAATGATCATAAACATAGGATCACTCACCAAGTGGGCCCCCTTTGATGAGTGATATCAAACTTCTAGCAAAATACTTTTAACAGATCAGAACAACATATTCTTTATTCATTTCTTCCTGAAAATGATTACATATTCTAAAAGAGAAAATTTAGAATGCTTGTCAAAACTCTACTCAATTCCTTTCTATCTTGTCTAACTCTAAGAAAGAAGGAAGAGATTATTATAAAGAAAATATCAACTACAATGGACAACTCAAATCACGCCCAAAAGAGAGGCAGATAATTGTTAGATGAAGGAGATAACTGAGAGCTTGGCTGTAGGAACCGTGGATCTAAAACCGAACCATAGTCTTTGCACGCCAAAGCGATATTTTGTGAATTCAATATGCACTAGAGTTAAACTCCCATGGTGAAGTATAAGTGCTTTGATTATGCCATACATTGCGCTTGCTCGAATCCCTTTAAGTTTGATCTCCAGTTATCTGAACGTGATTCTCTAGTCCTTAGGCGTGAAAGAAAATCATCCACCGCAGCATCAATTATTATCTGCACTAAAACAAAAACAACATACAAGGACATGAATATGTATCTTACTCAATTAATACATTCATTAACTCACATATGACATTATCCTAAATAATCCGCATATCACAGGGACAAATCATTTGGCTGCAGGAAGTAACCGACAAAGTTCAAACATGATTTCATAAGTTTAGATTTAAAACATGGATTACATATAGTTAATTCACAATAATTTACTATCACAATGCAACCCAAAAGATGCCAAAAACCTAAGAGTCATGATAAAAAACATGTCAAAGCATCAACTTATCAGTAACCTTTTGGGAACCGGTTGCAAATCAGCCCAGTACCAGTAATTGTGCTCCTACACCGGTGGATGTTGATGTTGATGAAGATGAGGATGAAGAAGAAAAGCAAGAAGAATCTATTAAGAACATACCTAAGTAAGTCAAACTCAATCATGATCCAAAGCAGATCATAGGAGACAAAGATGTGGGAATTCTTACAAGAAGAAAGGTCAGAGAAAACTCATGTATGATCTCCGAATTTGAGCCTAAATCATTCAAAGAGGCACATACAGATGAAGACTGGATCAAGGCAATGGAGGAGGAACTTGACCAGATAGAGAAGAATGGTACATGGTCTTTGGTACCTAGACCAGAGCATAAAAATGTCATTGGAACCAAATGGGTCTTCAGAACCAAGCTAAATGAGGATGGCACAATGGTAAGGAACAAAGCTAGACTAGTGTGTAAAGGATACGCCCAAGAAGAAGGAGAAGACTATGGGGAAACCTTTGCTCCAGTAGCAAGATTAGAAGGAGTGTGTATGCTTCTTGTATATGCAACTTTTAAAGGATTCAAGATATATCAAATGGATGTAAAATCTGCATTCCTAAATGGAATACTTGAAGAGGAGGTGTACATAGAACAACCAGATGGGTTCTCCCTATCAAAAGACAATGACATGGTGTGTAGGCTACATAAAGCCTTGTATGGACTGAAGCAGGCACCTAGAGCACGGTATGAATGCTTGCACTCCCATCTTGTGAATATTGGATTTGAAAGAACAAGTGAAGATAGAAATATCTACTTGAAATCAGAAGGAGATCAGATTCTAATCTGTGAAGTATTTGTTGATGACATCATCTTTGGAGGTGACGACAAGATGAGTCATGAATTTGCTGATGAGATGAAAATGAAGTTTGAAATGTCACTCATAGGGGAGATTAAGCTCTTCATTGGACTACAGATTCAACAAATGAAAGATGGAATCTTTATTACTTAGTCCATGTATGTCAAAGAGGTGTTGAAGACCTTTGGCATGGAAGATAGTAAACCAGTTGGTACACCAATGGTGACCGATTGTAAATTATCAAAAGAGGATGACTTAGCATTGGTAAATGAGAAGGATTACTGATCAATGATTGGTAAGCTGCATTATGTAGTGCATAACAGACTGGACATTGCACATGTAGTGGGTATTACCGCTCGGTTTCAGCAAAGCCCAAGAGAATCCCACTTGGTAGCAGTCAAGCGGATTCTTAGATATCTGAAGGGAACAGTTGACTATGGGTTATGGTATCCATACAATAATGATTTCAACCTGAAAGTGTTCATAGATGCTGATTGGGTTGGAATGTAGATGATCGGAAGAGCACAACCGATGGTTCATTCTTCCTTGGTAGTAGACCGGTCTCATGGATGAGTAAAAAGCAGAGTTGTATCTCTCAGTCTACAACAAAAGTAGAGTATGTTGCAACTTTTATGAACTGCACCCAGACTATTTGGATGAAGCATGTATTAAATGGCTTCAAATTTCCTGTATCTGAACCGGTAAGCATATTTTGTGACAATAAAAGTGCAATTAACATTTCCAAGAATCCAGTTTTGCATGCTAGAACCAAGCACTTTGAGCTCAAGTATCATTTCTTGAGGGAGAAGGTTCAGAACAAGGAGGTTGTGTTGGAACATGTTTCCAGTAAGGAGCAGTTAGCAGAAATATTCACCAAGCCTCTACCAAAGGCTATATTTACCTATTTGAGAGGTGACTTAGGGGTGCTACCCCTTCAAGAGGTGAACTAAAAATATGTGCTCCACATCAGTTAGGTATGGCAGTGTCCAATATTTTCCAGGATTGATGTGTTGAAGGATGCTACTCCTCAGGGGAGTAGCATAGTGGAACATGAAAACTTGTGCCTCCACTTTGGCATTGTTGTCAAAGGGGGAGAAGATGTGAAGCGGAGAAGATATCTGCAGCAGAAGATGTGATGCTAGGCAATATCTTTGTATATTGCCATCAATTCTAAAGGGGAAGATTGTTGGCATTTGTGCAGAATATGTTGACATAATGATATTGTATGTTGTCATTGATGTCAATATGCTGAAGAGTGAACCGGTATATTGAAGTTTACAATAGGCAAAGAGAACCGGTATATGTGAGAACTGGTATAACATTGTGAACCGGTATATGTGAAAAGGTGAAGCGGTATGTTTGTTTGAGGTAAACTGGTACATTGGTATGAGAACTAGTATATGAAGGTTTTGCATGACTACCGACTCATAGTCTCAACTTCAGGGTTTCCGGTTGAAGTGTTCCAAGCTTGTGTGATGAGTCAGCATTGTAACGAAGATCAGATCATGTTGCCACATCAGCTTGAGCGCATGAAGGATCTTGCATGAAGGAGATTGATCCTATCTACCTCGGGAATGTGTGAAGTCTCTGTAAACAGTGGAGAACACGTGATGGGTTATCGCATTCATGAAGCGGTGAAGAATGAATGATGGAGAATGTCTTGAGATCTATTCAAGACCATTGTATTCAATGAAATGTGATTAACGGTCAGGATTGAATCGACTGTATTGGTAAACCTAAATGTTTAGGGTTTAGGGTTTATGCTACCGACCTATCTATTTTCTATAAGGTTGATGTTGTGTTTCATGTTTAGGCTATTGGCAAATGGTGTATGTGTATCTAAGTGCAGAGATACATGATTCTTGCTAGACTAGATGAGATAAGAGGATTGATTCCTGCATAATGTGTGTGTAGAAGGAAGGAACTTAAGTGGATCTACATTAGGAATTGAGTTCTATTATTAGATCATTGTAATACCTATTGATCTTTAACTACTTCAACAGTTGGAAAATCCCTTAATCGGGTAGCCTTAACCAGCTTGTTGTAAATCCTTTAACAGGGTGACTCAAACTCATTGAGTTCTTGAAAACCTCTAACAAGGTAACCTCTAACAGGGTTTAACCCTTAACCGGGTGATCTCTAACAAGATTGGTTCCTAGTAGAACCTGTTGTAACAGTCTCTAATCAGACTAGGATCCTAACAGAGTGGACTTCTAAAGAGTTCAAAAACAGCTTATGGGTATTCATCCCCACAGTGGTTTTTCCCAGTTGGGTTTCCACGTGAAAAATCTATGTGTCATGTGTAGTATTTTTCATGTGATGACTTAAGTGATTTGTGTCTGAAGGTAAATCATGCTAAGCTAGCTGTTATTATATTTCTAATGATAGATTACCTATTCATGCATAAGGGTGAAATGGAAGTGTAGTATTAAGTTGAGTGGAAAGCTAAGTGATTAACTGGTTAATGCTTGTCATGGTCATTCTTAGCTTTACCGGTTGCACTCTGTTTCAGACCGGTGTTACTGTTTGTCAGACATTTGCAGTGTTTGCAATCAAACCGATTTGGGAAAAGTATTTTGTGTCTGTACTGATTCAACCCCCCCTCTCAGTACCGGTTTGGTGCTTATTGTTCATCATTGAGTTATCAATATCTGGTCGTATGCATACCATCACATACATTAGACTGCCAACAACTGATGAATACAGGATGTCAGACATTTTATTTACCTCTTCATGTGTCTTTGGACACATCTCCTTAGTCAGTTTGAAATGACTAGCCAAAGGTGTACCAACTGCTTTTGCATTCTGCATGTTAAATATTTTCAACACCTTCTTTATATACTCAATTTGGGACAAAGTTAATGTTCTATTTTTTTGTCTCATGAAATCCTCATACCAAGGATTTGCTTAGTTGCACCCATATCCTTCGTAGCAAATGCCTTTTCTAATTTTTGTTTAAGTTCATTTATATGCTGCATGTTATACCTAACAACAAGCATGCCATCAACATAAAGTAACATGATAATATAACTGACATTATCCAATCTCTTAAAATAAACACAATGATCAGAATGACATCTATGGTAACCTTCTTCAACCATGAAACTATCAAATTTTAAATACCATTGTCGGAGTGCTTGCTTTAGGCCATACAAACTTCTTCTTCAATCTACACACTAACTCCTCCTTACCTTTGACCTCATATCCTTATGGTTGTTGCATGTAGATTTCCTCCTCCAAATCTCCATGGAGAAAAGTTGTTTTAACATCTAGTTGTTCAAGATGCAAGTCTTCTACAACCACAAGACTTAGAACAGTTCTAATTGAAGTAATTTTTACAACTAGAGAAAATATTTCATCAAAATCTATACCCTTATTTATGTGTAAAACCTTTAACCACGAGTTTGCCCTTATATTTTTTTTGTCCTCCATCCTCCTCCTTCAACCTATAAACCCATTGATTTTGTAAGGCTCTTTTTCTTGTAGGTAACGATACTAAGTCCCAAGTTCAATTTTTCATCAAAGAATACATTTCCTCTTTCATGCCTAGCTCCCATTGCTATTTGGCATCCATGACCTACATTGCTTCTTCATATTCTTCTAGTTCACCAGAATCAGTTAATAAAATAGAATACAAATAAGGAGAAACAATTTCATGAGACCTACTTAACCTCGTAGAATGTCTAACACTTGTAGGAGTTTGTGGGATATTTTGTTGTTGTTGAGCATCGGGTACCAATGGCATTTTATTTTCAGGAATCTCATCCAAGACCACATATTCCTTTTTGACCTATTCATGCTTCTTTTCTTGCATGTGTTCTATATATATGACCTCATTGAATATAACATCTCTACTTCTAAATTTTTTCTGATTTTCAAAATCCCATAACCGATAACCAAAGTCATCCATTCCATATCCAATGAAGGTTCATTTTTGAGATTTAGCATCAAGCTTGGTTCTATTTTCTTTATCAACATGGACAAAAACTTCACAACCAAAGGTTTTTTGAAAATAATAGTTTACCTTTTTTACCAGTCCATGCCTCCTCTATAATGCCACCATCCAAAGGATTTGAAGGGCCTCTATTTATCAAATAAACAATAGTATGTACAACATCTACCCAAAATTGTAGGGGCAGTCCAGTATGCAAGCTCATGCTCCTTGCACACTCTATGATGGTCCTATTCATTCTCTCAGACACACCATTTTCTTGTGGGGTTCGTGGAACTGTTTTTTGCCTTCGGATTCCATTGAAAGAGCAGTATTCTTTAAATGCTTTGCTGCAATACTCGCCTCCATAATCAGATTTGAGACACTTCAACTTTTTTCCTGTCTCATTCTCAACCAAAGCTTTCCATTTCTTAGAAGTTTCAAACATCTGATTTCTGTTTTAGGAAATATACCCATGTTTTTCTGGTTGCATCATCTATAAAAATAACACAATAAAAAGAGCCACCAAGAGATGATACCTAAGTTGGTCCCCATACACTTGAATGCACAAGCTCTAATTTCTCACTCTTCTTCTCTTTCACAATCTTGAGACATATGAGTATATTTTGTTTACCATAAACACAATATTCATAGAATTCTAAATCAATCTGCTTCAATCCTAGCAACCAATTTTTAGAGTGAAGGATTTTCATCCCTTTCTCACTCATGTTCCCAAGTCTATGGGGCCATAGTTTTGAATGTGTCCTTGCAACATCTATTGTAGTTGTCCCTATAACAACTTTTTCTATAGAAGATAAGGTAGAATAAGTATTACAAGTACACTAATACAATGTGCCTACCTTTGCACCTTTAGTGACCTTCCAGATATTGTTTGTGAAGGTAACTATGCAACCTTCACTGCCCAGTTGTCCTACAGAAATAAAATTTCTTCTTAAATTAGGACCATGCCTTACCTCCTGCAACAACTTGTCATTTCCATTCTACAACTTGATCTTTATCTTTCCGTTTACAACAATCTAGCAAGGCTCATCATCACCTAGATATACCTCTCCAAAATCACATTGAACATAAACTAGAAAATATTTTTTATGGGGTATGCCTTGAAATGAAGCCCCTAAATTTATTACCCAAGAATCATTAACATTATCTAAACATGGAATCAAGGCATCTTGTAAAGTATTACTTGCAACATTAGTTTCCTTACTATCATCTTCATTTCCATCTCCTTGTTTGTTTTTCCAAGACGAACAATCTTTCTTTAAATGTCCTAGCTTTTTGCAGTTTCAACATTCCTTTCTTCCTCTGGAGTGAGAGCATCCTTTCTTTGACTTCCCTCATGACTTCTCACACCTAGGGCCTTTTCCTCTTTCCTTTGATATTCCACTGTTCTCTACATTCAAAACAATACCTGACGATGTTGAAGTCTCACTAGTGTTTTTCCATCACATTTCCTTGCTTAGGATAACACCAACAACATCATCAACTTTCAAAGTGTTTGTACTAGAGACAGAGTTACTTACAACCATAACCAAGTTATTTCATCCTTCTGGCAAAGAACATAAAATTAAGAGAGCCCTAACCTCTTCATCAAAGTTAACTTTTACAAAAGACAACTGGCTAGTAATTGTATTAAATTCATTTAAATGATTTGCTATAGATCCTCCCTCACTCATTTTCATATTAAGCAAACACTTCATAAGAAATTCCTTATTCGAAGCTTAGGGTTTCTCATACAATTTAGCTAGTGCTGACATCAAATCTATAGTCATTGTTTCTTTTGATAGATTGAATGCTATAGATGGTGCAAGACACAACTGAATGGTTCCTAGTGCCTTTTTGTCTAGAATATCCCAATCTTCATCTGACATCATGGTTGGTTTCTTTGTTTTTCCTTCCAATGGCCTCGGCAGATCCTTTTGATACATGTAATCCTCCATCTACATTTTCCATAATTGATAATTCTGGTCATTGAACTTCTCGACCTTGAATTTGGTTTCTTCCATTGCTCCCATTCAAATCTAAAAGTCCCTGCCAATTTATAGAAATGCACGACTCTAATACCAATTGTTAGGGTTTAGGCAGATCTAAAGCAAATACAAATTAAAAATTATATGCAGATACAAACACAAAAGATGAAGAAAAATACATAACACAAAGATTTAATGTGGTTCACCCAAGATGGGTTGCATCCACATAACACAGTCATCTAGTCTTTTCTTATTATCCAGTAAATCAATACAACACCATTACAATGCATTTTTCATTCCAGTTGCTTATAACATGCAATTTTTAGGGCAACATACAAAGTTGGCTATTTTAGGGTTTTTTCAATGTCGACGAGGATACATAATGAGTGTACAGTACTTGCATGATTAGTCGCCACATGTCAACACATATCCTAACATTACAATCAAAAGTAAATAACTAAAATCACGAAGAGATCTTAGGAATGCCAAAAACAAAGAGTGAATCTATCAAATCTCAAGATAATAGTCACGTCCATTGAAAAACTTGCATTTGGGATAGGGAGAAGGGGTGACTATATAGGAACCTACCAAGGTGGTCAAGCTCCTATTTTGGTCTTTTCATCTCCATGGGCAATCAAATAGAATTTGATCATGTGTGCAATTATTCTATGTGTTTCTAGGTCTTAAATTCATGTGATAGTATGTGTGCATTTAAAAATGAGAGTATGTGTGTGTGTTTTGCATTAGAGAGTACGTTGATGTGCACTTACATGAGCTTAATCTAAGAATATATAAAATTGAATTGAACAAATTGTGAATAATAATCTGATCTACAAATTATTAGCATTTAGATAGAATGTTAAATAATATTAATTATAATTCTTAAGGAGGATCTAACTATTATATAAATATTCAAATGCATAAAAAGAAGTTAGATAATAATAGATCAAATTTATACCAATGTGCAAGTATAATTTACGATGATCAACATGAAACTCTTGATCTAATAGAAAGGAAAATACAAAAAAAATAAAATATTTTTTTCTACAAGAGACACTAAATACAATCTCTATTTGTAAAAACCATCTCAACATTAGCTAAAGAGAAAAAAAAGTCAACAAAATAAACTATTAATGCTATCAGATTTCCACAATCCATGTTCAATTGATTTGTAACTTCTAAATTAGATTGTGAATTTTTTTCTTTTTAATTTTTACACAATCTAATTCAGAAGTCACAAGTCAAGATAAACTATCTCTATAGATAATATCAAAACACAAATAAATAAATAATTATTGAAGATCAAAAAATCATTATATGGTTTATGCTTCAATGAACAAATCCTTTATCATAATTTTGATCAAGATAGAATGATTTGACTACCCAAGATGAACCAGAAAAACCAAAATACCAAACAAAATTAAAATTCTATTACTATTATTACATCATCATAGAGAAACAACCAAGATCTGGCATGTAAAATGGCATTAGAAACGAGAGGAAGCATTAAATGGAAAATGTTTGCTTCCTATCTAAAAAGGATCATTTTTCATTGAAACCATTGATATGCTCAAATTGGTTTTGAAATATGAGAGAAAGCCTTCCAAAAGTGTCATGATATATTTGTTTTGAAATTTTGTATTATTGTTAAAATAAGTGGCATTGTAAATTAGACATAATGGTTTTCTTTAAAGTAGAGGCTGCCTAATTTCTTGGTGTAAAATAAAAATAAAAATAGAGGCATTAGAATATGGACATGATTTTTGTTTTTAAAATTATTTTATATTCTTCTTGTTTTAATTTGCTTTACATTATTGTCTTTTAAAATGTTGAAAACAAATTGTGTTTTTAGAAAGCAGAATTAGAATAGAAACAAGTTTTTTGAAGAATGTTATAAAAAATATGAGTGATTTATTTGTTTGTTTGTTGTTTATGGGATGGTAATATAGCTGTTTAAATATTTGTTTGATCATACAAATATTTAAAAAGTACGAAAATAATGAATTGTCAAAAGTGGTGAACATGTAGAAATGTTTAAAAAATAAAAGTGGATCAACATGGAAATGTCAATCTGACATTCAATTTGAGAGATATGTAAAAAGTCACGGTTTAATGTCTCTAAGACATGCTAAGGGATGAAAACCAAAATGAGTGTGAAGCATAATGCCAAAATTATATGGTATGCAATTTTTTGACATTATGTTTGGCCCCTATTTTACCAAGGTAATGTCACTATGTGATGAGGTCTAGCATTACATTTGATCCCCACTTTTGCAAGGTGATCTCATTACATGATGAGACTTAGCTAAAGTACATAAATGAAAGTGTGGGAATTCAAAACATTATAAGATACACAAAAGGATGTGCAACAATATTCAACTAAGAAAACCCATGCCACAAGCTAAGACTTGCAAGACAAACATGTTAGAAAATGAAACTTGAAACACAAAAGAAAATAAATAAATCTATATCATGAATTTATCATAAGCATGGAAATTTTTATTGTGGTTAATGTTAGAAAACACATAAACCTACATCACAAATGCCAATAATACACAAAATTACCATAACACCCAATATTTATGAAAGAAAACCACAATGCATGAAACTAATGCAAGGAAAGTGTCCCAAAAAGTATAAGTTTTTGATTAAGTAAAAAAAGGTTTTAGGGGAGCCGAAACCCGATTACAATTTGAAAGATGAGCATGAAAGAGACGAAACAAAACAACTGCAAAAAACCAGCACAAAAACCAACAGCTAAGAAAAAGACAGCAAGAAGCCAACAAGAAGTTGGCTCCAAACCCAACATTACAAATTAATTGAAAGCTTTAATAGATTCCTCAACATTCTGAACCAAGAGCATCATCGCCTTGGCTGCTTCCCTCAGGTCATTGCTTTCCTCTCTCGGCTGGCTATCTTTTGTATTGATCTCCATCCCGGTAGTGTTCTACCTTGTTCTGCGCTTGGGAGTCTGGTGGGTGGTGCTGGAAGTTGGAATATCATCAATGATAACTAGATTCTTATCCTAATTTTTCCTTTCTAGATGATCCACCAGAGCATTCATGTTCTATGATGAGACTTTAAGGACCTAGAAACTATGGTTCATGAAGTTTTTTACAGCCTTCTCGGTACGAACAACCCAGGTGTTGATGTTGTCTTTATCCTCTTCAGCCCGTTCTTTCAAAGTTCTTATAACATCCTCCAGGTGTTTCAAATCCCCTTTGATCAAATCTTTTTCCAGCCAATCCTCCATCTCGATTTCCTCTTCAGCTTTACTGGTTTCCATCTCATCATTCTTTTTCCCAGATTCCTTAATCAACTTATTAATCTTCTTTTTTGACTCCCTCTGTTTACTTTGCATGCTAGTAATGTTGTCGACAACCCATTTCTGGAAGTTGAAGGACTCCAGAGTATAGTTACGAGCGGTATTCAAGATGGTGTTTGTAGAATCCCTACCATGTTCAGTGCCCACAGAGTTAGGATTGTCATCCTCCTTAGAATTCAGAGCAACATTCCTGTTGTCTGAGCCTATAGGGTTAGAGTGAGAGTTTTCAGAGTTACCCCCTTCATCCTCTTCACCAATGTTCTCATCCTTTTCATACTCCATTTCAATTTCAAGATCCTTACCCTTCCTCCACATCACAGTGCACCTCCATTTCCACATTATATGTGTCAACTCTCCTTTTTTTGTGGGTAGAGGCATTAGGCTGATTCTGATCCAAATCTTTGCCGCTCTCAGAGATATGAGCATTTCTAATCAGAGGGTCATCTTTGGTCGCCCTAGCCTTGTCCTTTAGATGTTCATAAATGAGCAATATAAGCCCCTGATGGGCTATAGGGTAAGAGTTAGGCTTTCTAGCATGGTCAGCAAGACTCTCATTCAGAGAGGATGATAAATAAAAAGGCAGGGATATTTTGGCCCCATGACAGAAGTGGTTCAAAATAGCAAAGTGATAGTTATAGATTTTTGTAAATCTATCGTCAATAGTTAAATACTCCATTAAAACCCTTAAAACTTTTTGCCAAAAGGGCTTTACCTGCTGGGGAATGTAATAGGAAATGTTGTCTTTCTTCACAAGCTTGCCCTTCTCCTCCTCTGATTTTGGGAAGATTTTGAACGCTTCAACTGCATACTTCCGATCCCTTTAGAATTTGGTGCCCTCCTTCTGAAGACCCATGACCTTTGTGACTAGGTTCTCATCAATTTGCCATATCTCCCCGAACAAGGTGACTCTGTTGTTACTCCAGCCTCTTGCAAAACCGTGAGAAATAAAATTTTTGCTTTCGTGAAGCTTTTCCATATAGTTAGTAAAGCCATATCTGTGAAGTCTTCTCCAGACTTTTTGTTCACTCTTCCAATTTTCACATCCTGGGGGCTCGTTCCTGTTTAAATTACCACCCATTTTGAGCTCCAGGTAGAAGTACTAGAAGCAATAATTCACAGTCTGCATACGAAACCCCAAATGCTTGTAAATTCTGGAGTTACAAAATAGAGACTCTTTTGTTGTTTTGAAACTTATGTTTATGGCCGCACAAACCCAACAATTATGATTATAATCTTCCTCACGCATATGATCATGGAAATGATGCCAAAAAGCACTGATTAACTGGCAGTTAATCTGCCCCCAAAATCTTCTTTGGAATTCGTTCCCCAAAATGTAATCATGATATTAACTTGATCCATTGATACGATCAAAATATAATTGCTCTTTAACCTCCCTTTTATAATGAGTTTCTCCAATATATTTAACATCATTCTCTAAATTGACCCCTTCATTTGCTAAGAGATCCGCAACCTTATTGCCTTCTCTTAGAGTATGAGTTATGCTTACACTAACATAGTTATTTAACAAATATTTAGCACTTTTAACCAAGTTAGTAATATTCCATGAGACAGAGCTTGTACCTTTGAGGGCTTGGATGATGTTTAAGGAGTCCCCTTCGAGCCAGATTTTTTTGAATTTGAATCCCTGAGCAAGCTAGAGGCTTTTTAACATGGCCAAAGCTTCGGCCACATGATTATTTTGGACACCAAAAGGAGAGGCAAAAGCTGCAATGTAGACTCCTTGAGCATTTCTAATAACTCCTCCACCACCAGACTTCCTAGGGTTGCCCTTAGCCACCCCATCGAAATTCACCTTTATCCAATCATGACCAGGAAAGCGCCAAACAATATTATCTCTCCTATTCTTATTGTTAGATCTGTAGACTTTGTGTATTAGATTCCATTCAATGAAGATTTCTTTTTCCATATCATTCACATCAGTAACACACCATTGCTTATTATTCTTGTGAGGAATATTGATGTTCTCTTTTATAGCCCTACATATTTTTTCAAAAACCACCTAAGAGTTACACTTAGCTTCCCTAAATATTCTATTATTTCTTTCTTTCCAAATGCCCCAACAAATCATGGTGAGGGTCAAAGACCAAAGGTTCCTGATAAGCTGGCATTTGGTGGGGAAGTTCCATTGCCAAATAATATCCTTTATACTCTTATTCATAACCCAATTAACTTTCCATTTCTCCCACATCTTACATCAAATTTCCCAGGTAAAGGAATAGTGAAAAAAGAGATGATCAACTGATTCTTCCTCTTTCTGGCATAGCTCGCATCTGTTAGGGAATTTGAAACCTCTTCAGACCAAGTTGTCAAGAGTAAGGGTACTATTATGAGAAGCAAGCCAAAAGAAAATATTGACTTTAGGGATCAGAATGTTGTTCCAAACTTTACTCAAAATGAGATTTTTGGTCTGAGAAAAAGTGTTTTTGTAGGTAGAGGCAATCGTAAATTCACCTCTAGGATTACTTTTCCATAGAAAAACATCATCATAGTCTTTGTTAGGGGAAAAGGACAGCAACTCCTTCAGGAGTAAGGCAAAACCAGAGTGAATAACATCAAGCCTCACCCATTTGTCCTCCTTCCAGTAGTCACACACCATAAGCCCAAACCTCCTTTTACATTCCTTAATAGCTTGACTATTGTCTTGATCATAAAGAGCTTCATTCTTCATCCAAGGGTCCTCCCAAAACCTTATTCTGTCACCTTTTCCTAGGACCCATCCAGCTCCAGCTTTGGCCACTTTTATGGATTTGATAATACTATTCCAAATAAAGGATCCAATAGGAATATCTTCAAAATTAAGGACCCCCTGGGTTGGCTGATTCTGAATATATTTATCAAACCAAATTTGATTCCAATCTTTCTTGGTATCATAAGCTCTCCATAATTGTTTTGCTAGAAGAGCTTTATTGAAGGTTTTTAGAGCTTTAATCCCCAACCCTCCTTTGTTTTTTGGTCTACAAACTTTGTCCCAAACAACCAAGGATATCCTCTTTTTTTCTTCAACTCCTGACCATAAAAATCTCTTCTGGATTCTTTCCAATGCTTCAGAAAATTTAACCGGGATGCCAAATAAGTTGAGGGCATAAACATGGAGGTTCTGGAGTGTATCTTGAAGGAGCTGCAATTTCCCAACCTAAGATAACATGGCACCTTTCCACCCAGCTAGTTTTTTGTTGAATTTATCAATAAGCATGTTCCAAAAGGAATCTGGGGGAGTTAAACCCAAGGGAAGACCCAAATAGGTGGAAGGGAGCATTTCCACCTTGCAACCAATAATTTTAGCAATCTTTTGTTGTCTTATGATCAAAGTATTCATGAAATATATAGTCGATTTGTCCCAATTGACTTGTTGACCAGTAGCCAAAGCATAGGAATTAAGAGCAATTTTGAAGGCCTCAGCCTCCCTAATAGAGGAATATCCCATGAGGATAGTGTCATCAACAAACTGTTGATGAGAGCAAAAAACATTAGCAGAGGAAGGTTGAAGGCCTTTGATGGTTTTACTCAATTTTAGTTTGTAAATCAATCTGCTCATGCTCTCAGCCAAAATGGTGAAAAGAATAGGAGATATGGGATCTCCTTGTCTGAGCCCCCTTGACGATTTGAAGAATTTTGTAGAAGATCCATTAATCAGAATAGAAAACATAGGAGTGGTGATCAGCTCTCTGATAATTTTTATTATCTTTTCATCAAATCCAAAAGCCTCCATGATTTTGAAAAGAACATGCCAATCCACTCTGTCATAAGCCTTCACCAGATCCAATTTTATCAGGAAGCCTTCTTTTTTAGCAGAATTGAGTGAATGAATGTTCTCATGCACAAGAATGATAGAGTCCAATATCTGCCTTCTAGGAACAAAACCTTTCTGCTCCTTAGAGATGATGAAGGGGAGAACAGCCAAAATTCTAGTGGTCAAAACTTTGGATATGATCTTATAGAAAGAGTTATATAGACTTATTGGCCTAAATTTTCCCATAGAATCTGCCCCAGCAACTTTAGGAATTAGGGCAATAAACATGGAATTGAGTTCCTTAAGAATTCTTCTAGATCCAAAAAATTCTTTGACCACATTAACCGTGTCTTCTTCCATAATATGCCAGAATTCCTAGAAGAAAAACATAGGGAAGCCATCAGGACCCGAAGCTTTATCCCCTTGAAAAATGAAAAAGACAACTCTTTTAATTTCTCCAGCAGACGGGATAACAGATAGGGCCTTATTCTAAAAAGGATTAATGATCTTGGGAATGATATTAACCAAATTGTGTTGATGGGTATGATCAATGTCCTTGTTACTAGTGAGGAGCTGATTGAAGAAACTGATAGCTTCATCCTTGATTTCATCCTTATTGAGAAGAGTTTTGTCCTCGACAATAAGTCTTGAAATTCTATTCGCAGCTTTATGTTTTAAAGATGTCATGTGGAAAAATTTAGTGTTTCTGTCCCCAGCCTCTAGCCAGATCGCCCTAGATCTTTGCCTCCAATAGATTTCTTCCCTAGAAATAATGTTGTGAAGTTTGAATAAAACATCATCTTCCATGGCTTTGGAGTATTTTTATAGCCATCTTTCTGTATTGAATTTTGGATCTGAACCAGATCCTCCTTTAGCTTTTTCTTTGCATCAAAAATATCACCAAAGACCTTCTTGTTCCATATCTTAATGTTGACTTTGATATTTTTAAGTTTTTTGGCCACTTTATACATGGCAGTTCCATTTACATCAATATTCCACCAGTTGGCAATAAATTTTTCAAGATTAGGGTGGGAAATCCACATCTTTTCGAACCGAAAAGGGAAGCTCTGATTATTCTTAAAATTCTCAGCAACAAAAGAGATGGGATAATGGTCCAAACCAATTCTATTAATAACAGAAAGGGAGCATCTATGAAAAAGAATCCAATCATTAGTGACAAGGGATCTATCAAGTCTTACCTAAATGATATCTTCACCTTCCCTTCGGTTAGACCAAGTGTAGGATACCCCATTGAGATCCATATCAATGAGAGCATTGTGATTAATAAAGTCCATCAAGTCAGATCTGTTATCTAGTTGAGCTTGAGTACTCCCATATTTATCAATGTCTTGCAGAGGAGTATTGAAATCTCCCATCACAACCCAGCTGTTCAAAGGGAAAGAATTTCTTTTTTGCCAGATTTTATCCCTGAATTTGCTTCTAGTAGATTTGGAGTTAGGGGCATAGATATTAGTAATGACACATTCCTTTCCATCATAGATGCTTTTAGCTTTCAGGGATACAATATTGCCATCTTCATCAATCATTTCACCAGAGATGGTTTTCTTGTTCCAAAAAATTGCTACCCCTCCAGATGCTCCATTTGAGCTACTGCCACAAACTCCTCCATTTTTAAAGAAGTTTAATTTCTCCACTTTCTCTTTACTCATTTTGGCTTCCTGTACCAGGATAATATCTAGATTTTGGTCTCGAGTGAGGTTCCAAAATATATCTTGTTTATTGAGACCATTTAGGCCTCTGATATTCCAAGATATTACCTTCATTTGGAAGCCTGAGGGCAAGATTCCTTTATAGTTCGCTACCTTCCATTAGCTATGTTTTTCTTTCTCTCCTGGTCCCTATGCCATTTCATAGTTTTACGTCCTGGTGGGGATTTTGAAGCACCAAAATCAGCCTTGGACCTGGTTCTGGTTTTCACCCCATTAAGGCCTCCTACCTTCTTAGTTTTTATTTTCTTTCCATTTCCTATGATGTTTTCTTCTTGTTCCTTACTAGTCTCATCTTGCATATTACTCCATAGTTCTCCTCTTTTCTGGGATGATAAGGGCGTATCTACTCCAATATTCTGGAACAAAGCATTTAAATTTACCTGAGGTGATCCAAACTTGTTACTCCTTCCAAGTTTCATTTCATGTTCTTCAAATTCATCTAGGCACTGTTCATCTATTTTGGATATAGAATCTTGAGAGACCTCATGATGAGAATCGGTGATATTCTCAATCTCACCCTCTTCAAGTGTCTCTTCATTGATTTCATTTTTCGTCTCCTGTGTCTGTAGAGCCTCAAAGGTATTGGCTGTTTTGATCTCAAACTCCCTGATTTCATTCTTTTTGTTCTCCTTCATAGGGGGATTCTTAGGAAGGTCATTTCTATCTCCTTTTGATGGTTCTAATATATTGACAGAGCTTCCGCTTTTTCCTTCTAACTTATTACCTTCTTTTTTATTATTCTTTTCTTTCCAAACCTGTTTGTGGATGTTTGTCATCACAAGTTTTTTAGGGTTGATGGGGCAGGCCTTAGCCCAGTGACCAACTTTTTTGCAAGAAAAGCACACAAAGGGGAGTGATTCAAACTCTATTGACTGTTCCCATAATCCAAGTTTGGATCTTATATCAATAGTGCTAGGAAGGTCCATATTCTGTGAAATGTTGACACAGATTCGCTCATAAACCAATCTCTTATGAGCTGGTATTATTGGATCTATCGCAACAAGCTCCCCAAAGGAGTTAGCGATTCCTGAGAAAACATCCTCCACCCAGTATTCCAATGGCAATCCTGGCAGCCTTACCCAAACCAAAGCAGATTCAAAGAAAGAGTCATTGAGTTCCATGTTAGGAGACCATTTTCTAACAGATAAAGAAGATTTACCAAACATCCAGGGGCCACCACTTAATGCAGCTTCCATATCTTCCCCACAAGAGAAAGAGAATACAAAAAAACCTCTAGATAGGGCAGAGACATCAACCTGACCTTTCATTCTCCATTTTCTCTTAAGAAAAGACCTAATATCCTCAATATTAGTTTGAGGTCCAACAAACTTCCCCACCAGAGAAAAATCCATTAAAGAAATACTATGATCGATGACTAAATCAGGAATCTCAATAGCCAGTTTACCCATTTTAATATCTGATATATGTTTCACAAAGGGGAAAGATAAATTACCAGTCGGTTTTCCAGATGCTTTCCTTTCAAAAATACTACTCCAGGGTTTGGATACTTGTCCCTCCTTGTTGTTTTCTGAGTCAGCTTTCACCACCTCGGGGCTCGATTCTTGGGAATCTTTCATCTTTTTACGGTTAGGAGGAGGGTCTCGTAGCCATGGGTCCTCATCGTGTCTTCTGTCCTCATCATCCATTGTTTGTCCTTGAGCTGCAGTGGATTTGGAACCAGAGGATCTAGCCTCGTTGTTCCCTCCATTTCCCGATTTCAAATTTCCAACTGCATTTGTTGTTCCCTCCATCTTAATAGAATTCCCTGTCTTGTCCAAATTACAGTTACTTTGTAGGAGGCCCCCAAAAGTATAAGTTGTGGTGTATGTATGCCCCCCTAAAAATAATTGCATAGATGAAGTGTAGGTATTTATTTTTTAAGGAACAAAAAGACCCTTCAAAGGAAAACGTATGAAACCATAAGCCCCCTAGAATGAGTAGGGGAGAGGACCTAGTAGTTGTTGGTTTAACAACCATACTTGTTGATTTAATGTCCAATTTTTTTGAAAACAATACACCAATAGTTGTGACTTTAAATTTGTTACTACTATGATGACTACCCATAAATAAATGAAATGTAACCTTAGTTGTAAAAATCAACCAATCATGTGATACCACATCAGCTACACAAGTATGGGGGCCTCTTTTGTACAACTCTTGGTCTCACCTTTTTTTTGGGCTGTTTTGGACACCTTGGTAAAAAGTATGTTGATGTGGCATCATATTTCATGATGTAGCCCTGAAACCTTAGTTATAAGTAGGGGTTTTTCTTAGTAAGCTACTATAAAAACTTGAGAGTGATTTGAAATTTCCACGTAGGATTTTGAGAATCGCAAAGTTAGGGTGCACAACTATTGGGTCCTCTCCCCTAAATGGAAAGGTTCTATTTGCCCCCAAAAGAATAGAAAGAGACAACAAGTAGGAAGATTATTGTTAATAAAATGGTCTTAAACTTGAAATTGTGTCCCCAGAACATAGAAACAAGTGAAGCAAGAAGACAAGCATGCCACATAAAAAGTGATAGCATAACTAGAGGGAAAACTTTAATAACTTACCATCAATGGAACTCTTAAAACTTGTCGATGTGCACTAAAGAGCTTTGAGAAATGCTTGGTAAATAGACTAATGTTAGATGATTAGGAGATGGAATGATGGGGTGATATGCTAGAGTATGAGTCTAATATCAAGTCATGCATAGTAGAAGAATAAGAAAGAGAAAAACACCAATCTAGCATAGAATTTTGACCCATAATGACTCACAAGAAAATGAAGAAGAAAGAAGAAGAGGCGAGGAAAGAAGGATATTGTTGGCATTATGATGCATTTTGTATGACCAATGAAATGGTTATCATTATTGGGAACATCATCTTCTAAGTCTCCATAATCTATTGGTAAAGGAGTAAAGGGTAACCGGTGAAGAACAAGAGTCCTTATTCCTATCGGCAATGAGTAGACTGGTATACGGGGGTTAACCGACTAAGAAGTGAGTAGACTAGTATACATGAGGTAACCGACTAAGCAGTGAGTAGACCGGTATACAGGGATTAACTGGCTAAGCAGTGAGTAGACCGACATACAGGAGGTAACTGAATAAGGAGTGAGTAGACCGACATACAGGAGGTAACCGACTAAGCAGTGAGTAGACTAGTATACAGGAGGAAATCGGTTAAGTAGAATTGGAATGATACATAGGCGACAACCAGTAATACAAGAGTCTCAATCGACAGACCCAGATAACATCCAGTTGAACCAACAGTCTTCCCTTTTAAACCAACGAACTTATCGGCATGAACATTTGTCTTAACCGATATTCCCGGAATGATTTTTGGAGAGTAATTTGAGGCATGATAACAAAATTTTGAATCTGATTTTTGGAGGTAAATTTGGTGCTAGAACTAAAGGCTAATATATTCACATCATGCATTTTGATTATGTTGTTGTCAATGTGAAAAAGATCCGTGTGAATGAAAATTGGGGGAGCACAATATAGTGCAGCAGATAGAGGTATGAATCGGTGAAGCTGACACCGATCAGAAGAGTAGAGCATGCAAAGTGGATCTATGAGACAAAGGTAGTGTCATCAGATAGATCAATCATCTTTGTTTCCTTCTAACAATTGCAACATTTTAAATCCCTTAACAGGGTGAACCTTAACTGGTTCTTTATGTAAAATCTCTTAACCGAGTCACTTCAGATATGAAGTTGTAAAATCCTCTAGCAAGGTGAACTTTAATAGGTTCTCAGGTATTATTAACCAGATACCAGTCACTTTTAACAGGGTGATGTTCTCAGAAAGAACTGGTTGCAAGCTATTAATAGGGCACTCTTTTTCATTGTAGTAAAAGAGATTATGGGTTATCCCCACCGAGGTTTTCTTCCTCTAACCAAGGGTTTCCATGTATAATTGCTAGTGTTATGTGATGCCTATTTGTGCATGCAAATCTCTTTTATTTGATGTTCTCTACTTTCCAGATTTATGCAATGTTTAAGTAGATTTGGAAGGATAGTTGTAGACCAGTCTATTTGAATGTCTGAATTGTGTATAAACTATTTTGACCGATTAACCCCCCCTCTCAGTCACTAGTTAATATTAACAATTGGTATCAGAGCCTAGGTCCTCTGAATAAAAGCTTGTCAGCTTGAGGAAAAAGTCATGGAGGAATAGCAGTATCAAAAGCAGATTGATGAAGCTAATGAAATTATTGCTAAGCTGAAAGACAGACTGAAAAAATCACTTTCTAAAAGAAAGGAACTAGCTCTACAACTAAATGAGAGTCAGGATATCATAGATCAACTCTCTAAATTCTAAATAGAGTGGATCTGAAGAAGCAAAAGAAGCAGTCTTAGAACTCATGGAAAAGAACAAGAAGCTCACTGAAGAAATAACATATCTAAAAAGAGAACATGAAAATCAGGCCCTGAGAATGACTGAAATACTAGAAGCCAGCAAAAATGCAGATGAAAGAAAAAGAGATGCAGAAGAAGCTTTGTCAAAAACTGAAAAATCCAAAAGGCTTATTGAATAAGCCTTAAGAGAAAATGATGCAATCATCATTGAAAAAGATGAAGAAATATGAATTCTCACTCAGGAGAATGAATACATACATGAGCATCTACATGAAAACATAGAGGAAAAGATAAGTTGAAAGCTGCAAATGAGAGAAATGAAAAGTTGAGGAAATTTAATGAAAGATCTGAGAAGATAGATGAGCAATTAAAATCTCAAAGGAGAACAAAGGAGACAACCGGTCTTGGTTACTCCGGGACAGGTCCTATGGAAACTGGAGAATCATCTAAATCCAAAAGGATGAAGGATGATAAAAGGAACAATTCAGGAATGAAAGGTATGAAGTTTTCTAAATCTTCTTGAAATCATTGTGGTAAACCGGATCATAAGTCTGATGTCTGTCAAAATCAATCGGTTAGTCAAAAGAAGTCTTTCACCTTTGATGGTTATTGCCATAATTGTCACAAGTATCGTCACACTGCTTATGAGTGTAGATCTCGATCTAGCAGCATGTCAAATAGAAGAAGCTTTAATGGATATTGCTTTACATGCAATAAATATGGACACAAAGCTAAAGAATGCATGTTCAAGTCAAATGTATCAAGATCACCATTCAAACTGGTTAGCCCTAATAAAAGGAGTAATCAGTTCAATGCCACATGTTTCACTTGTGGTAATTTTGGTCATGATGCAGCTAATTGTAGAATGAG
This sequence comes from Cryptomeria japonica, assembly GCF_030272615.1. Taxonomy (NCBI): domain Eukaryota; kingdom Viridiplantae; phylum Streptophyta; class Pinopsida; order Cupressales; family Cupressaceae; genus Cryptomeria; species Cryptomeria japonica. The sequence goes on along the minus strand of NC_081410.1, from coordinate 235,805,459 downwards.
AATGGGTCAGCAAAATAATGTAGGACTATGGAGGACAACTGGTATGACATGTTTCAATTACCATAAGATCAGTCACTTAGCCAGAGAATGTAGGAACCAATCCTATAACTGGTCTGAAGACAGGAACCAATGTGGCAAGAAGAAAGTGCAAAATGATCTGAAAGGAAAGAAGACAATTGAACAAGTGAGGAATGAAATGAAAAAGACATGGATTAAGAAAGAAGAAAGAAAAGAAGGAGAAAGTTATTCTTAAACTAAGTCATCATCCATTGGTGATGACAATTCCTCTTCAAACTAGGCATACCGATGCTCAAGGGTAGCACATATGGCAAGATCATTATTGAATCCCCTCGATCGATATGAGGTTATGTCTATCTGCATAGTTTAGATGCATAAAAGTTTGTTTAAAGCTCTTATTTGGTAAATGTTTTGAGGGTTAGTGTAAATTTTTTTTGTGTACCGGTATCGGTAACAAGCAACTGGTAAAATTTAAATCGATGTACCTTAAGTTGTAAATGGTCAAAATTACACTAACTAGTCATTACATTGAAGCACCGATAAACCTTAACGGATAAATAAAAAATTGTCAATACATTTCATTTACCTTTCTTTCTATGAACATTCTCGAGCTCTCGTGCGACCTAAGGTGATCAAAATCTCGCTAGTGCTATTTGTGCGAAGTGGTCAAGCAACGTTATAGTGTTGATTGGCAACCCTAGAGGAGAAGGTATTCTAGGTATTCAAACCCTGTTTTGAATAATTCATTTGAAGTTAATCATGGTAGCTTCTGTATCAACTCATGTATTGGTTGAAGCACTTAAGGAACCACAACCTGAGTTCAAACTGCATCCTATGAAGGCTGGAGAGATTGACATGACTTGTGCCCTATCATCTATGCCTCAGGTGTATTACTGGTTGAAGATATTCTCTCCATCCATTTCAAGCATGAAGAACTTGGAGACAAATTTATTCGAAGTGAATTCTAAGGGTCATGTAATCATGATCTGTTGAAGGAAGAATATTTGCATTTGAAGACCAAGGGTTTGTCAAATGTTGTTGATTTTCTTGATCAATTTCATGCCAATTGGGTTAGGTATGTATTAAGCAGAGTGCATGATCAATTTCTATGGCTGGAAGTTGAAGCACCGATCAAGATTACAAAAGATGTAATCCAGAGAGTAACAGGGTTTAGTGCAACTGGTGAAGCACTAACCCTAAGAACAATATCATCCACCGAAGTCACCCGGTTGAATCAATCCCGATGTGATAGGAGAGCAATGACAATTGCTCATACTGAAGATGCAAAAGTGAGGTTTATTTTTGTAGTGCTAGGTTATAGGGTCTATCAATCAAGCTGCATGAACACTATGTCAAGCGGTGCTATACATGTAGCCTTTCGAATCATCAAGGAGGATGAAACATATGATATTTGTGAGATGATCAGAAGTCAATTTATGGTGAACATGGAGCGAATTAAGAAGGACAAGAAATATTCATTCAAGTATGGCTCATTACTGGTATGTATATTCTTCTATGTGCAAAATTTATTTCCTGATAAGGGTAATGTTGTGTGTGTTTGCCATTTGGCAGAATTGATGTTAATACTAGCTGTTTGGATGCTTTACGGACACCCTTCTATTTTCGGTAGGTTGAGTAGTTTTTGGTCAACTTGGATCTGGTATGATTCGACAGGCTCCAGTATAGTCTGGTGATGGAATTGACTTGTTCATGATGCTTATAATCATATTTGGTCAATTGGTTTTGGTCTAGAGATTAGATGCTATCCTACTTGATTAGAGGATTGGTTTCTAGTTCCAGTGAGGGTTTCACCGACAGAGATTTTGAAGGAGATCTTTGATGAATTGCACAAGTGGTGTTGGTGCATCTTCTAATGGAGTTTCAAGATGTTGTTGGTGATCATGTTCGAGACTTGGCAGATGGAGATCATTGTTGTAGCGCATGGACCTATACTTGGTCCCAATTGATCTAGGTTATGGACCGACTTTAATGTAACATGTGGATAGGACCTATTGATATATTTCTAGGATATCTTATGTGTTAGATATTATTTGTCTAGTCTAAGGCCGACATGGTTTGTAATTATGTAATTGGTTTATTGTCTGGTGGCTAACTTGATTGTTTATGGTCAAGGGTTTGTATATATAGATGTAAGATCTATTATAGATCATCATAGATATATGTAAGAGGTCATGGTCAAGGAATGTAATGTACGAATAATGTAATATCATTTAGGCAGAGGAGTTGGTCGATAATTGGAGATTGAATTGGGTTTATGTAAGAGGATTTAGTCCTTCGATATTGAGCTTAACCAGAACTGTACTTAGGCATAGGAGATGCTACCTTTTGCAGTTCAACACTTCTCCATATTGTAGTCTAGATTTATATGTAGTCAATGAGGCTCCTTTTGTGATGAGAAATGCACTCTAGATTGTTGGCCTTCCTGCAAGTGCAGGACCCTTCATTGTAATTCACATACTTACTGCAAAAGTATTATCTGACTGTGGGTAGGATTCCCACGGTGGTTTTTCCCTTTACCGAGTTTTCCATGTACAAATCTTGGTGTTATGTGTATGGATTTTATTATGTGATTATTATTTATGGTTAATTGGATTAATTGCTATTCCGGTATTAATGTTTTGGGTTCAGGTATTAAATTTTTTATTGTTGAATATTCCTGTAATCTGAGACAATTGATTCACTCCCCCCTCTCAATTGTCTTCTAGTTATCTGAACTGTCTAACAACTGGTATCAGAGCTTTGAACCTCTCTATAGAAAGATTAACCACTTGAGGAAGATCCTATGGTGACTAAAAGTTCAAGTTCATCCAATTCTTCTGGAGCTATCTTTTGAAGGGATATTCTGAGGCTTGATGGAATAAATTACATAGTATGGAAGATTTAGATGGAGACTCTTCTAAGATATCTTGGCAAGGAGATTTGGGAGATCACACAGAATGGTGTCACACCCTATAATTCAGGATCTGGCAATCCTCCTCCAAAAAACCTGGACAAAGAGCTTGAGAATGATTATAGAGAAAGAGAATCCCTCTTGTGTGCACTATCTGATCAGCAAATAATGGGATTAACAGACAAATCATCTGGAAAGGCTATATGGGATAAGTTGGAGACTTTTAATGAAGGTGACCCTACAGTGACAATTGCTAAACTTGATGGTTACTAGGTAAGATATGAAAACCTGAAGATGGAAGAAGATAAAACGATTACTACATTCATGGAAAGGGTTAATGAGATTGTTATGGGAATTTAATGTTGTGGTGGAACTCTGAGCGAAGATGAAATTATTTCTAAAGTTATGAGAGCCCTGCCACTGACTTACAAAATGAAGGCTACTGCTATTAATGAATTGAGAACAATGGCTAATACATTTATCAATAGAGATACCTTGGTTGGGAAACTATCCGCTTTTGAGCTTGAGGAATTTGGACCTTCTAGAGCTATGAAGACTGAACCTTCTTTTCATGCATCTACATCTATAACCGGTAAGAAAGACTGGAAAGCTTTCTATGCAAAAGAGTTAGAAGATATGAAGAGAGAAGATGATGAGTTTGAGCAACCTGAAGCACTATTTGCTAGACGAGTACCTAAAGGACCACTAGGAAGTAAGTATGAAGGAAAAGCACCTTTTAAATGTTTTGAATGTAATAAGAGTGGTCATTTTGCATCTAGATGTCCTGAAAGGAATTCAAGATTTGAAGAAAGAGTTAAAAGATCATTTAAGCCTATCCCTGGATATAAGAACAAGTATAAATATAAGAAAAATAGAGATAAATCATGCTACATAGTGGATGAGGAAGGCATTACTGATTTAGATGATGAACTGGCAGAAGACTCTGCTAATGGATCTGACAATGGGAAGGAATGGGTGTACTTGGCTATCAAGGAAGATGATCCGGCATTGGAAGAGAATGTACCTGAAGAGAAGGTACTTGCTACTAAAATTAAAGACAATGATGAATGGGTAATTGATAGTGGTTGTTCACATCATATGACTAGAGATAAAGGGAAGTTTTTGTCTTTCCAAGAATTTGATGGTGGTCTAGTTAGATTTGGAGATGACAAGGCATGTATGATGAAAGGAAAGGGAACTATATCATTGGATGGTAAGAACAATACTGACAATGTTTATTATGTTGAAGGTTTGAAGCATAATCTTTTGAGTGTAGGACAATTGGTAGATAAGAGATTTCAATTACAAAGATGGAAAATGCAAAATCATTAACAGATCTAGCTTGGAGATTGCAATCGGTACATAGACAAAAGGTAATATATTTCATTTGAACTTTGGTGAGAAGACATGTTTGATTACACATATTGATGAGAGTTTGATAGAATTGTGGAGAGTGATAATGTCAAAGTAGATAATCAAATTTACACTATCTGAACTGGTAGCGCCTTTACCAAAATAGAGAGTTGAACTCGTTACTCTGGCAACATCAGAGAATTCTATAGTAACTAAAGAATAGGGAAGAGGAACATAAGTCAGAAGACCCCTAGGTATGTGAGATTGAATTATTCTGAAGATCAAATCATTGGGGATAAGAGCAATGGAGTGATGACAAGAAGAAGACTAGAAACTAATGAGGTATGTTTAATTTCACAAGTTGAACCGATATCAATAATTGAGGCATGTAAAGATGAATTTTGGTTGAAAGCTATGGAAGAAGAATTAGATCAGATTGAGAAAAATAACACATGGACCTTGGTTTCCCAACCTAAAAATAAAAATGTTATTGGAACTAAATGGGTTCTTAAGAATAAATTGAATGAAGATGGTCAAGTTATAAGGAATAAGGCTAGATTGGTTTGTAAAGGATATTCTTAGAAGGAAGGAATTGATTGTGGAGAGACTTTTGCACTTGTAGCTAGGATTGAAGTTGTAAGATTATTTCTTGCCTATGCTGCTTATAAAAACTACAAGGTTTATCAGATGGATGTTAAATGTGCATTTTTGAATGGGGATCTTGATGAGGAAGTTTATATTGAGAAACCTGATGGTTTTTCACTATCAGATGATACAGATATAGTCTGCAGGTTAAGGAAAACTTTATATGGATTGAAACAAGCACCTAGAGCTTGGTATGCAAGGTTGGATAAATATATTTTGAAGATTGGTTTTACTAAGGGTAGTGCTGACAGTAATTTATATTATAAAATCACTAATGATGATATACTGATTGTTGAAGTATTTGTTGATGACATTATTTTTGGAGGTAAAGATAAGTTATGCATAGAATTTTCTAAGAATATGGAGAAAGAACTTGAGATGTCTATGATTGGTAAGATGAAAATTTTCTTAGGTTTGTAGATTACTCAGACTGACAAACTAAATATGTTAAGGAAATATTGAAGAAATTTGGTATGGGAGATTCTAAACCGGTAAGTACACCTATGGTTACAAGTGAGAAATTGATAAGAAAATATGTTTCTGCACCAATGAATCCTACAAGATACAAATCTATGATTGGAGGTCTGCTTTATTTAACTCAAACTAGGCCTGACATTGTGAATGTTGTTTGTATTATTTCAAGATTTCAGAGTGATCCTAGAGAAAATCATGAGATGGTGGTGAAAAGGATTTTTAAATACTTGCAAGGTACATTAGAATATGGCTTGTGGTATTCTAAGGATGATAAATTTACTTTATGTGCATATACAGATGTTGATTGGGCTAGAGATGTTGATGACTAGAAAAGTACTTCTGGTGGAGCTTTCTTTCTTGGAAAGAAGTTGGTTTCATGGATCAACAAGAAATAGTCATGTATTCTTTATCTACTGCTGAAGCTGAGTATGTTGCTACTAACTGTACACAAGTTTTATGGATGAAGCAAATGTTGAAGGATATAAAGGTGGATATTGATGCACCGGTAGTTATTCACTGTGATAACTCTGTTGCTATTAATATATCAAAGAATCTGATATTCGATTTGAAAATAAAGCACATATCTATCAAGTATAACTTTTTGAAGGAGAAGGTGGAAGAAAATGAAGTTAGACTGGTTTATGTGAACACTAAAGAATAGATTGCAAATATTTTCACTAAACCTTTATCCAAGGAATCATTTGAGTACCTGAGAGATAGATTGGGAGTTTCTGCCCCTCTAGTCAAGACTTGATTGATGCAGTTTGGCATCAATTTGGCATGCATTATCTAAGATACTATTCAGTCCGACACTGATGTGGGATGCTACTGCTCAGGGGGAGTAGTCAGCTTTGTGATTTAGAGGCTTATGTTTTTGCTTTGATTTTTTTGTCTGATTTTTGACATTGATGTCAAAGGGGGAGTGATACGGATGTGAAAAAGAAAAAGAAAGTGAAAAAGAAAAGAAAGGGGGAGTGATATTATTGTTGATATTTATATCTATATGCAGGTGATTATTGGTTGTCTTCCATAGGGGGAGACTTGTTTGGTATTTCTTGGTACTTAGATGATTTTCACATCTAGTGTTGCCATCAATACTAAAGGGAGAGATTGTTGGCCATTTGGTGGAATTGATTATGTGTTACATTGATGTTTTGTCATTGATGTCAACACTAGCTATTTGGATGCTTTATTGACACCCTTTTGGTCCTGGTAGGTTGAGTAGTTTTTGGTTAACTTGGATCTTGTATGATCCGACAAGCTCTGATATAGTCTGGTGATGGAATTGACTTGTTCATGATGCTTATAATCATATTTGGTCAATTGGTTTTGGTCTGGAGATCGGATGCTATCTTGCTTGGTTAGAAGATTGGTTTCTAGTTCCAACGAGGGTTTCACCGCAAGAGCTTTTGATGGAGATCTTTGATGAATTGCATAAGTGGTGTTGGTGCAAGTTCTGTTGGATTTTTAGGATGTTGTTGGTGATCATGTTTGAGACTTGGTGGATGGAGATCATTGTTGTAGCATGTGAACCTATACTTGGTCTTGGTTGATCTAGGTTATGGACCAACTTTAATGTAACGTGTGAATAAGACATATTGATATATTTCTGGGATGTCTTATGTGTTAGATATTATTTGTTTGATCTAAGGACGACATGGTTCATAATTATATAATTGGTTTATTGTCTGGTGGCCGACCTGATTGTTTATGGTCAAGGGTTTGTATATATAGATGTAAGATGTCATTGTAGATCATCATGGATATATGTAAGAGGTCATGGTCAAGGAATTTAATGTGCGAATAATGTAATATCATGCAGGTAGAGGAGTTGGTCGATAATTGGAGATTGAATTGGGTTTATGTAAGAGGATTTAGTCCTCCGGTATTGAGCTTAACCAGAACTATACTCAGGCATAGGAGATGCTATCTTTTGCAGTTTAACACTTCTTTGGATTGTAGTCTAGATTTATATGTAATCAATGAGGCTCTTTTTGTGATGAGCAATGTGCTCTAGGTTGTTGGCCTTCTTGCAAGTGAAAGACCCTTCATTGTAATTCAAATACTTACTGCAGAAGTATTATTTGACTATGGGTAGGATTCCCACCATGGTTTTTCCCTTTACCAGGTTTTCCACGTACAAATCTTGGTGCTATGTGGGTGGATTTTATTCTATGATTATTGTTTATGGTTAATTGGATTAACTGCTATTCCGGTATTAATGTTTTGGGTTTCAGTATTAAAGGTTTTATTGTTTAATGTTCTTGTAATCTAAGACAACTGATTCACCCTGCCCCTCTCAGTTGTCTTCCGGTTATCTGAATTGTCTAACAATGTGGTCTGAGGATAAACCTATCATGGTCCAGATAGGTGAAATGATTATGGATTTAGGTGATAGGTTTGGGGAAATAATGTGGGGATATTTTAAAGAATTCCAAATTAGAATGCACAAAAGAGAGAGAATCCCAACCGGTATAGTTTAGAAGTATAAGGATAACATTTTTTTTTCTTGTTGACACTAATTATTGCATCATTCAAGTCGTTCAACCTAGAACCTTTTTGGTACCTGCTATGGGTTATGAAGTCGGGGAAGACATTACTAAAGTATATGCAAACATGTTACTGTCTAAACCGGTAGATAGAAAAGCAAAGAAATTTGGAACTTATGAGGAGGCAAGCTCCAAAATAAAACAAGAACTTAAGGAGCCAATCATACAAAGGAGAGTAACGAAAATTATTGATACCCTAGACAAAAATTATGGAGGTGAAGCATCCGGTGCCACTGCTTCCACCGGTACTAGTGAACAAACAAGGGCCAAATCAAACAAAGTTAAAGAACAAACAGAAGAAAATAAGAAAATGTCGAAGGCAAAACATAAGGGTACTGCAACTAGCAAGACAACACCATACCCAAAAGAAAAGGAAACACATATTCCTACATCTTCCCTAGGTAAAGATAAACTGGTAGGAGTAACATATACAAGAAAGAAAAAGCATGAAGGGACATTTGACATAAAGGCTAATAAGAATCCCAAGAAGGATGAAAAGGAGGGTGATAACACTGACACCCAATTTGATGTGGAAATAAAAGAAGTCAGAAGAAGTGTTAGAAATGTACTTCCAACTCTTGATGAATTGGTCTATGGGATCAAAGAGTTTGGAGGTCTATCTAGTGTTGAGAGAAAGTATCCCCTCTACAACGAGGGGGACAAAAGAAAAATTGAAGGCACACTTATGTGGAACATGCACAAGTTCTACAAAACTCCCAGTGAACTATATGGAATAGTTCCATCAGACTTAAAAAATAAAATTAAAGGGAGATGGAAAACAACTTTAGCTATTGAGAAAGAGCGCAAGATAAAAGAACTCATGGAAGTGCAACATGAGCTTGATTATAATCAAGCATCTATATTGGTAAAAGCATGTATTCAACACTTTAAAATAAGAAACATGATAGGGAGAGTGGCCATAGGATATGTCCAAGGTGTGCATGATGAGGGTGTTGCCTTATGGAAAACAATCTTGAGCCAACAAAAGGAAGCTAAAGAAGAAATAGCAAAGGGAACAAAATAGGATCAAGGTGCAACTACCCTTGACAAAGGGAAAGGTAAAGACAAAGACTCTACTGAAGGTTTTTATGTTTTCTTATTTGATGATATCATTGATAATGTTATGTTAGATATTCCTAATCTGACAAAGGATGTAGAGCAACCGATTGAACACAAATCAACCCTTGAAACTATTGATATTGGTGTTTCACCAATAAAGGGAACCACTCAAATGAAGCATCCCGGTGCAGATCAAGTTATAGTTGAAGATATACCTTATGAAGATACATCTCACAGAATTTCAGTAACAATAAATCCTACTAACAATGAACCTATTTTATCAGAGAAAAAGGAAACAAAGGAGAAGGAATAAAAACATAAGGAAGTAGAAAAGAAGCAAGGAGAGATGACAGAGATAGAGGAGACCAAGAAAACAGTGGTGGACAATCCTCCGATAAAGAGGAAGTTAGATTTAGAAAAGGAGAGTGAAAATAAGAAAGAAAAATTCACCACTACAAGTAGGTTTGAGGTTAAGGATGAAGAAACAAATGAGGAAGAAGAGGAAGACTCTGTAATCGACATAAACAAGATGACCCCCAAATAATTAATGAAAGTTTCTAAAAAATTAAAACTTCAAGCTGAAAAGGTGAAACTTAGAGCATAGAAAAAAGAAGACCAAAATTCTTAATACTACAAAAACCATTCTGTCTGATCTCATTCCCAATATTGTTGTTGATGAAAATGCACCCATCATTGATCAATTGGAAACTCTTGTCAAAGCAATCGGTTCAGAGGCAATTGGTCTAGAGAAGGTTGTAGTTAGACAATATGAAACAAAGAGAGTTAAAAAATTAATGGAACACATATCAATTGGAAAAGTTGCTCTCTCCACCAACACTCAAGGGGTCAAATATATACTACAAGAAGTTGGCCAATTATCGGTCAAGTCAGCAAGCTTCATCGATTTAATCGTATATCTTGAAGATAAAAGAGCTCAGACTCAAAGGGAAATCCAAGATCTGATAGGTTCTTTTGATCCTCTAACAATCTCTGCAACGACTTTTAGTAGAAAGGTCAAATAGTTAACTCATGAATTAAAAAAGTTCAAAGAGGAAGGGGATAAATGAGCTCTTACTTTGCTAGAGCTACAATGCTACCTTGCAGTGTTCATTGATTTCATGCAAAGGAATGTCAAAGAAGCAGAAAGCCTGATAAGTGCACCTTACTGTAAGTCAAAAGATGAAATGGAGGATTTTGTTACAATTTTGCATGGACACTTCAACACCATGAAACATGTGAAGACTTCATGGAAATCCTCTTTGCAAGCTGCTAAAGAAAATTTCAAAGACATTTTTGCTTTACTTTCATGAATCTTTTTGTATATATATATGAGGTGATGAAATAGGGGTCAGAACTAACACATACATGACTACTTTATAGTGTTTTCCACCAATGCCAAAGGGGGAGTTTGTTCGCATTATGATGCATTTTATATGATCGGTGAAATGGTTGTCATTGTTGGCAACATCATCTTCTAAGTCTCCACAATCCATCGATAAAGGAGTAAAGGGTAACTAGTGAAGAAAAAGAGTCCTTATTCCTATCGGCAGTGAGTAGACCGATATACAGGGGTTAACCGGCTAAGCAGTGAGTAGACCGATATACAAGAGGTAACCAACTAAGCGGTGAGTAGATCGGTATACAAGGATTAACCAGCTAAGTAGTGAGTAGACCGACATACAAGAGGTAACCAACTAAGAAGTGAGTAGACCGGCATACAGGAGGTAACCAGCTAAGCAATGAGTAGATCAGTATATAGGAGGAAACCGGTTAAGCAGAATTGGACCAGTACATAGGCGACAACTGGAAATACAAGAGTCTCAACTGACAAACCTAGATAACATCCAGTTGAATCGACAGTCTTCCCTTTTCAACTGGTGAACTTATCAGCATGAACGATTGTCTTAACCAATATTCCTGGAATGATTTTTGGTAAGTAATTTGAGGCGCGATAACAAAATTTTGAATCTGATTTTTGGAGGGAAAGTTGGTGCCAAAACTAAAGGCTAATATATTCACATCATGCATTTTGATTATGTTGTTGTCAATGTGAAAAAGATCTATATGAATTAAAATTGGTGGAGCAAAATATAGTGCAATAGATAGAGGTATGAATCGGTGAAGCCGACACCAATAAAAAGAACAAAGCCTACAAAGTGGATCTATGAGACAAAGGTAGTGTCATTAGACAGATCAATCATCTTTGTTGCCTTCTAACAATTGTAGCATTGTAAATCCCTTAACAGGGTGAACCTTAACCGGTTCTTTATGAAAAATCTCTTAACTGAGTCACTTCAGATATGAAGTTCTAAAATCCTCTAGCAAGGTGAACTTTGACAAGTTCTAAGTTATTCTTAACCGGATACTAGCCACTTTTAACAGGGTGATGTTCTCAGAAAGAGGTGGTTGTAATCTCTTAACAAGGCACTCTTTTTCACTGCAATAAAAGAGATTGTGGGTTATCCCCACCATGGTTTTCTCCCTCTAACCGAGGGTTTCCATGTATAATTGCTAGTGTTATGTGATGCTTATTTGTGCATGCAAATCTCTTTTATTTGATGTTCTCTGCTTTCATGATTTATGCAATGTTTAAGTAGAATTGGAAGGATAGTTGCAGACCGGTCAGTTTGAATGTTTAAATTGTGTACAAATTGTTTTGACTAATTCACCCCCTCCTCTCAGTCACCGGTTAATAATAACAGATAGAAGAATGATATTTTATCCTTTATAATTTTTTCTATTATGTTTATGTTGAATATGCCTTTAAGTTTTTCAGATTTACTTGGAAATTAAACTATTAAAATTAAATGTTTTTATGGTACTAAAAAGTGGAGGAAGAAAGAAGAGAGATCCACACATCAGGTTCTAGGGTTCATAACTAAGTGTCAAATATTGAGGATAAAAGAAGGGAATGAAAGAGGAAATGTAGACTAGCCTAGAGAAGTGTGTATATATTACTATAGAACAGTTGATGAAAATATGAAGAGATCAAAATTGTGAGGCCAATCTTAAACAAAATTATTAATTTCATCATGACAAGTATTAAGACACATCAAACAATAATCAAATTATAAAAGGTAAACTTAGGTGAGTCATATAGATTGTCATTCATCATTGGCATGGTTTCCATACAAGGATACTCATTAAAAGGAGAATTGAGTTTTTGACATGTTTCTTTGGTGAAGAAATTGAGAGAGAGAACATCAAAGATTATCCTAAAGTGAGGTCATCCAAGTGAAAAGTTTCAAGAAATATCTATGTATAACACCATGAATATCAAGAATAAAATTATCATCCAAAGGATTAGGATCGTCAAGATGATCAAGATCGTTGTCATTGTATATGTTATTGAATAATGATAAGTCACTTAATGTGCCAAGGTCACCGAACTGATTAATATCCTTATAAATTGTTGAGGAGGTATATATATCATAGGGAGGATGTATATCATGTGTGAAGAAATATGGTATGTTGGCAACAACAATGAAGGAAAACTGAGAGGGGGGGGTGGGGTGAATCAGTTTTCACCCGATTAGACAATTCAAGCACAATCTCAGATCTAATAAACTATAGCAAGAACAAAGATATACACAATAACATCAACACACATAACACCAATGTTTTGATGTGGAAAAAATGGTTAAGGGAAAACCACGATGGGAACCTACCCACAATGAGATAATACTCTATAGTAGTATGTGTAAATGTTGGCAATTGACACTCATCCAGGTTATAGGTGTTGTCATTGATGGAAACACACTTCATGGGAGATCCAACAATCAAGGTAACTAACATTCACTTCACCGATATTCAGGGAATTGACAGACATGTAACTGAAAAACTTGGAATAGGTATTCTAAGGCCGACATAGGGGATTGATATGGCAAGTGTGGAAGCGGCAACGATCATATTGTTTCATGTTTATATTTTGTTTGGGCTGACATGTTTCATATCGTTTGTAATATGATTGTAAGCCGACATAAGGCATTTGTGTTTATTCATGTAAATGGGTATATAATTCAGTCTAGGTTAGGTTATTTTGTGGATATGACAGATAAGGGATGTGGTAGGTATTGTGATGATATGTGAGCAAGATCTTGATCGATAGAATGCAAATGTAAAGATTTGTAATCGATCTTGATTATTTGTCTAGAGGTTTGGAAAGTGATCTAAGCTACCAGTAAGGGAGGTTACAGTATAACTAGTACAGATAATGCTTAAACCAGAACTCATCCAGCATAGAAGATGCACATTCTAAGTTCAGGCTTTGTTTGTAATCCAGTACATTGGATCTGTAGTCAGTGAGGCTCCTTTTGTGATGAGTAGTGTGCTCTAGGCTGTTGGCCTTCCTGCATGTGTAGACCCCTCTTGTAATATTTATTTAACTGGTCAGTGGATAGATATTGTGGGTCACCAATCCCACTGTGGTTTTTCCTCTTTGAGGTTTTCTATGTATAAATCTATATGTTATAGTGTTGATTCATGTGGTTGCATTAATATTACTTGTTGTTACTTTCTTTTATGCATACCGGTTAATAAGTGGATTTGTTAATAAGGCTAAAAATATTATAATCAGCAGAACATTGATACACCCCCCCCCTCTCAGTGTTCTTAGATTCCAACAATTGGTATCAGAGCTTGGTGCCTCACAATAAGTCTAACAACTTGAGGAAGATCCTGAATCTGGAATCCATGGAGATGAGTCTATAGAAGGAACTTGAAGTGGCACTTGAAGACTATGATGCTGAAAGGTTGAAGAACTTGAAGCTGCAAGATGAGTTGAATTCTACAAAGGAATTCATCCTTACCCTACAGGAGAGGTTACCATTTCTCAAGATAAAAGGAAGGAACTATTACAAAATATGGATGATGAAGAGAAGTATGCCCTTAAGGAATTATGTCAGAAGCTAAGTCAAGAGAATAGTTTCATAAAGAAAGAAATGCAAGCCATGACCATGAGGATGTCTAAGGAAATTGAAGACTAGAAGAAGAATTAAGAAAATCTTGCTATATCTCTAAAAGATAGATCTGAGGAATTCATTAGGCTGATGCATGAGAATGATGTGTTGAGAATTGAATTGGTGCAATCACAGAACAATGAGCAAGAGTTGGAAAGAATGGTGATAGTCCTAAGAAGTGATCTAGATGCTGCAAATGAATACAAAGAAAACTTTAGGCTCAGTTCTGCAAGGCTTGATGAGTTACTGAAGGATCAAAGAGACACTGGAGACACTAGAGGTCTTGGATTTGAGCATGGAGAAAGATTTGGTAGTGCAAATCAGGGGAATCCACCAGACAACCGGAATTAGAAATCACCGGGAAGGAAACCCAATGCACATAAATTTAATGGTAGATGCTTTGTTTGTAATAAGTTTGATCATAGAGAAAGTCAATGCAGGAATAGAAAAAATCAAAACCATAATGTAGTTCCCAGTCAGTGTTCAAATTGTAAGAATTATGGTCATAGGACAAGAGATTGTAGAATGAATGTGAGATGTCATGCATGTGGAAAGTTTGGACATATGGATAATCAATGAAGGTCAAGGAATGATCAAGGACTCAATGCAACAATTTAGAAGAACAATGTTACTTGGTATGCATGCAACAAATAAGACACATTGCTAAATATTGTAGAAGAAAGAATACACCAGAAGGGAATGACACATACAATGAGAAGGGAAAGAAAAAGGTTGATGAAATCAAGCAAGCTCATGCTAAACAGTGGGTTAGGAAATTTGATGATCAACCAGTAGAGGCAAATTCTTTGGTTACTCAATCGACATAGCAGAATGTTCCTGCACCGGCAGGGAACACATCCAGTAACTAAGGCATTAGCCTTAGGGGGAGGCAAATGAATGACAACTTTTGCATTACCCCTGGTAGTGGTCTAAAAGCTTGTTTCAGATCTTGGTGAAGTCAGTTTGGAGGATAACTAACACTGAGATAATGGATTTTGAATCTGGTATGATATGTCGACATGTATTAACGTTAATAAGGAATTAGGGTTTCATAGGATAAAAAGGATAAGTTGCTTCATTTCTAATCACACATCACTCAGAGTGAAGTAAAGAGAGTTTAAGGCAATCAAGGTGATTAAGAGAATTTTGTGGTGATTTCCAGTATTTTTTGAGCGGATTTTCAAAGGTTTTCACTGACTTAGGTTGAGAGGTATTTTCTCTATTTTTCACACTACTTTTCTAAAATTGTGATAACTTCTAGATCTTCTCCCGCTCTAACAGATGTGGCTACTCTTGTTGTGGTGGACATTAAGGATCATCCACATCCGGAATTCAAGCAATTCCCTCAAATTGCAAAGGTCGATGACTCAATCGGCGAATTTTCTAGGGTTCCTGACGAAGTTGTTTATGTGGAAGATGTTAGAGCATATATTCATTGTACTCTGGAGGATTGGGGATCATTGAAGATTAAATCAATGTAATTTCCCACTTTGCTGAACAAGGATGGATTGATAAAGTAGAATTTCAAATTTTGAAGGATCAGGATTTCATCGATATTCTAGAGATGCCTAAGTTTGAGGATGAGATGATTTGGTACGTGCTGAGTTGAGTCGATGGTGAGTTCATGTGGCTTGACTGACCCTACAAATCACCAAGGAGATGATTCATGCTATCACTGGTTTACCCTAGGTCAAACAAACACCGGGAAGGAGGAAGATTCTGAACAATGAAGTGAATAAGCTAATCGGTGCCACCTTTGATAACCGGTTGATGTAGATTAGCACCATCAGAGATAAATATGTTCAATTTGCAAGCATAGTGATTGAATACAAGGTAACTCAATCCAAGTAGTTGAACTTTGTTTCTAGTTCCTGTATCTACTGTGCACACAAAATGGTAAAGGAGAATGTGAAATATGATCTATGTAAGTGGATGTACAATGAATTGATTTTAAATTTGGGAAAGATTAAGGGAGACAAGAAAGGTACATTCCAGTATGGGAATCTCATTGTCTGTTTAATTATTTTCTTTTTAAATGAGATATTGGGATCCGATAAGAGGCAATGGGCCTTTCATATAATGGTAGGAAAATAGATTAAGGATGTCTTGAGGAATTTGAGACAGGACAGAGACTCCATTGTGTGGGGTTATTTCAAAGAATTTCAAAAAACAATGAAGAAGAGGGAAAGGATACCTAAGCATATAGTTGATAAATTTTCTACCGACATATGTTTCATGGTGAAGAAGGATGAAACCTTAATGGAGCCAGTGCAACCTAGAACTATTTGGGTTATTGAAATGGGCTATGAGGTTGATGCATAGATCTTGGATAATTGTGCCAAGATTCTTATAAATGCCCCGGTTGATGAAAGGAGAAAAATTTTGGTACTGTAAAGCAGAAGGAATCCAAAGTGAAGATAGGTTTCAGTAATATAATAACCCACTATACTTAACCCAACAAAATTTTGACCTCTTTTTTTTTTTTTAATAATTAATTTAATCATTTGTGTTTGATTCAATCACATACTCTGGGCATCCATCCATTTGGATTAGGAATTCATCCACTCAGGATGAGCATCTAACCATACGGGTTAGGCATATGTCCATACGGAATAGAAGGTTTTATCTATCCAATATGGGATACGCATCTACCCATATGGGGTAGGCATCTATCCAATTGGGATAGGAGGTGCTCTGGCTAGAGACTTAGACTCATCAAGACCATTCGGGTCCTGAGTGACTCACTAAGTACTACACTCCTCTAATAGGAGTGTACCGAGGTCGCCGTCCTTAGGAGAAATCAAAATAACATAACGCAAGCTTGAATTCCGCCTCGGAATTTGGCTTGAAGCCTTGGGAAGTCAAGCGAATCCATACGGGATTCCTTTCGAGTATGCTTTGAATTACTTTTTCTTTTATTACACTTATGTTTCAAATTAGGATTCTTCGCAATCCTTCTTCTTACCAAAACCTAGACCCCATCCACGAATGCCTATGTACCCAGGATGACTTCATCCCTAGACTGCCTACATACTCATTTTGACATGGGATCAAGGCGTAAAGTATGTAGTTCTATTTTCTAATCTATGGTTTAATGTAAACCGTTTGGTGGGTATGCAACCCTTTCTAGGGTCAATGTCCCAGACAGTTTCTCTGTGGTTGCTACCCACGATGGTAGCACTTAAGCAAAGGCTCAAGATGGCCTATTGCTTGTGGCCTAAAACAACTAGATCCTAATACCTATCATAAGCGTCACCCTTGACCCAATTGTCAATCGTCAACAACTCTTTGAGATTAAATCAAATTTATAAAAGCATTTCACTTAATCAACCCTAAAGGGGTTTACTATGGTTTAACTCAGCAGATGTAAAATCATTTAAGGATTATCTTATTAGATTATCGATCCAAGGGGGATTACCCTCCCCTTGGATTTTAACTTCCAAGTGTCCCTTATTACTCCCCGATGATTTATATGGATGATTCCACAGACGTTGTTGATGTAGCTTTATTAGGCGTTAAGTGCAGTAGTTCAACACGATGACATTACCCATAAGCGTGACCCACAGGCACTGTAAATACCGAACACTGCTAGTTTTTTGTTTTCCAACTCCCTTTGTTTAGTTTTCTAACTAAGAGGCTATGAAAACTTTTAATTAGCATCATGCTTGAAACAATTATGAAATGAACGTGCATAATTAGACATTGCAAAGCTTAAATAATTGAAATAACTACTTCTATGGGATTCATGAACCACTTGAAAACTAAATTGTTTAATAATCAAAACTTGAAATATAACTTGCACAATAATGGCAATTATGAAACTCGCATATTGATAATTAAATGTGCTACTTGCATGAAGATGATGAAAATGTAACTTGCTCATCAATAAATGCAAATAATGTATAAGTAATTTGCATGATGCAAGAATAGTGTCATTTACATGCAAGATTAAGCAATGTTTATTTCTATCACGAGAATAATTAATTATAGAGTCACTAGTTCAAAATAAGCAATTAGTTTAGACATTAGACAAATTTTGGATCAAATCATAATAATATAAATTAATTGTTTTTAATGAATCTAAAATACCAACTAAGTAACCAATAAATCTCAAATAAATTGAGAGATTCCAATTATAAAATTAGATATACTTTAATTTACAATTATAAATTTACTAAACAATGATCCAAATTATTTATAAATTTTTCTAAGTTTAATTTTACTAACTAAAATTTAAATTAAATAAAATATTAGCAAATTCCAATTTGCAAAGTAATATGAAAAAAAATCTAAATAAAAAAGAATACAAAAATGAGCTTTTAATTATCAAGTGGGGAGTGGGGGCCACAGGTCCCATCACCACTGCGGACATGCAGGTGTAGGCCCGCAAAGATGAGGGGACAACCGTGGGCCCCTCCACTCCCTCTGTGGCCACTGCCATAACAGTGATCTCAGGAGTAGTGGAGAGTACCACTCCCTGACGGCTATATTAACTCTGCCTCCCCCCTATGTTGACCGTTTAGTTTATTTAATGCGAAATTTTTTTTTTTGAAAACTACTTTATTTTATTTTACATTTTTTTTTATCGTACAAATTATATATATATATATATATATATATATATATATATATATATATATATATATATATATATATATATATATATATATATATACGGTTTTATTCCAGTTCTATTAACAATTTAAGAGGGATACATATAAAATGTTATTATAAAAATAAAAATAAGAATCTACTCACAGGCATGAAAGATAATAGAGAAAATTATTTCAGATGATTTCACACGAGCCAAAAAAAGATACACTATGCTTGAATTTGAGGCAACAATACAACAGAGAACTAAATTACCTTAGAGATAGATAGATGTATAAATTTCGATTTCACAGTGATCATATTCAACAAATTTGCCTTACGTTGAGATAAACATAAATTTTTATGATGAGTTTGTTAGGAAATTAACATTCATAGAGGGAGAGAGATTTCTGAAAAGAAATAAATAACAAGATAATATTTTTCACAGGGAGTTTATACAACAATATTGAGAAAAAAACATATTTGAAATACTATTTCACATAGCGATATTTCTCAATACAAATGATTATATGCATAGAGAAATAAACTACTTACAGAGATAAAAGAATTTGAGTTTTCAAAAAAAAGTACAGATGTTGAAAAGCATGATTTTTCTAGATTCAAGATTTTCTCTAGATTTCAAAAAATAGAAAAAGTAGAAGTCCGATTTCTTTCTTTTCTCTAAACAGATTAACAAATAAAAAGAAATCTGCATTTGCATGTTTGAAAAGTACTTTTATAAATGCATTTCTTTAATGAAAAATAGATTTTCCTTTCTAATAAATCTATCTAACAATTAAGTAATAATTTCCTTCAGAAAATTATATTCAAATAAATGAATCTAAGAGGAGATATTTCCTTTTGAAAATATAAAATTTACATAAGCAATTAGCAAATGGAAAGGGGGAACCTGGAGAAGCCCTTTTGATGTTGAATCCTCTCCTAATCTTCAAGCTAGCCTTCCTTGATCCTTCCTTGCAAGCTTGGTGAAATTTCTTCAAAACAAACTTAACAATTCTACAAATGAAAAATGTGACTACCAGAAAAAAGACTACTACTTGAGAAAACTTTTCTTCAAAAAAATAATCAACCCCCTTCTTTTTGGAAATTGCATACAATATATAGGAAAAACCCCTTAACTCCACTATCTAGAGGGATTAATTGAAAATGAGATTCTTTTTTCAATATTGGATCCATGCAAAATTGATTAATATCCTAGTGGGGGAGTTACATGCAAGGGAATTAAAGAATGAATATTTCTCTAGAAGCTTCTAATTTCTCCTACAACATGTGCCATAATTGGGAATGGGAAAAATAAATAATGCATATTTAAATTATATTCTCCAAGTGTGTATGTGGGTACATTATTTAACCTTTTATAATATTTATTCAACCATATTCAATAGTTCAACCAAAAGAAGATATAATAGAAATTGCATCAAATTAAAAGTGATAAGGGAGGGTTATGATAAGTAAGAAGAAAAGGGAAGGACAAATAAAGAAGGTTGGACAGGCTGTCTAGAAGATGTCCTCTGGGATCAAACAAATCATTGGTTTAGTAGAGACATCTCCTTTGAAAGCTATACAGTCCTCTTCGGAAGAAGGAACTAGCAAGGGTATATTGAAGAGGAAGAAATCAGAGACCTTTATTTCTCATGTTGAATCAGGTTCTGATATTGAGGAAGAAACCCTGAAGATTCCTAAGATCTACATGAGGATTCAAAGGAAGAAGCTTGAGGAAGGGAAGCTGCAGAAAACCAAAGTCACCCCTTTGGAAGCTTAGAAGAAAATTTTGAAGGAGAGGGAACCTACTAAGAAAAGGAAACCGACCAAGGAGTCTGCTCCCACCCCCGATAAGAAGAAGAAATCAAACCTAGATAGAACTCTTGAATCTGGTAAAAGTGTTAAGGTTATTGGTCCTCTTTCTGTTGTTGAATTAATTGATCAAATTACAAAGGATGGTATTTTGAGTAACATGCAACATTATTATTGGGATATGGATGATAAAGAGAAAAAGGAGATAGAGGAATCAATTTTACTTAGACATATATAAGAAATCTTTACTTGAGAATTGAGAAGCAAATACTGACAGATTTGTATAATAAGTTAGATGCTAGGAAGTTATCTGCTATTGAGGAAGACAAACACATAAAGGTTTAGGAATTATCAACTGTTTGTGGTGCTATTACTAAAGATCAGATGCAACAATGTCTAGATTTTTCTAATAAAATAGTTTTTTGGAGTAGACATCGACATATAAGTCTTATGATAGGAAGAGTAAATGAGATTGTCAAGGGAACTCATGAGGCTTGGGTTAAATTCTCCATTGATAAACCAGGTTTCTTTACATCACCGAATACACCACGTAAGTATGACATTCCAGACATCCTGGTTTGTGCTAAGGGTAAAGGTATACAAGGTGGAGATCCACCAGTTTCAAAATAGAAAATAACTGAGGACATTCCTTTGGCAGTAACACATGTACAGGATGTTAAGATCAACATACCAGCAGAAAAAATCCTCCTCTGGTAATTGATGTTGACACAATTGAAATTCATGAGGTAGAGGCTGCAGAAGTAACTGCACCAAGTGGTGAATCCATCGGTGCTGAGGAGAAGGTAAAGGATATAATTGAACAAAAGGAAGAGGAGATAGGTCAGGATGAACAAACTAAAGTCAGGGTACTGACACCCTCATTGGTTGTCGGTCCCTCATTGTTGGCACTTGAATCATCCAGTCAAGAAGTTTTTGGTTGTTTTGGGAATAAGAATATTGATCAGCTGAGAAGTTTTGAATTGATGTTTGTTGCAGCTCAAAAATTGAGGAAGGGTCAGAGGATAAGCAAATTATTGAGCAGGCTATTCCAATTTTAAAGCAGTTTACACCAGAATGCAAGATAGATCAAGTTGCAAGTCCATCTGGTAAGTTGAAA
The DNA here is from genome assembly GCF_030272615.1 of Cryptomeria japonica. Lineage (NCBI taxonomy): Eukaryota > Viridiplantae > Streptophyta > Pinopsida > Cupressales > Cupressaceae > Cryptomeria > Cryptomeria japonica. The sequence continues at coordinate 235,783,970 of NC_081410.1, read as the reverse complement.
GGTTTGACTGAGCACATTGCAAAAGAGTATAAAAATCTTTAACAAGTGTCAAACCAACAGTTAGTGGAAAGTTATAATACACCTAGGAAGGTCACTTGTGATAGTATGATCACATCCGAAAAAGCTAAGCTAACAAAAGAAATCATAAGGTTTGATGAAGCTCTTCATCAATGTAGTCGCATATGCTGGTCTTGCACTAACACAAAAAAACTTATAGGAGACCTGGATAATAAAATTAAGGTGAATAAGGACAAGTTGGAACAACTTATAGTCACTTTTGATGGTACTGAATCATTGACCAACTTTGTTGATGGTCAAATTTTGCTTTTAGAGTCAGAAATTTCTGCCCTGGAGAAGGAAAAGGACAAATTAATCTGGTGGGCCAGAGAATTAAGAGGTTTGGTAAGTCCTCGACTTAAGACTTTTTTACTTCATAAGTGAGAATGTATGGACCAAATGAATATGCCCACACCAACAACCCCAACAGAATAATAACTGTACACTTATATTCTGAACATGTTTTTATCAATTTTAGGCACTTTAAAATCCAGCTGGGATAGTTATTTGGCATTTTTAAAGGGTGGTTATCCGGATATTTTCAAGTACATCTAGATCAGGTAATCACATTTTTTCTTTGTACAAATTTCATTTCTTAGTTTTTTTGCCCTAGTCTTTGGCATTGTTGTCAAAGGGGGAGAGGTGGACGTAAAGGGACATAAGAAGTAATGTATAGCTCAGGGGGAGTAGCCTTTTGAGATCAGTTTTGGGAGATCAGATTTTCGACAGGAACCGATACAACACTTCAACAATCTATTTTTCACATGAGTGTTGCCATCAATGCTAAAGGGGGAGATTGTTGGCAATTGACACTCATCCGGGTTATAGGTGTTATCATTGATGGCAACACAGTTCATGGGAGATCTGGAAATCAAGGTAACCAAAATTCACTTCACTGGCATTCAAGGAACTGGTAGGCATGTAATCGACAAACTTGGAACCAATATTCTAAGGCTAACATAGGGGATTGATTCGGCAAGCGTTGAAGCGACAACAATCATATTGTTTCATGTTTATATTTTGTTTGGCTGACATGTCTCATATCTTTATTAATATGATTATAAACCGATATAAGACATTTGTGTTTATTCATGTAAATGGGTATATAAGTCAGTTCAGGTTAGGTCATTTATGGATATGACAGATAACAGCTGCAATAGGTTATGTGATGATATGCGAGCAAGATCTTGATCGATAGAATGCAAATGTAAAGATCTGTAATCAGTCTTGATTATTTGTCTAGAGGTTTGGGAAGCGATCTAAGCTACTGGTAAGGGAGGTTACAATATAACTGGTACAGACAATGCTTAAATTAGAACTCATCTAGCATAGCAGATGCACATTCTAAGTTCAGTTTTTGTTTGTAATCCAGTACATTGGATCTATAGTTAGTGAGGCTCCTTTTGTGATGAGCAGTGTGCTCTAGGATGTTGGCCTTCCTGCATGTCTAGGCCCCTCTTGTAATATTTATTCAGATGACCAGTGAATAGTGATTATTCTAGAAAGCTTATTAATAAGGAAGGCCATATTGTGGGTCACCAATCTCACTGCGGATTTTCCTCTTTGAGTTTTTCCACGTATAAATCTCTATTATATGGTGTTGATTCATGTTGTTGCATTAATATTACTTGATGTTACTTTCTTTTATGCATATCAGTTAATAAGTGGATTTGTTAATAAGGCTAAAAATATTATAACTGGCAGAACACTGATTTACCCCCCAGTGTTCTTGGATTCCAGTAGTAAATATTACAATGGAGAATGCATATGCATTCAGGCACACTTCCTAGAGCTCACTTCTCAAAATATGAAGACCCAAAAGGCTGCAAACCTTAGGGAAGGTTCACTATCTTACAACAATATTCAGACTGCAATCCAGCTAAGATGAACTGAAAGAATAACATCTCCTAATGCCTAATGACAATTCCAGTTAAGCACATTTGTCTACCCTGCTTCAATCTCAACTCAATACACCATACTGAAGGATAAATTCTCTTATACACGCATACACCACTCTCTAATAATGCAGGCACATCCACCATACTTGAATTATGTATATCTAACACCTATTTATACAATTCATCAACCTTGACTACAAGTTCGGCTCATACCCTCAACACCTAATTGCAAAATTACATCACATGATACATGAAGAAACCATCAGACTAATATAATTCCATAGACGACATGACATGGACCTAAATCAAATCCTCGAACATGCAACACCACCAGAAATCTCACCAAGATCAACCGCAACATGCTACACCACCAAAAATACCGCATAACATGAAGAATACCACCAAACCCAAAAGATCTTCAATTATTCTCACCATGATCAATGTGGATCATAAAAAAAAATGGGACATGATCAAGAAACACCAACAAGAACATTAGAACCATATGAAATAGTTGCACCGACACTACTTATTCAAATCTTCATCGATCAACATGCTAACGCTCAAGAACACTTAACACCAGCAATTCAAATTAGAAAGATCACTTGCAAAGCAACAAATCGTGAACCATTTAAAATGAAGATACCCATGAATATTCAAAACACTCTCCCAAATCTGCAACCAAAGATTAGATCATACTGGAGAACAGTGGAACAACCATCAAAACACTACAACACTGAACACTGAAAATTAATCTTCATACTAGAATCCACAACTCAATCAAATCACCACAAAGCACCATGGAATCAATAAAGAATGAAGTATCTCTAGTTGATTCAACATCTCAAATAGATAAACCAACCAGATCAACTCACTGCGATCACCAGATCATCAAACAACTTTCTGCAACACCAAAACACAAGAATATGTTGACATCAATGACAACATATCCTAGTAGCAACAATATCCAACAATCTCCCCCTTTGGCATTGATGGAAACATATCCTAGTAACAACAATATCCAACAATCTCCCCCTTTGGTATTGATGGCAACAATCTCTATACCAGAGGTGTTTAGAATCTTGCATTTACCATTCTTGAATTGAAAATCATATCCCTTGTCAACCATCTATCCAACACTCAAAATAGTATGCTTCAAAACTTCAACATACAAGACATCATCAGTATTATGCTTACCATCAAAAGAAATTGAACCTCTACCATGGATCACACAAGCTTTATCATCTCCAAATATTACTATACCACCATCATACCTTTCTATATTCAAAAATTTTCTTTTATCACCTGTCATATGGTGTGAACAACCATTGTCAATTATCCATTCATCTTTCTCTTTAATCTTAGTAGCCAAAGATTTCTCCTCAACAATGCAGCTTATGGAATTCACTGGTACCAGATCATCTTCCTTGATAGCAATAAATACAAACTCATCTCTTGAATTCCCATTCTCATACTCTTCATCTATCGCACCTTCAACAGTAGCATAATAACATCTCTTTTGATATATGAACTTTTGGTTTGGCTTATAAGGATTATCATGCTTCTAATATCTATCATTATTATCAAATATATCATGCCTTTCAAATTTTTCACGCTTATTATACCTAGACATTATTTCAAGAGAACTAGAAGAAAAATGTCCTATCTTATTACAAGAGAAACATTCAGAGGTAACTTTCCATCATACTTATCGGATCCCTTAGGAAACCTTCTAGCAATAAGGGCTTCAAGCTCATCCAATTATCTTTCTTTCTCTTCCATCTCTCTCTTTTCTCTTTCATAGCTGGAAATGCAACATGAACTCTCTCTCGAATCATACTTCTACTTCCAGGATGCAGAGGCTCTAAATGAAGTCTTAGATTTACCTTGTGATTCTCCAAACTTTCTTAACTCAAATGGAACAAGCTTACTAACTAGCATGTCCCTTGTCATAGTAGTCACACTTTGAATCTCAGCAATAATAGCTACTTTAGGCCACTAAGCAGGAGGAAAGGGTCTCAATGCTTAAGCAACAATCTCATCTTCTTCAAGAGTTCCACTGATACATCTGATAAAAAGTTCATTCACCTTATCCATAAAGGTAGATATGTTCTCATCTTCTCCCATCTTTAGCATCTCATACTTTTCTTTCAAAATCTATAATTTAGACACTTTAACATGTTTATCTCCTTCATATAGGGTCTCTAACTTCTCCTAGATCTCATGTGTAGTCTACAAACCCATCACATTAGTCATCTCTGAATCAGTCAAGGCACTCAGCCATGCTTCCTTAGCTCTTATGTTATGTTCAACATCCTTGATCTCAGTAGTAGTAACCGGTCCATTCAGAGGAACATTATAGGTATTATTTGTAATCTTCCAATACTCTTCTCCAAGACACTTCAAATGAGATTTCATCCCGTCCTTCCATCCAATGTAGTTGTTTCCATCAAATCTTTGACTCACCTTCTTGAACAGATAAGTTGTCATCGCATATCTACTCAAGTGGTCAAGCTTCTTCCAGAAGATATAGCTCTGATACCAATTGTTGGCAACAATAATGAAGGAAAATTGAGAGAGGGGGGTGAATCAATTTTCACTGGAATAGAAAATTCAAGCACAATCTCAAATCTAATCAACTACAACAAGAATAAAGATAAACACAATAACAACAACACACATAACACCAAGATTTTGACATGGAAAACCCGATTAAGGGAAAAACATGGTGGGAACCTACCCACAACGTGATAATACTCTGTAGTGGTATGTGCAAATATTACAATGGGGAATGCACATGCATTCAAGCACACTTTCTAGAGCTCACTTCTCAAAATATGAAGACTCGGAAGGCTCCAACCCTTAGGGAAGTTTCACTACCTTACAACAATATTCAGACTACAATCCAATTAAGATGAACTGAAAGAATATCATCTCCTAATGCCTGATGACAATTCTGGTTAAGCACGTTTGTCTTCCTTGCTTCAATCTCAGCTCAATACACCATACTAAAGGATAAATTCTCTTATGCGCACATACACCACTCTCTAATAATGCAGACATATCTAGTAAACTTGAATTACATGAATATAACACCTATTTATACAATTCATCAACCTTGACTACAAGGTCGACTCAAACCCTCAACACCTAATTGCAAAATTACATCACATGATACATAAATAAACCATCAGACCAATACAATTCCATAGAAAACATAGTATGGACCTAAATAAAATCCTGAAACACGCAACACCACCAGAAATCTCGCTAAGATCAACCGCAACATGCTACACCACCAAAAATACTGCATAACATGAAGAATATCATCGAACCCAATATATATTCAAGGACTCGCACAATGATCAATGTGGGCCATTAAAACAAATAGGACATGATCAAGAAACACCAACAAGCACGTTAGAACCATCTGAAATAGTTGCACCAACACTAATTCAAATCTTCATCGATCAACATGCTAACGTTCAAGAACACTTAACAACAACAATTCAGTCTAGAAAGTTCACTTGCAAAGAACCAAACCATGAACCATTTGAAATGAAGATACACATAAATATCCAAAACACTATCCCAAATCCGCAACCAAAGATCATATCAAACACTGAACACTGAAAACTAATCTTCATACTAGAATCCACAACTCAATCAAATTACCACAAAGCACCATCGAATCAATAAAGAATGAAGTATCTCTAGTTGATTCAGTATCCCAAAAAGATAAACCAACTAGATCAACTCACTGCAATCATCAGATCACCAAACAACTTTCTGCAACACCAAAATATAGGAATATGTTGACATCAATGACAACAACATATCCTAGTAGTAGCAATATCCAACAATCTCCCCCTTTGGCATTGATGGCAACATATTAATGTGAAAAACAATCAATGCAAAGGAATAAATCAACATAAGCAATCACCAACAAACTCCCCCTAAGATCATGTACACAAAGCTTCAAAGATAAGGTAGTTTTTCACATGCTTCTCTCCCCCTTTGACAACAATACCAAAGACATAATACAAATCATGCTTCTCTCCCTTTAAGAAGGAAAATCTCTCCCCCTTAGGATAAACTCACAAATCTGAACATCCAAATCACTTACTAAATACTCGCAACACCAACTCATCAATCCAGATAAGAAGATAAGACTCTACAGTTCACCAGATTGATGCAGCTTAATGTATCTAGTTCTAGTCAGGAGGGGCAAAGACCCCTAACTTGTCTCTCAAATATACAAATGTATCTATAGGCAAAGGTTTAGTAAAGATATCTGCAATATGATCCTTTGTAGATACATACTCCAATCAGACTTCTTCATCACTGACTTTCTCCCTCGAGAAATGATACTTAATTGATATATGCTTTGCTTTAGAATGTTGTACCAGATTATTGGAAATATTAATATCATTTGAATTATCACAATATATAAGAGTAGGCTCATCATAAACAACTCTAATATCCTTCAACATCTGCTTCATCCAAACTGTCTGTGTATAGTTGCTAGCAGCAACAATGTATTTAGCTTCAATAGTAGATAGAGATATAGCACCTTGTTTCTCATTGGACCATGAAACCAACTTCTTTCCTAGAAAGAAAGCTCCATCGGTAGTGCTCTTCTGACCATCAACATCACCTGCACAATCAACATTAGTATAAGCACATAACATGAAATCATCATTCTTTGGATACTATAAGCCATAGTCAATTTTCCCCTTCAAGTATCTAAAAATACTCTTAACAAAAGTAACATGAGTCTCCTTAGGATCATCTTGAGATCTAGTACAAAGACAAACAACATGCATAATATCTGACCTAGTGATGCAGAGTCAATAGGGAAACTTGGTGTTATTAGGTCTAGACACACACACACTAGGATCCACTTACCCCTCAAGACAATATTTGAGGTTTCTCAATATAAGAAAAGACATCACACCAAACTTGTGTAACAAGATCCATCTATCAACCCCTTAAGCCCAACACCTACAAGGCTAGGGTATTACCAAACACATGAAATGAACTCACCAACTTGTGGGATAAATCATAAGGCTTCTTCAACACACAAATACACCAATTCAATAGGTTTTACCAACCCATGAGCCCCACAACCATGACTATCTAAGATGGGCTAGTGAGGAAGGCCTAATTACATTAGGTTGACCTAATTGGTTTTTGGACCTTAATTATCAAAACTCACAAAGGAATTCCAAAACACATGGAGGTTTCAGATACCCTTTTGGAAGTTCTTCAAGACTACAAAATTTCAGGTTTCAACTCTCAAGATAAATGTCTGAACCCCAAATCGGTCCTATTAGGTCTATAGGCCTAATTGGACATGTTTGTAAAGGAAGTACACCATTGATGAATTACCCAAGTCAGGTTATAGTTTTGGAAGTGCTATCTTACTCTATAATCACCAATTGAAGCATTAGTTTGGCTGATCCATCCCAAATATGCACTATATGTATCAATTTGCTCCTTAACATAGGTCGGTGACATGAGGATGCCCGACTAGGGTCAATTTTTTCTCATACCTACCCACACTCTCCTGCACAAGGCTTTTAAAATATTAAAATACATCCTCTAAAATTGTCTTCCCCCTAGGGCCATAAATTTTCCACAAGGGAGAGTCAAGTTAGAGGAATTTGGACATAAAACCCTAGGGGAGAGGAGGGTTTCAGACCTGATAGCAGAGATATGTCTCTAGAACATTACAACATCCACCAAAATGAATTCCACCAAAGAAAAAATGAATTTAACACATCCTACTATGTTTCTATGCACATATTAGTATATTCCCAATCTGGTAACACCACAATAATTGCACAAAGAACGTGAAATTACAGGAAAATGTGTGTTTTCATTCAACTTCAATCTCCAAAATTTCTATAACCATCATGTCTTTGGCCTTATGAGCCTTATATAAGCATAAAATAACTCCCCCAACTGATTTTTGAAAATTTATTACCGTTGGGAGGAGTGGTTGGCTGAAAGACAAAGGTTACATTGTGTTGTCAAGAATGTTGTCAAGCAACATTCTTGTTAACTTGACAATTTTGATCATCCATATTAATCATCAAACCAATTTGGATTCCACATGATCCAAAGTGACTAAAAAGACTCAAAACTCCTATTCCTATTAATTATTGACCCTATTGACCAGATTTGACCATGTAGGATTATAAGTGCCAAACATGTAAATGGCCTTACAAAGTGGGTCTTATTACAAAACAAAAAGTTCAAAATAAAAAGTGGTCCAAACTCAGGACCTTGACACATATACACCTAGATGATTTGGTTTGAAGGTGCTCCTCCACCATACTCCATGGGTGATTTGATCTCAAGTCCTCTTGAGATGAGTTCCTCCAAGCTACTGCCATGCTTGATGATATGTGTCTCATCCATCCACACTGCTTCCTCTTCAGGGAGTCCCTGCCACTTCACCAAGTATTGTTTATAGACCTTTCTCTGGGTCTTCTTGATAATCTTTGTATCCAAAATACACTCAAGCTTCCAAGGTTTGCTTGGTGGGAACTCCTTGACCAATTCTTCATCTTCCTCTTGATGGATACTTGCTTCTGCACCCACAACACCATCCCCTTTATAGGGTGATAAGTCTGCAACATTGAAAATGGGTGTGATTCCAATGTTAAAAGGTAATTATATCTTATATACATTCAAACCAAACTTTTGGATGATCCTACAAGGACCAATCTTTCTCATCATCAACTTGGTATGCTTTCCCTTCAGAAGACTTTCTTTCTTTAGATATGCCCACACCAAATCTCCAATCTGAAACTATACATCCCTTCTCCTTTTATCTGCCTGCTCTTTGTATTTGTCTACTAATTTTTGCAATGTGGCCTTGACCTAGTCATGAATCTCCCTTATACTCTCTGCAAACTATTTACTATGTGCACTATTTTGGCCATCATTAGGTAAATTTCTGAGTTCTAGAATTCCTCTAGGGTGTATACCATACACTATTTGAAAATGGATTTTTCTTGTACTCCTATTAATGAAATCATTGTAATCACATTCTGCCTGAGACATAATTGTATCCCACTTCTCTCCATGCTATTTGGTAAGGCATCTTAGGAGATTACCAAGTGACCTATTCACTACTTCAGTTTGGCTATCTGTTTGGGGATGGTATGCAGAAGTAAAATTCAAATTTGTCCCCAATTTCCTCCATAAAGTCCTCCAAAAGTGCCTTACAAACTTAACATCTCTGTCTGATATAATGTTTGATGGTAACCCATGGATCCTTACTATTTCTTTGAAGAAAATTCTTGCAACATGTGAGGCGTCATTGGTGCTCTTGCAAGGCAAAAAATGGGCCATTTTACTGAACCTATCTACTACCACAAATATACCATCATATCCTTTTTGTGTCCTAGGAAATCCCATCACAAAGTCCATGCTAACACAATCCCAAGAACTAGTTGGAATAGGTAATGGTTGGTATAGGCCAGCATTTGTGGTTACCCCTTTAGCCCTCTAACAAATGACACAAGATTCAACAAATCTCATAATGTCAGATTGCATTCTTTGCTAATAATAATATCTCCTCACCTGCTCTAATGTTTTGTCTAGGACAAAGTAGCCACTCAAACTTCCACAGTGTTTCTCCTTCACTATATTATCCCTCATGGAACACTTAGGAACACACAATTGATTGCCCTTAAACAATAACCCATCTTGGAGCTGATACTCAAAAAATTCAACATGGTATCAATTAGAAAAATCAGTACATGCCTTATATGCCTCATGGAAATCATCATCATCGTGGTACATGGTCTTGAGTGCATCTATCCCAACACTTTCCAACTGCACTTCTTGTATGGTGAGTATTCTTCTCCTCAATACATCTACCACCTTGTTGGCCTATCCTTTTTTATACTTTATAGTGAATGTATAGCCTTGAAGTAACTCCACCCACTTCATATGCCTATGGTTTAGTTTGTCTTGACTGTTTAGGTAACTTAGGGCCTGATTATCAGTGTATACCATAAAATCTTTGGGTAGAAAATAGTGCCTCCACTTCTTGAGTGCTTGTACAAGAGCATACAACTCCAAGTCATAAGAAGAGTACTTCCTCTTAGCCTCATTCAACTTCTCACTAAAGAAAGCAATGGGCCTTCCCTCTTGACTGATCACTACCCCTATATCCATGTTAGAGGCATCACATTCAATGGTGAATATCTTATTGAAATTAGGAAAAGTAAGGATAGGTTGTTCTGATATCTTTTTCTTCAAGAGTTGAAATGCCACACCTACAGCCTCTGTCCATGCAAACTTACATGTTTGTCCACTTTTGATTGTCTCCAACATAGGAGCACATATTTGACTAAATTTCTTAATGAACTTCCTATAAAATATAGTCAATCCATGGAAACTCCTTACCTCTCCAAGGGTCCTAGGAGTTGGCCAATTGATGATTGCCTCCACCTTGTCAGGATCCATCCTCAAGTTGCCTTTAGAGATCACAAAACTCAAGTAGATAAGTTCCTCTTGCAAGAAAACACATTTCTCCAAGTTTATCATTAACTTTTCCTCATATAATATTTTCAAGACCTAAGCCAAATGATTTAGGTGGTCTTCTCTAGTCCTACTAAACACTAATATGTCATCAAGATACACCACCACAAATTTTCCAATGAAAGTCTTTAGAATTTCATTCATTAGCCTCATAAAGGTACTAGGGGCATTACTCAAACCAAAGGGAATCACCATCCACTCATATAATCCCTCATTTGTTTTAAATGTCATTTTCAATTCATCTCCAACCCTTATCCTGATTGGATGGTACCCAATTTTGAGGTCAATCTTCGAATAGTATCTTGCACCTCCTAAACATTCCAACAAATCTTGTATTCTTGGCATGGGAAACCAGTATTTGATTGAAATTTTATTAATGGTCCTTGAGTCAATGCATAACCTCCATTTCCCCTCCTTCTTAGGAGCCAAAACTCTAGGGACAACGCAAGGGCTTAGGCTTTTCCTTATTAGGCCTTTGTCTAGCAACTCTAGGATTTGTTTAGTAATTTCTTCATTTTGCATAGGTGTCAACTTATAGGTAGATTTTTTTGGTAGCGTAGAGCCAGGGATGAAGTATATGTGGTGAATGATCTCCGTAACAGGGGGTAATACTTTGGGAAAATCATCAGCAATTATACCTTTATATCTGTCCAACAATTATTTCACCTCTCTTGGACCTACTTCTGATATCTTTTTCTGCACCTCTTCATATTTAGGTAGGATGACTAGGGCATAACATGGGGTGTCTCTCTCCTTTATGACTTCCAATAACTCTTTCCCTCCTACACACATGACAATGGACTCATTATGCCCTCTCTCATTGATGCTATCTGGCAAGGGTCTCAAGGTAATATTCATTCCATCCTTGGTGATAGTGTAGGTATTTTTTTGTCTTGAATAATATACTTCAATCTGCTAAGATATCTTGCCACTTCTTTGGTTCCTCCGCATGGTGTTTGGTTCTCAAACTTAATCTATGGAACTCCTCGGTGTATGCACACACATCAAAGTCTTTTTGTCTCAAACTTTGCAACTTCTTGTAGACTTGGACTTCATAGTCCAGTGGGATGAATTCTTCCTTCACTTTTGTCAACATTCTATCCCATGAGGTTATCATACCTATACCTTCCTTCACCCTCTCACCTTGGAGGTAGTTCCACCAAGTGAGTTCTTCCCCTTTCATCTTGGACTTAGCAAAGATAACCTTCTTATTCTCATGGGTCTGCTTCTTCTGCATTCATTTTGGACTTAGCAAAGATAAACTTTGCATCAATGCCTTAATCCAATCCATAACTTCTTCTGCATTCATTTTCCCACTAAACATAGGGATGTCATCCTTACTTGATGAGGATTCTCAACCAATGGACTTTAGGACCTCAACAAATTCTCTTTGATATGTAGGTAACTCAACTTCCTTCCTTGAGGTCCCTTCTTCTCTCCCTTGTTCTTCTTCTCCATCAAAGTCACATTCATCCTCTTTTCCTTTTCCCTTGGCCTTCTCTAACTCCCTCACTCTATTTTCAAACATCTCCTCAAACAACTTCTTGATTTCATCTTGAGACATACTCTTAGGATTCGTGTTGTTAGCCTCTCCCTCACTTTCTTCTACGGACATACACTAAAAAATAACTTACCCCAAGTGATCCAACTCGCTCTGATACTAATATGATGCAGAGTCAATAGGAAAACTTCATGTTATTAGGTCTAGACACACACACACTAGGCTCCACTTACCCCTCAAGACAATATTTGAGGTTTCTCAATGTAAGAAAAGACATCACACCAAATTTGTGTAGCAAGATCCATCTATCAACCCCTTAAGCCCAACACCTACAAGGCTAAGGTATTACCAAACACATGAAATGAACTCGCCAACTTGTGGAATGAATTAGAAGGATTCTTCAACACACAAATACACTAATTCAATAGGTTTTAACAACCCATGAGCCCCACAACCATGACTATCCGAGATGGTCTAGTGAGGAAGGCCTAATTGCATTAGGTCGACCCAAATGGTTTTTGGACCTTAATTATCCAAAATCACAAAAGAATTCCCAAACACATGGAAGTTTCAGATACCCTTTTGGAATTTCTTCAAGACTACAAAATTTTAGGTTTCAACTCTCAAGATAAATGTCTGAACCCCAAATTAGTCTTATTAGGTCTATAGGCCTAACTGGATAAGTTTGCAAAATAAATACACCACTAATGACTTACACAAGTCAAGTTATGGTTTTGGAAGTTTTATATTACTCTACAAACACCAATTCAAGCATTGGTTTGGCTTATCCATCCCAAACCTACATTGTATGTATCAATTTGCTCCTTAACATACGTCGGTCACATGAGGATGCCCGACTAGGGTCAATGTTTTCTCACACCTACCCACACTCTCTTGCATAAGGCTTTTAAAATCTTAAAATACATCCTCTAAACTTGTCTTCCCCCCAAGTCCAAAATTTTCCAACAAGGGAGAGTCAAGTTAGAGGCATTTGGACATAAAACCCTAGGTGAGAGGAGGATTTCAGACCTGGTAGCAGAGATTTGTCTCTAGAATGTCACAAACTCCACCATAATTAACACCACCAAAACCAAAATGACTATAACACATCCTAATATGTTTCTATCCACAGATTATTATAATCTCAATCTGGTAACACCATAAGAATCGAACAAAGAATGTTAAATTGTAGGAAAATATATGTTTTCATTCAACTTCAATCTCCAAAATTTCTCTAACAGTCATGTCTTCGGTCTTATGGGCCTTATATAAGTATCAACTAACTCCCTCAACTGATTTTTGAAATTTTATGACTGTTGGGAGGAGTGGTTGGCCGAAAGACAAAGGTTACATTGTGTTGTCAAGAATGTTGTCAAGCAACATTCTTGTCAACTTGACAATTTTGATCATCCACATTAACAATCCAACCAATTTGGATTCCACATGATCCAAAGTGACTCAAAGGACTCAAAACTCCTATTCCTATTCATTCTTGACCCTATTGACTAGATTTGACCATGTATTCTTATAAGTGCCAAACATGTCAATGGCCTTACAAAGTGGGTCATATTACAAAACAAAATTTCAAAATCAAAAGTGGTCCATACTCAGGACCTTGACACATATACACCTAGATGGTTTGGTTTGAAGGTTCTCCTGCACCACCTAGTCTAAGTCAAGTAAAGAAATCCACCAACCATAGATCTATATAATGTATGATTAACTTTCTAAGATTCATCATGCTTAGACAACTTACATCCAGTCACCATAGGAGTTCCAACAGGTTTAGAATCATCTAACCCAAACATCTTCAACAATTCCTTCACATATTTAGATTGAAAAATGAAAATTCCTTTGTCCATTTGTGTAATCTATAATCCTAAGAATAATTTCTTCTCACGTATCATAGACATTTCAAATTCCTTTTGCATATCTTCAACAAACTTCATACTCAAGTCATCATCTCCAAAAATAATGTCATCAACAAAGACTTCAACAATCAAAATGTTATCATTATCAACTTTAAAGTATAAATTACTATTAGTAGTATTTTTACATAATCCTAACTTCATCAAATACCTATCTAATATAGCATACCAAGCTATAGGGGATTTCTTAAGTCCATAGAGTTCTTGCTTCAATTTGCATACCATGTCCCCTTCATTTGGTAAGGAAAATCGATCTGGTTTCTCAATGTAGACTTCCTCTTCCAAATAGACATTCAAAAAGGTTGACTTAACATCCATATGATATACCTTGAAATTCTTGTAAGCAACATATGCAAGAAGAAATCTAACAACTTCAATTCTAGCTATCAGACAAAAAGTCTCCTCATAATCAACTCCTTCCATCTGATAACATCCCTTACATACCAATCTTTCTTTATTTCTAACCACTTCACTGACTTCATTCAGTTTATTCTGGAACACCCATTTAGTGTCAATCACATTTTTGTATTTAGGTCTTGGAACAAGCTCCCAAGTGTTGTTCTTCTCAATCTGATTCAACTATTATTCCATATCTTTTATCCAATTCTCATCTTCACATGCTTCTACAACATCTTTAGGCTCAATCTTTGAAATCAAACATATCTCTTCAGAAACAATCTTTCTCCTAGTCATCACACCTTTATTTTGATCACCAATAATCTAATTTTCTAGAATGATTCAATCTTACATACCTTGGAGTCTTCTAATTGTTCTAATTCTCAGGCTCTTGAACTTATTCACCAACAACAGTAATATCTAGATTAACTATCTCTACTAGAGCATTCTGCTTAAGATCTCAGTCTACACGGGCTTTGAAATAACATCCTGATCACCAGACTCATATCTATATGCTCTGATTTCTTTCCATGACATTCATCAACCTTCAAATTTGCACTTTCCACTATCTTTCTTAGTCTCTTATTGTAATAGTGGTAGGCCTTGCTCTTAGTAGAATAACCCAAAAAGATTCCTTCATCACATCTTGCATCAAACTTCCCTATATTCTCATCTCTCTTGATATAGCATTTGCTTCCAAAAATTATGAAATATCTAACTATAGGAACATGACCAAACCATAGCTCATGTAAGGAGGCTTACCAGAATCACCTTTTATATGTACCTAGTTGAATGTGTAAACAAGAGTGCTAACAACTTCTCTCCAAAAGGTTTGTGTAACATTTCCTTCAATCAACATAGTCCTGGCAACATCCAAAATGGTTATTTTCTTCCTTTCAACAACTCCATTCTGTTGAGGGGTTCTAGGAGCAAATAGTTGTCTTCTAATTCTATTCCTCTCACATAATGAATCAAACTCACCATATGTAAATTATCCTCCTCTGTCAGATATTAGGCACTTTGGCTTCAATCCTATCTCGGTCTCCACCTTAGCTTTGAATATCTTGAATTTCTCCAACGCTTTTGATTTCTCCCTTAGAAAGGTAACCCACATCATCCTAGAGTAATCATCAATCAGCAACATAAAATATATGTAACCCTGCACACTTCTCACTCTTGTAGATCTACACAACTCAGTATGCACAAGATCTAATAAACCATTAGATGATACAACCTACTCTTGAATGCAGTTCTTGTTAGCTTTCCCAACTAACATTTTGTACATACTGGATTAGATGGCTTCACAATTTTAGGAAAATCTCTAATAGCTTGAGTAGAGCTTATCCTTATCATGCAGTCAAAATTAACATGATGCATCCTTATATGCCATAACTAACTTTCATCAATTTGAGCAATCAAACAACTTTTCTCACCAACATTCAACTAAAAAATATTACTTTTAGTCTTAGTCCCTGATGCAATCTCTATACCAGAGGCATTTAGAATATTGCATTTACCATTATTGAATTCCAAATCATATCCCTTGTCAACCATTTGTCCAAAACTCAAAAGATTATGCTTCAAACCTTCAACATACAAGACATTATCTCAACGTACAAGACATTATCTATGGTGGAGGATTATTGGAAAGATGGATAGTGGAAGGACTTATCTCATTTGGACCAGTCTTTGGGTAGTTTGAATAAAGTCATGAACTCTATGGTGAGGGTTGAAGAAAAAGACCATTTAATTTGGAAATTCACAGCTAGTGGTACTTTTACTGTGGCTTCTCTATATCATCAACAGTTCTACAACATGGAAAGCCCATGCTAGGCTAAAGCATGGGTGAAAGGCCTTACCCCTAAGATAAATATTTTCTTCTGGAGAACCCTTCAAGATAAAATTCTTAATACTGAGAATATCAGAAAAGAGGTATTAGTATGCCTAGTTTTTGTATTCTTTGTAAGCAGAATGAGGAGACTATAAATCATATGCTCTTTCATTTCCCTTTCTTTGTTGATGTCTGGGGAAGTTGTCTAGATCACTTCAAAGTCAGTTGGGGTTTCCCCAAGTCGATTCAAGAGATTTTCAATTCTTGGCATCATCCTTCAAGAAATAAATCCACAACCTTATTATGGAAAATTGCTTTACCTCACATGTGTTGGGGCATATGGAAAGAGAGAAATGATAGAGTTTTCAGAGAGAAGACAACTAAGGCTAAAATTGTGTTTGAAAAAATAAGAAGAAGTATAGTGGAAAATATGAATATCATAGGCGGTATTGATAATCCTCAAGATAAGGATGATCAATTTATCTACAAAAAGTGGAGATTAAAGGGTCAAGAGTGCTTTCAGATCAACCCTAGAGAGGGTGTGATATGGATCAGTCCACCCAAGGGATGGATGAAAATCAATTTTGATGGGGCCTCAAAGGGTAACCTGGGTGTTGCAGGATGTGAAGTGGTCCTAAGGGACGAATGGGGAATATGCAAAATCATAAAATGTATTCCCATAGGAAATCAGACTAATCATGTTGTCGAAGCCATGGCGGCTTACCATGGGATGATCCTTGCCAAGGAAGCTAAATGCACTAAATTTTGGTGTGAAGGAGACTCTTTAAACATAATCAATTGTTTAAATATAAAATTCCCGCCTTCTTGGTCAATTAGTAATGTTATTAAAGCAACTAGGAAAATCAACGAAGAATTTGAAATGTGTGTTTTTACACATGTGTATAGGGAGGCCAACTCCTACACTGATTGGGCAATCAACCTGGCTTGCCAATCGAGAGACATCATTACTAATTATGGTGAAATGGAGATTGCAAGTGATATGAAATCCTTGTTTAATCAGAATCGGAGCCAGACAAGGCAATGTGGTACTTTTAATCATTATTTCTAATGCCCCTTCCGCCTTTTTCGATGCAGGGTTTTATCGAAGATAATGAGCATTTATATAGGTGTCTTATCATTATTATCTGGCATAGATTTTGGGAATTCTTATAGAGTAACCACAGAAACCAGAGGAGAGGTTATCAAATTGAGAGAAGGAATTGCAAGGAAGGTGCTGGAAAAATGGGAGGTAACAAGAAAAGATTCAAACCTACTTCCTGCTCTGACTGGAGAAAGAACAAAGAAGTCTGGGATATCCTTCAGCAGGAGGGTCTGAATGTTTTCATGGAGAGGCTAAGTGGGAAAGATCCCAAAATCACTAGTATTTCATCAAGAACTGGAAAAATGGCAAAATCCTTATCGGATCCTAGATGATGAATGTTGATGAAGAGGTCATTGCCGAGGCCACGGGGATGACTACTGAGGGAATGAAATTTTATAGGGACCAAGGCATATCAGATAAAGTAGCAGATAAGTTTCTTGTCATGGATAAAGAGAGGAGAAAGATGATTAAAATCGACAACTCCTACCATGCTCCGAAGAAAATTTGCAGGCCATGGAGGTTTGTTTTATTCATTTCTATTGCATACATTACCTTAGATGGTAGGTTTACCAAAGCCTATGGGCATCACTTTGTTTTTATCAACCACTTCCATCATGGGGAAAAGGTGAGCCTACCCTACTACCTATCATTCTCAATGGATCATACTATAAAGGAGGTTCAGAAGGACCCTAAAGGAGACCATTCCCTCCACCAGGGGCTTATGGCCCTGGTTTATAAAATGCTTAAGGGGAAGTGCATTGAAAAGCCTATTAAAGGCAAAAATGCAAGAGATGGGACAACAAAGAGTGAAGCTAGTGGATTTAACTTTGAATCAAAGACCGAGGGAGAATCGGAAGAAACTAGAAAAAAAGGGAAGAATAGGGCCAAGAAGAGAAGGATTATTGTGGAATCAGAAATGTCGGATTCTGAAACTGTATCCTTTGAGAAAAAAATTGTTAAAAAAAAGAAAGGGAAAGCTACTAGAAGGCAAACTCAAAGGAATAATACTAAAAAGGGTAACAATTCAAACATCAACCACATTCTCATTGATTCTGAGGAGGAGACTGAAGAAAACAAGAAGGTTGAGGGTTAGGATAAAGAAGGGGAGGGTAACCCAATGATGGGCAATATTAAGGTCATGAGTACCACAAGTCTACAAAAGAAGGATAAAGGGGATAAAAGTGGTAGTGGTGAAAATGATAGTGTTAAAGCCTTCTGTCAGACCATCGCTACCATGGTGAAGGATATCAACAGTTTGAAAATAGATACACAGGCTATCGCAAGAGTTACGGTTGGTGATAAGCCCCTGGTTGAACATGTTAAAGAATTGGTTGTCATTTTGCATAATGTGGAAGATATTGAATGTATGATTGGAAAAATCATAGCCACGTAAAAAAAGGTCAATGAGATGGGAGATAGAAAGGAAATGACAAATAAAATGAAGGACTTTGGTAGAAGAATTGACAGGTTGGAACTCAACGTCAAGAAGATTGCAAACTAAAATTTCCAAATCCTCAAATCGTTGGTGGACAACATGAACATCCTTATCAATAGGTTTGAGAACAATGCTGAGAAGGATGGTGATAAAGAGCAGCTAGACAAGAAGGGTCATGAAAGGAGGACCAGAGCTAACACAAAGATCAAGGGTGACATCAAAGGTCATGAGCTGGAGGAACTGAAGACCTCAGCGAACAACATGAAACAAATGTTTGTTCATGTTGAGGAAATTATGAATAGTATTTAGGTCTCTGTTGGTGTCCTAGGTTCTGTCTTTTTGCTATCTTTGTGCTTTCCTTTCACTGTCTATTCTAGGTTTTTAATGATATGTTATGTTAGTTGATCCCTTTCAGTGGGATCATTTTGTCTTTTTGAAGTGATCAGGCACTTTTTTCTAGCAATTCTATTCTCTTGGCTTGTACAAGGTTCGGGTACCTTTCAAATACCCCTTTTACTTAATCAAAACATACAAGACATCATCAGTATTATGCTTACCATCAAAAGAAATTGAACCTCTACCACAAATCACACAAGCTTTATCATCTCCAAATCTCACTATACCACCATTATACCTTTCCATATTCAAAAATTTTCTTTTATCACTTGTCATATGGTGTGAACAACCGTTGTCAATTAACCATTCATCTTTCTCTTTAATCTTAGTATCCAAAGATTTATCCTCAACAATGTAGCTTGTGGAATTCACTGGTACCAGATCATCTTCCTTGATAGCAATAAATACAAACTCATCTTCTTAATTCCCATTCTCAGACTCTTCATGTGTCACACCTTCATCAACAACATAATAACATCTCTTTTGATATGTTAACTTCCAGTTAGGCTTATAGGGCTTATCATACTTATCATGCTTCTCATATATATCAATCTTATCAAATATATCATGGCTTTCAAATTTGTCATGCTTATCATACCTATACATTCTTTCAGGACACCTAGAAGCAAAATGTCCTATCTTATTACAAGAGAAACATTTCAGAGGTAACTTTCCATCATACTTATTGGCTCCCATAGGAAATATTCTAGCAATAAGGGCTTCAAGTTCATCCAATTATCTTTCTTTCTCTTCCATCTCTCTCTTTTATCTTTCATATCTGGAAACCCAACATGAACTCTCTCCTAGATCATACTTCTACTTCCCAGATACAGAGGCTCTAAATGCACTCTCAGATTTACCATGTGATTCTCCAAACTCACTCAACTCAAATGAAACAACCTTACTAACCATCATGTCCCTTGTCATAGTAGTCACAATTCGAATCTCTTCAATAGCAGCTACTTTAGGCTTGTAAGAAGGAGGAAATGATCTCAACACTTTAGCAACAATCTCATCTTCTTCAATAGTTCCACCGACACATCTGATACCTAGGACAAGTTCATTCACCTTAGTCATAAAGGTAGACATGTTCTCATCTTCTCCCATCTTTAGCATCTCATACTTTCCTTTCAAACTCTATAATTTAGCAACTTTAACATGTTTATCTCCTTCATACAAGGTCTCTAACTTATCCCAGATCTCATGTGTAGTCTGCAAACCCATCACATTAGTCATCTCTGAATCAGTCAAGGCATTCAACAATACTTCCTTAGCTCTTATGTTATGTTTATCATCCTTGATCTCAACAACAGTAATCGGTCCATTCAGAGGAACATTATAGGTATTCTTTGTAATCTTTCAATACTCTTCTCCAAGACACTTCAAATGAACTTCCATCCGGTCCTTCCATACAATATAGTTATTTCCATCAAATCTTGGACTCTGCTTCTTGAACACATAAGTTTCCATGCCGAATCTCATCAAGCAGACAAACTTCTTCCGGAGGATCTAGCTTTGATACCAATTGTTGGCAACAATAATGAAGTAAAACTGAGAGAGGGGGTGAATCAGTTTTCACTAGATTAGACAATTCAAGCACAATCTCAAATCTAATCAACTGCAACAAGAATAAAGATAAACACAATATTAGCAACATACATAACACCAAGATTTTGATGTGGAAAAACCGATTAAGGGAAAAACCATGGTGGGAACCCGCCCACAATGAGATAACTCTGCAATAGTATGTGCAAATATTACAATGGGGAATGCACATGCATTCAATAACACTCCCTAGAGCTCACTTCTTGAAATATGAAGACTCAGAAGGCTCCAACCCTTAGGAAAGTTTCACTACCTTACAATAATATTCAGACTACAATCCGGTTAAGATGAACTAAAAGAAGAACATCTCCTAATGCCTGTTGACAATTTCAGTTAAGTACATTTGTCTTCCCTGCTTCAATCTCATCTCAATACACCATACTAAAGGATAAATTCTCTTATGTGCACATACACAACTCTCTGATAATGCAGACACATCCACAATACTTGAATGACATGAATCTAACACATATTTATATAATTCATCAACCTTGACTTCAAGGTTGGCTCAAACCCTCAACACCTAATTGTAAAATTACATCACATGATACATAAATAAACTGCCAAACCAATACAATGCCATAGATGACATAGTATGGACCTAAATCAAATCCTCAAACACGCAACACCACCAAAAATCTTGCCAAGATCAACCGCAACATGCTGCACCATTGAAAATACTGCATAACATGAAGAATATCACTGGACCCAAAATATCTTCAATAAATCACACAATGATCAATGTGGACCATGAAAACAAATAGGAAATGATTAGAAAACACCAACAAGAATGTTAGAACCATCTGCAATAGCTGGACGAACACTACTTATTCAAATCTTCATCATCAACACACTAATACTCATGAACACTTAATAACAACAATTCAGACTAGAAAGATCACTTGTGAAGCACCAAATCATGAACCATCTGAAATGAAGATACACATGAACATCCAAAACACTCTCCCAAATCCTTAACCAAACATTAGATCATACCAGAGCACAACAAATCAATCACCAGAACACTGCAACATTGAACACTAAAAACTAATCTTCATACTGGAATCCACAACTCAATCAAATCAACACAAAGAACCATGGAACCAATAAAGAATGAAGTATATCTATTTGATTCAGCATCCCAAATAGATAAACCAACCAAATTAACTCACTGTAATCACCGGATCACTAAACAACTTTCTATAACACCAAAACATAGGAATATGTCGGCATCAATGACAACAAAGGCGACTTGAGGGAACTGGCTGGAGAAAGATTTGATAAAAGGCGACCTGAAACATTTGGAGGACGTTATTAAAACTATGAAAGAATGGGTGGAGGAGGACAAAGACAATTTCAACACCCAGATTGCCCGTAATGAGAAAGCATCGAAAATCCTTATGAACCACAACCTCCAGGTCCTTAAATTTTCTTCCCAGAATATGAATGCATTGGTGGATCATCTGGAAAAGAAAAACCAGGAGAAGAACTTGGTAATTATAGAAGATGCTCCAACTTCTAGCCCAACCTACCAGAACCCTAGGCATAGAACTAGGTAGACTACTGCTGAGAAGGACACGAAAATGAAGGAGAGTCAGATTGGACAGGAAAACAACGACCTGAGGGAAGCGGCCAAGGCAATGATGCTCTTGGTGCAGAATGCTGAGGAAACTATGAAGAGTTTTTAATTTTCTTGTAATGCTGGGCTTGGGGTCAATTTCTTGTTGGCCTCTTGCTATCCTTTTCTTTGTTGCTGGTTTTTTTGCTGGTCTTTTGCAGTTGTCTTGTTTTGTTTCCTTCTTGAATATCTTTCAAATGTAATTGGGTTTCGGGTCCCTTAAAACCTGTTTTTACTTAATCAAAAACATATCCTAGTAGCAGCAATATCCAACATGGTAGAAATGGGAAACTTAGAATAGGTTGAAGGTATCACCTATTTTGAGAAGAGAAGTATAGGATGGGAAGTGGATAAATATTGTGTAAACATAGAAGTAGAAGAGAGAGATGATAGTAATTGAAGAATAGGTTTTACATTTTCAAGCTTAGGATATTATTTGGGAAATGAGCATGTGAGGGTTTATCATAACATTGTTTTTTCGAATTAATTTTAAACTATTTTAGCAAGCTAACATTAATATCTCGTAGAAATAACATATTCGCTTGACAAGAAAAGACACCAATGCGACCGCATTCAACTTTTAAAAAGATGTAATAATATTTTTTAGAAAACAAAGAAACAAAGTGAAATTACTAGCTTTTATAGATCCAAAAGTTTAAAATATTTTGAAAGAATTTATCTGAGACTTACATTTTATAATGAAATATCTCGCTCAACCACCATTTATTGCATTTACAAATAATTTTTAAAATAATCCAATAAGTTCTTGAAAACAAATATGATGAATATTTCATTACAAATATTTAATGAGGTTAGTCTTCGTATAATTTTGACAAGTGCATGGTTGTTCCAATAGTAGTCCATAGAAGTCATACAACAAATGGAACTTATGCAAATTATTTTTGTATTTATTTGTTTCCTTTACGTTTTTCTTTTAACTTGCACACTTTAGCCTTGCGTGGGGAATGAGATTGTAGGAAGAAATTTATTTCCTTTCTTTTGGGACTTCTCTCTCTCTCTCTCTCTCTCTCTCTCTCTCTCTCTCTCTCTCTCTTATATATATATATATATAAGATGTCAAATAGTCTATAGAATCTTCTGAAAAATAATCATTTGGATAAACATAAAAACCTAAAATAAATGAATCATCAATACGGTGTTTATTTGATCTCCCTTTTCTTTTTGGTCCTCGATATTTTGTTGTGTATCTTGATGAAGTGACATGTATTTTTTTGTTATTTTTTCTGCTTCAAATAAGTCACTCAAAGATCCCATGTTTAAAATTACAATATAATTCGTTTGAATATCCAAAGTACAAAAACATCATATTATAATTTCCAACTCTTTTTTTATGTACCTTCCACCTTTTGGCTTCACACCTAACCTAGTGTGAACTAAGTTCTTTTGTTCTTAACTAAGTCATTAACATTTTTACTTTCCATTTTACTTCTTCTATATAGTTCTTTTGTGCATGATCATATGAAGTATGAATGCTTGATAGTATTTTATTTTCTCCACAAGTTGCTTTCTTTGACTTCTTCTTTATGGATGGGAATGGGGAGTAGGAAGTCATTTTTTCTACTTATGTCCCTTGTGACTCTATATTTTCCCCTTTATAAAGGTTTTTAAATGTTTCTTATATATTCCTCTTTCTATCTTTGTACCTTTCTATGTTTTAAATGCTTTTAAAACATCAATTACTTCTATGTTATCATTAACATACATTAAATACAACATTATCTATTTACAAAATTACATATACAAACATGAACATATCCATAGAACTATATTACGCACATGGAATAATTCAATTAAATCATCAACACATCTCCAAGTAAACTCTTACAAACATAACCATTCCCTAGGGTATCTCAACGCCACTACTTGACATAATTATAACATATCAATTATCCATCTAGAACATCATATCTTATTATTCAACTAGTCACTTAATTTCCATACAACCAAGATGAATGTTAACACATA
Source organism: Cryptomeria japonica (assembly GCF_030272615.1). Lineage (NCBI taxonomy): Eukaryota > Viridiplantae > Streptophyta > Pinopsida > Cupressales > Cupressaceae > Cryptomeria > Cryptomeria japonica. The sequence continues at coordinate 235,759,658 of NC_081410.1, read as the reverse complement.
TGCATACTCTTTCACATTATATTTTCTTAGATTCATTTTAACATACTAACACATATGAAGAAGAACCCTAAGGGAGTGCTGAAGGAAAAAAGTAAAATCCAAGCCCAACCCAGGAAGAAGCAAAAGAAAATAGAGGAGACTGGCAAAGATCCGGAGGACATAGGCAAGGAACTGGAAGAGAACAAGCAAACAAGAACCCTGGAAGCTGAACAAAGCCTGGAGATGGAGACTATGGAGGAGACCCTCAGGGTTGCTGACACTATTTCTGCCCTCCATATTGTTAAAGATGAATAGATAACCCCTGGTAAAGTTACTCCTTCTCCTGGTCCTCACCTCGAGACCTTGAAGGGTTTTATGAAAACCATTGAATGGCTTATTGATGGGAATAAGAATACTGTGGATGAATACAAAAAACTCTACAACAGAGTCATGATCCTGGAGACCATTAACATTGGAGAGGGGAACACTATGGCCAATTATATTGAAGATTTGAAGAACACAATTGTCAAAGCGGAAGACATCAGAGATGCCTTTAATCCCCGATTTGAGAAAATTGAAAAGGAGATACAGGATAGAAAAACCCTGGAGGAAACTAACGAAAAAATTCTCTCGGATACAGTTGCCAAAGTGGACAAGATAGAGGAGTGCCTCAAGAACATTACAGAGCAGAGTCTCAACATTCTGAAAATCTGAGCCAACAACACCCATACCCTCATCAGCAAGCTCGATGATGAAAAGGAAACCCAGGAAATTGACCTAGATGGAGAAGGAACCGGGGAAGCCCAAGGTCCCAGAACTCGCACCCATGGAAAGAGGAAGGAAAAGAAAGTGAATAAGGACCTGGATTAGCTAAAAGCAGTTGGGACGACCTATGATGAGCTAGTGACTAAGGCAGAGGATCTGCTGAAGAAAATTACTATGTAGTGTCTCCTTGGGTTCTTTGTTATTTTTGTTGTTTAGCTGTTTTTTCTGTTCGCTGGTTTTTTGGACCAGTCGCTTTGTTTGAGGACTCTATTTTCTCATATTTTTATTTTAACTATGTTGTAATGGTTTCGGGTCCTTAAAACCTATTTTTCATTCAATCAAAACATACTAACCAAATGTTCCTACTACCCATCTTGATTCATTAATCACTCAATTTATCATGAATCTAAATGCATTTATCCTTCTCCTACATATGGAACTAGATGATCTCCTTAAAAACAACCTTTACACAACTCTTCAAGAATACTAACCATATTCATATGCAAGACTATAATAGCAAGAACTTATTTACTTCCAAATAGGATACCATGCTACTAAAAAATTTCAAGAATCATATTTAATACTATAAACATAATATAATCATTCAATCCCCTAAATCAACATAGTATCTCAATCCCAACATATTAAACATTTTTCTTCGACATAAACCAAATATTAATGCATCATCTTATTACAAGATCAAAGTTTCTAGATCATCAAGACCTAACACACAACAGTACATAGAATAAGCACATAGTCTCTATTTCTACATCACATCCTAATGCTTAATATTAGAAGTTACGTAAGTACATAATCTTACTTCCTTTTATCATAATGCATCATAGATTTATTTAACCATTTCACCTAGATAATTCCTATTTACTTAGATAAGAATTATAAGAACAATTACTATTGTTTCAATATTTCATTCCATAGGATTACACATCACAAACCCATTTCACGAATTCAAATGCAACACAAATATGTATATGCTAGCTTATTTCTTTTTCCACATAGAACTCATAATATCATATTACATAATGAATATCCAATGCATCAAGAATGAACAATGAACTCTTCTCCTAATCCACCACATCATATCGTATCTCAATTTCATCCACAAATACATGAAGATACATAATATCCTTTACATATACAAATCATATTGATACAATGTTTCCTTATTCCAAGTACATAGAAATCAGCTCCAAGAGAAAAAACCACATAATGAAGAATCCAAGAATCCAATTCACGCATGCTTGCATCCAAGAAGAACATTCCAATGGAAGAAGGCATTCAATCACCCAACCATGTGGAACCCAATAGGAACCACCCCCCATGCTAGGATATGACATGGGGTTCCAACTCACACTCAAGACCTAGGCTGACACCTAACAATCAAGAGACTCAACATGGCAACCACATGAAAACATCAAGAATCAAAGCTCAATCACATCACATGGCTAGATCAACAATAGATCACTAGCAGTCTTTTGCTCACAACATTGTTCCTACACATGAAAGAGACCACTCGCTGAACCATGGACCATAACCATAGGGTAACACATACATCTAAAGAGAATCATAACAACATCATGTAAGGCTCACAAATGATATAGAAACAATCATAACTTATTGAGTACAATCTGACCATAATAGAGCACATAAAGCCATACACATGGAAGAGAGCCTTCACCAAATGAACACAAAGGAAAAGCCAATCATGATTTAAATACAAGAGTGAAACCAAATCCATATCAAATACTCTATAGTGAGACATAGCACATCCCACTAGAGTCATACAATTAACCCTCAACACCTCAACGATAAGGAATGAATACTCTTACCGAAGCACAAGAAACATCATGAATGATCAAAAAACATCAAAGAAAACTTTGAAAATGTCAACACAATCTGCACATGCCTCTAGAGAAATCACAAAACCCAAAAAGACACCAAACAGGGCTCAAAACTAACTTTTTAGGACCTTCGGAATAAGCTAGTGCTTCTAGTCTATAAAGTAGCACCCCTGGTATATAGGGTAGCATTTTTGGTATGTGCCATGGCGTTTCTGGACCATTCTATAGAATTTTGGATGCATTTGACAACATTTTGGGTGTTTTGGTTAGCTTTCTCAGTTTAGGGTCCACTTCTTTGGGAGAATTCCATAGTGCCCTAGAAGCATTCGCTATCGCCCTTGGTTCATCCCCTAGCATTCTTGTTCCAAAGGAAAAAATTCTAGGGTGATTATGTGGTGTTTTTGGTAAAAGAGTAAAAAGTTAAGCAAAATGAACACAAAAGGCTAAGGTACTTACTCAAGGGTCAATTCCAGCACACAAACTCAACTCAGAGGGATTGGAATACTCAAAATTGGAAGAGGGAACTCACAAACACAAGCTTAGGCTCTCTAACAGAAAACTGCATAGGAAAAACTCTCTCCCACAGTGCTCTATATAACACTTAGAAGGCATAGCATATGAGGGAGATGAATAACACTACAATAATCACATTAAGACAATACAAAAGCCTTATAAGGTTCAAAAGAAACCTCAACACTCTCCTAAAAGGGTCTACACTCCTAATGTGAAATCATAGTGAGTTGTAAAGAGCTCCCGACAACAACAAGGAGACCATAAATCATCAAATTTGACCCCGAAGCATGGAGATGCATGAAATGCAATACAAGGAGATGATCAACTCAAAAAAACCAATTCAATAACACATCCAAACTCAGGGCAGAGACATTACATTCACCCATAGAGTAGACAAGAAGTTATTTCCAACAAATAATTTTCTAGAAATTGAAAACATTAAATTGCAATTCTCCCCATTCAATTCATTTTTCCAAAACAAATTAATTTCTGCAAGTAACAAATCCAAATCTCCCAAAATATTTCAAGCAATATCCATCAACAAATTGCACAGTCACAGAGAAGATAATCTTTCCTGAAATCAACAATTCAAAGGAGAAATTGAACCATCTGTAAACGCAATCCAATCAAGGTTGAAATTTTAAGATGAGCAATCCACAAGCAAATCCAAATCTTCAATCCAAATCCAAATCCAAATCGAAAACCAATTCTAAAATTTGTTGGATGGTTAACCCAAAAACATTCACAGAAAGATAATTAAATAGAAATTCAAACTCAAAACTTTAAAAATATTTGACCAATCAAAAAATTCCAAGAAACAATATATTTACGCCGAGAGGCATTCCTATACAATCGCAGCACGAGGAGTGAAGGATAGAATAAAATGAGAATATTTTGTGTAAACCTTAAAGAAAACAGAAATGTGATCGCCTGTAGCTGTATGGACTAAGCACCGCCTGCAGCTGTAGCTTCGTGGACCAAAGACATGATTCAAAATGTCACGTCAAAGATCTACCAGTTACATGCAATGATGACATGCAACTGTTACATGCAACCATTGATCGAAGGAAGAAAGTAATAAAGGTAATTTATTGTCTCTGCAACCAATCTTACCCATTCCATTTGAAACAAGAGCATATGCAATACCATTTGAAATAAGAGCAAATCCAATACAAGTGAGGAGATCCTTTATATTCTGCAAATAATTTGTTTTTATTGCAATCTATGTATGCTGAGAATAATTTGTTTGCGTTTTGGATGCAGATCGAAATACAAGTTGCATTGATAAGGTTGGCATCGTGTTAGCAGTCTACTTTGAAAATAGGTATGTATGGTGGATGGCTTTCTCTCAACGTAGTTAAGAATTGCAAAATTGTGTCTATTTTGTAGCTATCTCTATGATTCCTTACAAAACAACCGGATTGTATAGTTGCATGGGTTACTATTTTTCCTTGCATGTTTTAAGTTTGCTCAAGTCTGTTTAGTATATTGACTTTCCCATGTTGTGAATCGGCTCTTCTTTTTAGCACCCTTTTCTCTTTATTCATGATTTCTCATGGCTGCTCTATAATATCAAAGGTTGAAGTGTGATGATGGTGTTTCTCCTAGACTTTGAACCCCTCGCTCTACCTTCCTTATCTTACTCAGTGATTGCTCGTATCTTCCTCTGTGCATGTCTACACTTATGTCTGCTACATAGTACTTCAGTGGCAGTAGGAGATAAGTATATGGAATTATAGGCTAATAATTAAACATTTGTTTAACCCAAAATTAAGAGTTAAGGGAATAAATCAAAAATAGAAAAGCTTTGATATTAGGTCTATTATTGAAATGCTTTGATATTTAATATACTAAACTTTATTTTGATATGTGAAATCAATGCGGTGAAGCCATGCATGGCGATGTCATACGTGTACACCAACTTTCTCTCCACCTCACCTTGTCACTCAATGCCCATGGCAGATGACATGACCGATTTGTACCAATCATCATGGGTGAGAAATGTGGTGGGCATTTGAGATTTGTCCATGTGGACTATGTACAACTTTTCTACTTCTTCAGTGCCTGCACACACTGCCAATATCATGGCGGTTGCTATACATGCTCTAACTATATCCCTCCTCATTATACCCATTTACTCTTCAGGGCAAAACAATCATAGGAATTCATATAAAACTAGAGAATTTTGATTCATATATTAGGGTTCTTTTGTCATTAGATATAAGTATTTCTTCCAATTAAAATGTCGTGTTTTCATCCAATTAGAAAAAACAAATTTTGATCAAAAATAGAAAGCTTTGATATTAGGTCTATCCTTGAAATGCTTTGATATTTAATATACTAAACTTTATTTTGATGTGTGAAATCATAATGAATAATCAATTTGTTTTAATTTTGGGATGTAAAATTGAATTATATGTGTGAAATCAACCATTTGCATACAAAATTATTGCATTTAGTTGTTCTATTTAATTCGATTTTCCTAGATATTTAAACATATATTTCATTACTTGTTAAATACTCACACTATTATACAGGAATAAAATTCCTTTTACATAAGTTCAGGCTAATCAAAGAAATGCATACAATCAAAACACAAATCAACCTACATTATAAATAGCTAGGGAAGATATATTTGGAATAAATATTTTGAAATTAAATGAGAATGATATATACAATTATCTCTAAATTAGATGATAGAATATTAAAGCTAAAGATGTGTAGAATCAATTCACCAATTTTCAAAATTCGTGCTCTAAATGTTGAAAATCATAATAGACTTATAATTTTATGTGTGTTAATCCCAAGTGATGTGGATTTGTACTCTTTGATGAGAAAATCAAATTTGGTAGACATTAGACTTCTACAACTCAATTCATTCAAATCTCTAATATTTAGATGTGCAGTTGCACATAAAGATGGTGGTATTTAGAAATACCTTTGAGAAAATAGCCAAATCACTAGGATCAAGTTCTCTTGGGTCAACCCTCTTGATGGAGTTGCTTAATAACACTGGATGAATATTCAAAAATAGTAGTCGCAACTATGCACATGGCCTACATAAAAATTTTGATGCAATAGATTCCTTTTAATTCTCCTTGACAATCAAAAGTTACTTGTTATTCTTGGATGTGCTCAATTGCACCAATTGACTTCTTTAAATACCACAACAACAATAAGTTGCACAAATGTGTAGCAATTTAACTCATAATAATGAGTGAAAAGACAATAGAGTTTGAGAATTAAAATTTTAACTTTTTGTTTTATATTTTGGATTAATCATGAGCTCCTTGAGATTACACTCAAGTAAACTATGAGGTTGACCCATGATAGGAAAATATAAATCCTAAGATTAAAAACAAGTGCACATAAAATTTAAAAATAATTAAAAAAATGTTTAATTATTAGCCTATAATTCAGTGGCATTATATAATTAGATGAAGTAATCAATAAAAATACAAGACTTAGTAAGTTAAAAAAAACCATGGTAATAATTTGTAGTTAAAGAATAGATTTTTTAGTTAAAATTAATCAAAAAAATCAAAATGTAGTAAAAATAGGAAATATATAACAATTTAAAAAAAACTGAAAGATATAGAACTTAGTACATTTTAAGAAAAAGTTACAACACTTAATGAGAAAAAATTTATGGTAACAAGTTGTAGTGATCTAGATTTATAGAAGTTATTACTGTGAATAATTTATTTTGGAGCAATTTATGCCTTGAATTTATTGTAACTAATCATTGTTCTGAGTATCATCATTTCCTCTTGCTATGGCTAACAATATGTCTTAATTGTTGACTTGCATCGATTACTTGTCAAACTGCCTTCTAAGACATTTTTTTGTGTTGTGTAGAGAACTTACATTGCAAAAATGTCATCGAGGTTTGAAGCTATTTTTCTTTTGAAAGTCAAATTTTCTCGATGATGTCAGTAGTGTTGGTAGCAATTATGGTTCCCAAAATGTACTACTAGAGAGTACTAGTTTTTATTTTGTCTTATTAGATGCTCTTCACCATACTGGAAATCTACAATTTGATGAGCTTATCCGACAAGGTCTTCTAAAATATTTCATCTTTCATGTTTTTTGTCAAGCATGTAAAGTGCGTGTGCAACTTGAAGAAGGTTATGATGTTGATATTGAAGATGAAGTAGAATGCTCACATAAGTGTCCCCGTCTTACAGCACAAGCCTATCGCACTCACTTGAATGATCTCATGATTCATAAAAGAATGCATTTCTCTCAATAAGAGTGTCCATGCCATTACACCATTAATAAATTTCATTTTTTGGTTGATTATTTTTTTCTTTGGTGTTTATCATGGTTGCTTTGAAGATTATACTCTTTGATGCACAACTTCTTAAAGGATCCCAAACCTATATTCTAACCAGAACCACAATACTAACCCTAACCATAAATCTAATCCCTGACACTAAAACCTTACCCTAACCATACTTGTAACCATAACAATACATTCAACCATGATGTAAACACTCATGCTAACCATGATATCAAACCTAACCCTAACCCCTATGTAAAAATAGGAAAGATATACAACATAGTACATTTTAAAAAAAGTTACAAAACTTAGTAAGTTTGAGAAAAAATTATGGTAACAAGTTGTAGTGAACTAGATTTATAGAAGTTATTTCTATGAATAATTTATTTTGGAGTAATTTATGCCTTAAATTTTTTAGTTTGTTTTGCTTACCAGACTCATTAATTTTTGTTTTGTATGATTTTTTTATTTCTAATTTAAATATTTTTGACAGGAAATCTATGCAACTTGAGCCACAATCTATATCAATAGCCTAAATCAATCATGTATGTATTAAGTATTAGAATATTACTTTTTAAGAGTATTTGTTTCGATTCAAGTAAATGTTAGATTATTTACTAATGGGAATTTAAGGAACTATCATTGCATTCAGCAATGATAGTCATAACAAGAATACATTCTTTTTTCAATATGAAAAATTCATTACTGAGGGTTCAAATGGGGAGGCATTGTTGGAGGAGGTATATTTGAAAAATATGAGACACATTCCACCATGGAAGCAAATGCCCATCGACCTCTCATTTGGCTTCACAGTAGAAGCGCTTGACACTGATTGTTGGTGAAGGGGTATTGTTATGAACAAATTCATATCACCTTTTGATGGGAAGGAGCTCTTTCAAATATACTTTCCTAATACTTGTACTATGAAAGCTTATCCTAAGACTGACCTACACCCTGCTCAAGAGTGGATCGAAGGACAATGGACACAACTACAATGTAACCTTCAACAAATCTTTATGTAAAGAGTCCTTAAGAAAATAGGAAGCCAATGGATGAAGAAAACAAATTGGAATTTTTAGAATAAAATTTAATGTAATATGTTTTTATTAAAATTTTCTTTAATGATTATTGAATAAATCATTAGAGGTTGATGCAAAATGTTATGTTTGATTTTTCTTTAATGAAAATTGACTTCATGTATTATTTGTTTATATAATACATTGTGTTCAACTTTTATTCAATGCCTATTAAATATTTTTGGAAACTACTGCATTGCTTGATTGTTATTTATTTCAACAAAAAAAAGAATATTAGTTAAAAAACATTTACTTAAAAATACATATCAGTTGTTCTTTTAATTTCCACTAAGTGTTTTGGGATGTTACATATGCTATTAGAGCTACCAAGTTCGACACTGAACCTTAGTCTCGCCACTAAAAAAATTAAGTAGAAACTTAACATAGACTATCCTGCTTCACAGGGTGTGGTTGCAACAAACACCTCGGAAGAAAGTTCGAAATCCCTTATGGATTTACTTTTGGAAACTTTGGCTTGACCATGACTATAGTTGTTGTTCATTTCCCTTAGATACAGAGACAATGACTGAGGTGATTGATCGGCTTCGAAGAGAAAGACATGTTTGGACAACTGCGAGTAAAGTAGCATTAAAGGCATCCATTTGGAAGAAACTTGGAAACAAAAATAAAGTTGACCTTGAGAAACTACCTGAGAAGGGTCAAACCACTATTGATCCTATCAAACACCATTTAAATACTCTCCATTATTGAGAGTAATCCATCAGACAAAGTGATAGTGACTCCTAAATGAGAGTCTACAAAATTTTGTAACTATTATGATTGTAGTCAATTTGGATTGAGTAATAAAAATTAAAATTTTGGATTGTAAACTCTATTTTTTAATGAATTATGTTCGGATTTTCTTTAATGCCTATGAAATGTTTTAATAAATTATGTTTAAATTTTCCTCAATTACTACTACATACTTTACTATCACTATTAAGTGTTCGATGTTTTATTTTATGCATATTTTTTATTACTAAATGTTAATATTTTTTAATATTATGTTGTATCTATTTATGGATATTTTCATTCTCATAATTCTAAAATACCAGCTTCCATTTTATGTTATTTATATTCAGCAAATATTCAAAACATGGATGTTTTTGAAAATGCATCAGAAATTGTTGTTGCAAGCCCAGATGTATCTGTGAATTCAAATGAATTCATTGAGAGCCATATGGACAAATGTGCAAGAACAATTTTGGATTACTGCAACAAAATTATCAAAGAATATGAAAACATGGCCTTAATGATAGATGATGTTGAAGAATTATAAATATTATAAATGGAAGATGTTGCAACAAAAGTAAAGGAAGTTTCTGCAATAGCATCAAAATTTCCAGATTCTTTAAAAGAAGTATATCACGATCATTATGAGAACAAGGGTTGGAATACCATCCTCATCATTGAAGAATTTGTTATGTGTTTACATCATTACAATGAAGTGTTATTCATTTAGTTACTTCTTGGTCGATCTTTAATACTTCTTAAATATTGCAGTTTTATGTAGTTGTTAGATAATGGCCCAACTAGGCACTATGTGTTGTTAGGTAATGTGTAAAAACCAATAGACAATTATTGAGCCTACTAAATTTTATAACTATTATGATTGTAGTCAATTTTGGATTGAGTAATAAAAATTAAAATTTTGGATTGTAAACTCTGTTTCTTAATGAATTATGTTCGAATTTGCTTTAATTCCTATGAATTACATACTTTACTATGACTATTAAGTGTTCAATAGTTTATTTTATGCATTTTCGCCACCAATAAATTTAATTTTCAAATGATTCAAAAATTGTTGTATTGATAAGGCTCATGTATATAATAATAATAATTGTCACAATAGATAATAATTTCATTTTTAATATTAATTGTTTAATATTTTGTAAATCTTTACAATTTTTACACATTTTAACTAATGCTAAAATCAAAATTCAAATGACTTGAAAGTTATTGTCGTTATAATGCTAATATAAATCAAATAAATATAATGTTTGATTTTTATCCACTCACATTATAGAAATTTCCATAATCAAAACCTTAATATTAATCATTATCATAATCAAAACCTCAATATTATTCATAATTAATAATTATAATCTTTAACCCTAAACCTAACTATATATGTAACCCAAAACCTAACCCTAACCCTAATTATAATTCTAACCTTGACCCTAACCCTTTTATATCCCCAAACCCTAACTCTTATAGCTATCATCACGTACTATCTTTGATTGCAATCTTAACCCTAATCCTAATGATAATTCTAACCCTAACCCTAACCCTAATTTTATTTACAATTAATAATTATAATAACTAAGATTAACCCAAATCCTAAGCCCAACATAAACTATAACCCTAACACTTGACATAATTATATCATTAGCCCTAATAATAATTCTAATCTTAACCCTTATACTAACCATAATTGAATCCTAGCCCTAAACTTAACCCCCTAAATTCTTAATTGAACTCTAATCATAACCCTAATCTAGCCCAAACCTTAATCCTAATTGAAATGTACTACTAATTTAACTCTAACCATAATGTAGCTGAATAACAACCCTAATTCTAACCATACTTAAACTTCAGCACTAACTATAACTGAACCCTTATAATAACCTAACCTTAAAATTAACCTTAACCATAGTTACTATTTAAACCCTATTTTGAACCTCAATCATAACCCTAAAGTAACCTTGATTGTAAATCCAATCTATGCTTGATGTTATCCCCAAAACCTAACTTTATATCTAATTATTAATTATAATTTTTAACCTAACCTTATATCTAATTATTAATTGTATATAACCTTATAATCCTAACTATATCCCTAACCATAATCATAATTATAACACTACCTAATTATAATTATAACCCTAATCCTAACCCTAAATCTAACCCTAAACCTAACCCTAACCATAATTTTTATTATAATAACTAATTGTAATCTTTAATCGTAACACTAATTATAATTATAACCCTAACCCTAACCTTAATTATAATTCTAACCCCGACCCTAACCCTATTCTAGCCCCAACCCTAATCCTAACCCAAACCCTAACTCTTATAGCTATCATCACGTACTATCTTTGATTGCAATCTTAACCCTAACCCTAACCCTAATCCTAATTATAATTCTAACCCTAACCCTAATTTTATTTATAATTAATGATTATAGTCTTTAACCTTAACCCTAATTACAATCATTAAGATTAACCCTAATCCTAAGAATAAACCTAACTATGATATTAGCCCTAACCCTAACCGTAATTTTCACCTATATCTTATCATATTTGTTATTCTATCATGATCATAATCCTATCTATAACCATAATCCTAACCCTACCTCTAACCAAGATTTAAACCCTAACCCTGATGTTATACACTTAATAACTATAAAACAATATTACAGTTTTAAAATAAGAATATAATAGTATTATACTTTACTAATAAAACTATAAAAATAATATTATAACTAACAATAATTTAAAATAATAATAAAATACATTTAAAATATTTCAAATTTATATTATGAATATTTTTTTCAATAAATTATAAAAATAATATCATAATAATCAAAACAATATAAATTAATAATAGTATATTATAATATTATTCCACAAAAAATAGAAAATAATAATAATAATTGCAATAATAATATTACATATTATTGCAACAAACATTAATAATATTATATTATATAGTTCTATTTTGAATTTTTTATTGTTTCCCATGTTGCGTCGCGACTGCTACTAGCTTACATATATTTGATTTTAATTTTATATATATATATATATATATATATATATATATATATATATATATATATATATATATATATATATATATATATATAATATGCCGAGAGATATCCTTCTTGAGGCACCTATTAGAGTTCGGGGTACATGATAAAAATAGGCGCCTTGAGAAGGATATCTCTTGGCGTATTATATATATTTGATTAAAATCAAATATATGTAAGCTAGTTTATTTAGCATATATATTTTCGAGGAGTATATTATTTGTTAATAAAATTTACTTACCCATTCAAAAATAGTCAATCGCATAAAAGGGTTCGTAACTTTATAATATACTCAATCACCAATAAAATAGTAACTGTATAAGCACATTAAATAATAATTCATAGCCCAATAATTATCAAATGAGTGAATTAAATAGATAAAGTCATATAAATAGGAATATAAAATCAAATCATTTTTAAACAATAAATAAATTAATAAAATCATTAAATCAAAACTCAATTAATAAATTATCAACTAAATAAAACAAAGCAACAATAAATAAACAAATAAATCATTCAACAATAAATCAACATAAATTAATAATAAAAAAATAATTAAATAAATAATGAATAAACCATTAAATAATATATCCAAATAAATCAATCTCGATAATAATTAATTAAATAAATAAATCAAACAATAAATAAATAGATAATCAATAAATCATAAATAAATAATTATTAAATCAATTAAATTAATCTAAATTGATTAAATACAATTCTCACAATAAATAAAATAATCAAATAAATAACCGATAATCAAACCATCGAATAAACTAATCTAAACCTTAATTAATATTATTTATCCCATAAATTAAATTTAAATAGATATCATATACTCACATACTCAAGTGACTTGACAAGGGAAACATCAACACAAAACTCTACCACTGACTTGCGTCGTGGCACAAACTGACAAGGTGAACAACTAAGCCTAGAGTGAGTGAAAGAAACCCACGCCATCTCCAACAACTTGCCATTGGGATAGGACACGCTCAAACCTGTGAAGCCAAGTGGAGTCGATGTCCGGTACCTGCAATCCTGCAATCATGATACGATACATATATGACATATAATCATCATAATAAAAAAGCAAGTGAAAAGAGAATCGCAACACCTTATCATATGCTCGCAATGAGTGATAAGTCATTGTCCCTTTCACAAAGACAGACACACAATATAACATCAAAGCATCGCATAAACCATAATCATGAAATAGGGTTATTAGCATCGTACATCATAAGTCATATATTCCACATATGAACAACAAATACATATAAATGCAAAAATCATATAAATCACCAAACATCACGAGTCATATCAAATAACATAAGTCCACATAGAGTAACTAGCATCATCAGTACCATCTAATATGACAATAGAGTTGTAAGTAACCATCCAAGCATCAACCATATGCCTAAATAAGTCTATCAATGCGTAAATCAAAATGCAAGTCTAGGAGGGGCACAACATCCTCCCCGCCTTTGGCTTGACTTGCTCTTGGAAGTCGCCAAGGGTTAAATTGAAAACATACACACATCAACAGAAAACTTCTTACTCCATACAATTCCTAGCTCAAAGTAAGATGACTATAAAATTTTCCTTTCTACATTTCAATTATCCAAGTAAATACGTTACACAAGAGATAAAACAAGTGACAAAACTCTTACCGGTTACAATAATCATGAAAAATCATTGAAATATCTTCAAGATAACTTTATTTAACCATATTTTGAAAGACTAAAACTGCAATTCTTGTATCCAAGTTAGCATCTATAAGCAAAAGTCACAACGACTCACACCATTCAAGCATGGAAACACTTCCCTAACATCTAGTGGAATGCATTTAAGAGGACAAATATATGTTTTACACAATTTTATACTCATAAGCACATCCTTAAGAAGCCACGTGTCATACACCTATATGAGAAAAGTTTGAATAAACTTCTTTCAAAACCAAATAATATGAAGAGAATCTCTCAATTACCAAAATTCCATATCCTATAATTTCAAGGGAAAGCAAGATTTACAACATTCAACTTTGCAATCCTTACCACACTTTCGCTATGCTACTCTAATGCGGGCATTTACACATCTACCATCCAATCAATTCATTTTATAGGAACTCTAATCCATTAATTATACGTGATATATTACCATATATAAGCACTTATTTAAGATATAAAATCAACAGTTTCCTTTTCTTTTATCTACTTCATATATTACAAATTCCTCAATTGAATGCACTTCTATCTAACTTTCATAAAATCTTAAAAGTCACCAGTATATTTCATCCATTAACATGTTTTCATTTAGTCAACTAATATCAGCATTACTTAATGTTTCATTAAAGATAATGTACTTCTTCGCGGTGTCCTCCCTTGCACACACTATTAGAGCTTCCAAGTGAACATGATAGAGACAACACTGACACAGAACGAGGGCACACAACACTCAAACATACAGAATGACCATTATGGACATCAAAGATGAAGTCAAAAGGAAAGATTCTCAAATCCAATTATTAAATCACGAAAAGAAAGGAAATTTACCAGTGAAGTAAATCAAGAAATAGAGTGTGACAAGTGCCACCACAAGAACAAAACAAATGAAAGAAGAAATTAGAGGTTAGTCCTAAAGCAAAAAGATCCAAAATCAAATTAACTCCAATGATACTTCACAAAATCACAAAATAACTCAAGACAAACTAACCAACTCATCTAAATCTATATCATGAGGTGAACAACATCAGTCATACCAAAAGGGAGTAATCGCTACACAACACCCAAGGGTACAACACCCTGAATGTGTTAGAGAGTGCATGCTAGACATCTTAAATCATAAATTTATTTATATACCCATATTATTTTATCATTTTTAATGCATTACAATCCTTTACGATAATCCAGGAAAATATCCCTTATGAAAGATAACATATGCAAGGAGAAAATAAAGTGTCTCATACACACACAAGAAATACACTCATACATGATTAATGCTCAAGATATCCTACCTATATAATGATCATATTTACCAAGTTATAATAGAAACAAATGTTAGAACTTCCATTAATCACCCAATGATATACTTTAACATGCATACATCATTTCAATGCTCAATAAATAGTAAGCATATGATTAGAATGTTCTACATGATGTCATTAAACATTTTATCAACCATATATTTACTCAAACTAATTATTATAACAAATAAATCTCACTACTAAAAGCAAAATTTAATATCATATTTCTACTCCAACCACTTATGGTCATTTCCCTACATGCCATTAGCTAGTCAATTGTCTATATTAAGCATAAAATTGATATCCTAGCCTTACTTGCCACCAATAAACTTTCATTTAATGTCACACACAAATTCAACTACATACATATATTATCTTATTCAATCTCATCTCCTACCATCACTTAATTATAATCATTTGCAAACTGAGCATTCCTAGCAATCAAGAAGCACTATCATCTAGAAACGCATTACAAAGTCATTCATTACACCATCAATTCAACCAACTAGAATTCATGAAAAAAAAAAATTCTTTGAATAGGATAATGAGATAGCATCTTGCCTTAATCCATCCATTTGATAAAATAAAAAAATTTCATCAACCACACAACTCCTACTCAAGACTAAGACTTTTATGTTGCCAAACCAGATAAAGACATAATGATATGATTTCAAATTTCCTATACATGCAATGCACCAATTTTTTACTTCAGTCGACACACATATTATAACATTATCTTTTAACATGTTATTTTATAAGAACTTCCTACATTATTTAAGCAAAAGAGATTCTATCTAATCAATTCTTCCTTAAAATAAATCATGGATACAATGTATAAGTCTCAATCTTCAAATAGTTTTATTTTATCCAAACTTTTCCTTTAATATATTCAATACCACACTTAACAAGTATCCAAAGCTCCTACTTATTATCAATAGACTCCTAAGCACTATGATTATTTTACCCAAACAAAGAGGAGAGGGAGGAAGAACCCTGCCAATCAACCATTGTATGCACACAAGAATTATGCATGAACAATTTGAAATTTCTAGACATATCACAATTATCATATTATGTAGCTATTCATATCATTTTCTAAGATATGCAAATTCAACTTCCCATAAGGTCTCCTAATATTACAAAGGCAACTAAAAATCTCAAGTCTTTATTGAAAGATATTATTTATTCAAACAATCTTTTCTTAAATGCAGAATCACACACATATATAAACACCCGATAGTTCAATTGGTATCCATACTTCACTAATTAACTTCCTCACCTTTTACATAGTAGAATAAACAAAAGAGAAGGGCATCATTAAACTACTATTTTCTCATACGGGTGCATCCCATCCAAGTTCTTGAATTCACATCATGGTCTACACTGAATAATTCTTATATGCATAACACAAGTACTCCATCTTACTATTCACAAGAAAATAAATTTAATAGCTAGACCTATAAATATAACATTAGATAAGAGAACACACGCACCATTTCTTTTCATTCTATAGCTTGATCATTTATATAGGGAAAAACAACCTTTAATATTCTCATAAGCACTAGCAATTATAAGCAAGCAAGACCGCATAGAGTCATATAGACATCACACTCATCTAAGAGGCATGCATAAGAAATGAATACACATATTGCACACAATTATGATTTCTAGAAAGGATTAGGGACAGACACAAATCATAAACATATAAGATCTCCAAAGTTTCAATGACATTTTCCATCACAAATCTCAAAGAACAACTCAAGTCAAGAGAACATTATAGTACACCATGCAAAACCAAGAGCAACAACCTTAACCAGAGATCCTAGTGTTGGCAACGTGGGCTTTGATACCAGATGTAATGCCCGCCAAAATACCTTAGAGAAATAATATAAAATCTACTAGCAAACGGAGATAAAAAAAAAAATTGTTTAAAACATCCATTACTTCTATGTTATCATTAACATACATTAAATACAACATCATCTATTTACAAGGTCACATATACAAACATGAACATATCCATAGAGCTATATTACGCAAGAGAAATAATTCAATTAAATCATCAACACATCTCCAAGAAAACTCTTACAAACATAACCATTCCCTAGGGTATCTCAACATCACTACTTGACATAATTCTAACATATTGCTTATCCATCTAGAACATCATATCTTATTATTCAACTAGTCACTTAATTTCCATACAACCAGGATGAATGTTAACACATATGCATACTCTTTCACATTATATTTTCTTAGATTCATTTTAACATACTAACCAAATATTCCTAATACCCATCTTGATTCATCAATCACTTAATGCATCATGAATCTAAATGCATTTATCCTTCTCCTACATATGGAACTAGATGATCTCCTTAAGCACAAACTTTACACAACTCTTCAAGAATACTAACCATATTCATATGCAAGATTATAATTGCAAGCACTTATTGTTGGCATTTGGAGAAATTGATTATGTGTTGCATTGATGTTTTGTCATTGATGGCAACACCAGTTGTTTTGGTTGTTTACCGATTTTTGGTTGGTTCTGATAGAGTTGGATTATGATATTGATCTGGTATGCTCCGGTATAATTTGGTTTGTGGAATTGATTTGGATCTGCCATTCATGCTATTCAGATGTGTATCTTGATTAGTTGGTTCAGGATTTGATGACTCAGATACTATCATTTGTTCTAGTAAGCCTTTTCGTCACTGGTAAGGGTTTTATTGGAAGAGCTTTGTTGAAGATCTTTTGATGCACGTGATAAGTGGTGTTGGTGTAGCTTCTAGATGGATTTTGGGATGTTGTTGGTTATCTTGTTCATGTTCCTATTGATCGGTGGTGTTGGATTTGGTTTATGGCGACCTATTATGGGTCTATTGTTATCTAGGTTATGGACCGGTTTATGTAACATGTTGGAGGATGTTCCTGATGCATTATCAGTGGGATTTAATGTTTGGTTATATTTTTTTTGGCCTAAGCCAACTTTGTTGATCCTTGGATTGCGAGTTTATGTTATGAACTTATTGTATTATCTTTTAGGTGGCCAACCTAATTGTTTAGGTCTCAGGTTGGTATATATATGATGTAAGATCTCTTTGTAGATCATGGTTATGGGCATATAGGTCAAGGTTATAGGACTATTTGTGTGAGAATAATGTTGCAATCATATGCTGAGGTTTTGGCTGATCATAGGTGATCGACTTGGGTTGGTAAGAGAGGTTTAAAACCTCTGATAATGAGCTTAACTAGAACTGTTCTCAGGCATAGGAGATTCTATCTTTGCAATTCAATCTTCATTTTGGATTGTAATAACATATTGTGGGACTTGTGACCCACAATATCAGTTCACTGGCCCTATTTAAAACCAGCCAGAAGATTTGTACATGGGTTAATGGAACTCTTTAACCCATGACAATGTCTGACTCTAGGTAGGCTTCCCACCGTGGTTTTTCCCTTTACCATTTTTTCCATGTACAAATCTTGGTGTCATGTGTTTTGGATGGATGGTAATTGTTCTGTGATTTATGTTTATCTTTAATTTCTATATCAGTCATTCTGGTATTTGGTTTATATATTCTAATATTGAGTTTATGTGTTCCGATAATAAAGATTTGAATTCTTAAAGCTCTATAATCCGATAACTGATTCACCCCCCCCTCTTAGTTGTCCTCTGGTTATTTGAGATGTCTATTAATTGGTATCAAATCCTAGTCCTCTTTGTAGAAGCTTAACCACTTGAGGAAGATCCTATGGCATCTAGCAGTTCAAGTTCATCAAATACATCTGCAGTTGTTCTCTGGAGAGAAATTCCTAGGCTTGATGGAACAAATTATAGGGTATGGAAGATTCAGATGGAGACTCATCTGAGATGTCTTGGAAAGGAAATTTGGGAGATCACTGAGAAAGGGGTAACATATTTTAATCTGGCATCTGGAAATCCTCCTCTGGTAGGTCTAGATAAGGAGCTTGAGAATGATTGTAGAGCTAGAGAAGCCCTTTTGTGTGCACTTTCTGATCAACAAATAATGAGACTAACTAACAAATCAACTGCAAAGGCTATATGGGACAAATTGGGGACTCTAAATGAAGGTGACTCTACTGGTAAAATTACTAAACTTGGTGGTTACTAGGTACAGTATGAGAACCTAAAGATGGAAGAAGATGAAAGGATTACTGCTTTTATGGAGAGAGTTAATGAGATTGTTTTGGGAATTCAATGTTGTGGTGGATCTCTAAGCGAAGATGAAATAGTTTCTAAAGTACTGAGAGATCTTCCACTGGCTTATAAGATGAAGGCTACTGCAATTAATGAGTTGAGAACTATGGCAAACACATATGTTAATAGGGATACCTTGGTTGGGAAGTTATTTGCTTTTGAACTTGAGGAATTTGGACCTTCTGGAGCTATAAAATCTGAACCTTCTTTTCAGGCATCTACATCATCTACTGGCAAGAGTGATTGGAAATTTTTATATGTGAAGGAACAAGATGATATGAAGAAATAAGATGAAGAGTTTGAGAAAATTGAAGCTTTATTTGCTAGAAGAGTACCTAAAGAACCGACAGGAAGTAAGTATGAAGGAAAATAACCTTTTAAATGCTTTGCATGTAATAAGATAGGTCATTTTGCATCTAGATGTCCTAAAAGGAATTCAAGATTTGAAGAAAGAGCTAGAAGATCTTTTAGGCCTAACCATGATTATCAGAACAAGCATAAGTATAGGAGGAACAAAGACAAATCATGCTACTATGCGGATGAGGAAGGTGTGACTGATTCTAATGATGAACCGACACAAGATTTAGCTAGTGGATCTAACAATGGAAAGGAATGGGTATTTTTGGCTATCAAGGAAGATGATCCAGTACCTGAAGAGAAGGCCCTTGATGCTAAAATTCAAGACAAGGATGAATGGGTAATTGATAGTGGATGTTCACATCATATGACTAGAGATAGAAGGAAGTTCTTATCTTTGCAAGAATTTGATGGTGGTCTAGCTAGATTTGGAGATGACAAAGCATGCATAATCAAGGGAAGAGCAACAATATCATTGGATGGTAAGCATAACAATAATAATGTTTATTATGTTGAAGGTTTAAGGCATAATCTTTTGAGTGTAGGACAGTTGGTGGATAAGGGATTTCAATTACAGATCAAGGATGGAAAATGCAAGATTGTCAACAGATCTGGATTGGAGATTGCAACCGGTACACAGACTAAAGGTAATATATTTCATTTGAACTTTGGTGAGAAGACATGTTTGATTGCAAAAATTGATGAGAGTTGGCTATGGCATAAGAGGTTGTGTCATGTGAATTTTGATTGCACTGTGAAGATCAATTCTACTAAGGCAATTAGAGATATACCTAAGATTGTAAATCCCTATAACTCGATATGTAAGGAATGTTAAATGGGAAAGCAAGTCAGAACTTCTTTTAAGAGTATACATGAAAAATATAATGATGTTCTTGATCTTATTCATACTGATTTGTGTGGTCCTGCTAGAATCAAAAGTTTTCAGGGTGATAGATATTTCATGCTAATCATTGATGACTATTCAAGAATGATGTGGGTTACTTTTCTAAGGGAGAAGTCTGAATCATTTGAAAAGTTTAAAATATTTAAAGCTAAAGTTGAGATAGAGATACGATTGAATATTAAATGCTTAAGGTCAGATCCAGGTGGAGAATTCACATCCGGTGAATTTAATAGCTATTGTGAGAAGAATGGGATAAGGAGACACTTGTCTACACCCCAGACACCTCAACAGAATGGAGTTGTGGAAAGGAAGAACAAAACTATCTTGGATGTAGCTAGAACTATGATGATGGAAGTTAATCTGCCTCATGTCTACTAGAGAGAAGTTGTAAGAACGGCAGTATACACATTCAATAGAGTTCATATCAAAGGAGATACCAGTAAGACACCTTATGAGTAATGGTTTTGTCATACACCAATCGTTAAGTATTTCAGAATCTTTGGTAGTAAATGATATGTCAAAAGAGATAATTCCATTGGAAAGTTTGATCCTAGATGTGATGAGGGAATATTTCTTGGTTATTCTAATGAAAGCAAAGCATATAGATGTTATAACAAAAGATTACAGATAATTGTGGAATGCACAAATGTCAAGGTGGATGAACAAAACATAATTCAAATTAGAACTTATGAGAGAGAACCAGCAATGGAAATGATCATAACTAAACTGGTAGCACCTACACTAGAACAAAATGTTGAACTAGTTACTCTGGTAGTATCAGAAAATTCAACAGTAACTGAAGATCAGGACAAAGGAACAAAAAATCAGAAGACTCCTATGTATGTAAGGTTGAATCAATCAGAAGATAAGATCATTGGAGACAAAAACAAAGGAGTGATGACAAGAAGAAGGTTGGTAGCTGATGAGGTATGTTTTATTTCTCAAATTGAACCAACATCAGTAATTGAAGCTTGTAAAGATGAAAGTTGGATGAAAGCTATGGAAGAAGAATTAGATCAGATAAAAAAAGAATAACACATGGACTTTAGTTTCCCGGCCTAAAAATAAGAATGTTATTGGAACTAAATGGGTTTTTAGGAATAAATTGAATGAAGATGGACAAGTTGTGAGGAATAAATCTAGATTATTTTGTAAAGGATATTCTCAGAAGGAAGGAATTGATTATGGTGAAACCTTTGCACCAGTAACTAGGATTGAATTTGTGAGATTATTTCTTGCTTATGTTGTACATAAGAAATACAAGGTTTATCAGATGGATGTTAAGTGTGCATTTCTGAATGGAGATCTTGAAGAGGAAGTTTATATTGAGCAACCTGATGGATTTTCACTTTTAGATGACAAAAACATGGTTTGTAGGTTAAAGAAATCTTTATATGGATTGAAACAAGCCCCTAGAGCTTGGTATGCAAGACTAGATAAATATCTTTTGAAGCTTGATTTCACTAAAGGTAATGCTGATAGTAATTTATATTATAAGATCACTGATGATGACATATTGATTATTGAGGTCTTTGTTGATGATATCATATTTGGAGGTGAAGATACGTTGTGTATGGAATTATCTAACAATATGAAGAATGAATTTGAGATGTTTATGATTGGGGAGATGAATTTTTTCTTAGGTTTGCAGATCACTCAAACTAATAAAGGTATTTTCATCTGTCAAACTAAGTATGCTAGAGAGCTATTGAAGAAATTTGGTATGGAAAATTCTAAACCGGTTGGTACTCCTATGGTTACAAGTGAGAAATTGACAAAGAAAGATGCATCTGCACCAGTATTTCCTACAAGGTACAAGTCTATGATTGGTGGTTTCTTATATTTGACTCAGACTAGACCAAATATCATGAATGCAGTTTGTATTATATCAAAATATCATAGTGATCTTAGAGAAAACCATGAGAGTGTGGTGAAAAGGATTTTCAGGTATTTTCTGGGAACAATTGAATATAGTTTGTGGTATCCTAAAAATGACGATTTTACATTATGTGCATATACAGATGCAGATTGGGTTGGAGATATTGATGATCGAAAGAGCACATCTGGTGGAGCTTTCTTTCTTGGGAAGAAAATTGTTTCATGGATCAACAAAAAGCAGTCATGCACCTCTTTATCTACTGTTGAAGCTGAGTATGTTGTTGTTGTTACTAATTGTACACAAGTTCTATGGATGAAGCAAATGTTAAAGGATATAAAGGTGGATTGTAATGAACCAGTAGTTATTCAGTGTGATAACTCTGCTGCTATTGATATATCAAAGAACCCAATATTTCATTCTAAGACAAAGCACATATCTATCAAGTATAACTTTTTGAAGGAGAATGTGGAAGCAAATGAAGTCAAACTAGTTTATGTGAACACTAAAGAGAAGATTGTAGATATCTTCACTAAACCTTTGCCTAAAGAATCATTTGAGTACTTTAGAGACAAATTGGGGGTTTTCACCCTTCCGGTAGACACCTAAGTGATGCTAATTGGCATTAGTCTAGTATGCATTATCAGAGCTATTACTCATTCTGAATTGATGTTTTGGTGCTACTACTCAGGGGGAATAGTCGGCTATAAGATTTAGAGGATTTATGATTTTTCTTTGATGTTTATGCCAGATTTTTGGCATTGATGTCAAAGGGGGAGAGATATTCTAGTGAAAAACATAAGGGAGAGATATATTCATTAGGGGATTTTGGTTCAAAGCTTCATTGCTATATCAATTTATGGGAGATTGTTGGTTGTCTTCCTTTGGGGGAGACTTGTTCGGCATTTCTTGGCACTTGGATGTTTTTCACATCTAGTGTTGCCATCAATGCAAAAGGGGGAGATTGTTGGCATTTGGAGGAATTAATTTTGTGTTGCATTGATGTTTTGTCATTGATGGCAACATCGGTTGTTTTGGTTGTTAACCGGTTCCTGGTTGGTTCTGGTAGAGTAGTTGGATTATGATATTGATCCAGTATGCTTTGGTATGCTTTGGTTGTGGAATTGATTTGGATCTGTCATTAATGCTATTTAGATGTGTAGCACAATCAGTTAGTTTGGGATTTGATGACTCATATACTATCATTTGTTCTAGTAAGCCTTTTAGTCACCGGTGAGGGTTTTACCGACAGAGGTTTGTTGAAGATCTTTTGATGCACATGATAAGTGATTTTGGTGTGGCTTCTAGATGGCTTTTAGGATGATGTTGGTTATCTTGTTTGTGTTCATGTTGATTAGTGGTGTTGGATTTGGTTTATGGTGACCTATTTTGGGTTCGATGTTATCTAGGTTATGGACCAGTTTATGTAACGTGTTGGAGGATGTTCCTGATGCGTTACTGGCGATATTTAATGATTGGTTTATATTGTTTTTGGCCTAAGACTACTTGGTTGATCATTGGATTGCGGGTTTATGTTATGAACTTATTGTATTATATTTTAGGTGGCCAACCTAATTGTTTAGGTCCCAGGTTGGTATATATATGATGTAAGATCTCTTTGTAGATCATGTTTATGGGCATATAGGTCAACGTTATAGGACTATCTTTGTGTGAATAATGTTGTAATCATATGCAAAATTTTGGTCAATCATAAGTGATCGAATTGGATTGGTAAGAGAGGTTTAAGACCTCCGATACTGAACTTAATTGGAACTGTTCTCAGGCATAGGAGATGCTATCTTTGAAGTTCAATCTTCATTCCAGATTGTAGTCTAGATTAATTTTTTATTCAATGAGGCTCCTTTTGTGATGAGCAGTGTGCTCTAGGTTTTTGACCTTCCTACATATGCAGGCCCCTCATTATTGTAATCGCATACTTACTGTAGAACTATTATCTGACTATGGGTAGGCTTCCCATTGTGGTTTTTCCCTTTACCAGGTTTTCCATGTACAAATCTTGGTGTCATGTATTTTTGATGAATGGTAATTGTTCTATGATTTATGTTTATGTTTAATTTATATATCAGTCATTTCGGTATTGATTTTATGTGTTTCGGTAATAAAGGTTTGAATGCTTAAAGTTCTATAATCCAGTGACAACTGATTCACTCCCCCTCTCAGTTGTCCTTTGGTTTTTTGAGTTGTCTAATACTTATTTACTTTCAAATAGGATACCATGCCGCTAAACAATTTCAAGAATCATATTTAATACTATAAACATTGTCTAATCATTCAATCCCCTAAATCAACATAGTATCTTGATCCCATCATATTGAATATTTCTTCGACATAAACCAAATAATAATGCATCATCAAGACCTAACACACAAGAGTACATAGAACAAGCACGTAGTCTCTATTGCTAAATCATATCCTAATGCTTAATATTAGAACTTACATAAGTATATAATCTTAATTCTTTTTATCATAATGTATCATATATCTATTTAACCATTTCACCTAGATAATTCCTATTTACATAGATAAGAATTATATCAACAATTACTATTCTTTCCATCTTTTATTCCATAGGATTACACATCACAAACCCATTTCATGAATTCAAATGCAACACAAATACATATATGCTAGCTCATTTATTTTTCCACGTAGAACTCATAATATCATATTACAGAATGAATATCCAATACATCAAGAATGAGCAATGAACTCTTCTCCTAATCCACCATATCATATACTATCTCAATTTCATCTACAAATACATGAAGATGCATAATCTCCTTTACATATACAAATCATCTTGATACAGTGTTTCCTTATTCCAAGTACATAGAAATCAGCTCCAAGAGAAGAATCCACATAATAAAGAATCCAAGAATCCAATTAATGCACACTTGCATCCAAGAAGAACATCGCAATGGAAGAAGGCATTCAACCACCCAACCATGTGGAACCCAATAGGAACCACCCATCGTGCTAGGAGATGACATGGGGTTAAAACTCACACTCAAGACCTAGGATGACACCTAAAAACCAAGGGAATTAACATGGCAACCAAATGACAACATCAAGAATCAAATCTCGATCACATCACATGGCTAGATCAACAATAAACCCTCCAGAGGCGAAATCAAAAAAACAAGGCATGTGGATAATGGAAACATGTGGGGTAGAGTGTCATTACATGCTAGCCTCATTTGGAATCCATCTCAACCTTAGAGCCAAACAAGGGAGATTGATTTACCACTCCAATGTTTTTCTCAATACTAG